>NW_004955481.1:4175630-4269094 GCF_000276665.1 Chinchilla lanigera
TCCCGCTCCCGCTCCCTGCCGGACCAGGCAGGCTCTGCCCCTCCTGCGCCCACGCCTCGCAGAGCCCCTCGCCCTACCGCTGCGGCCCCAGTCCGGGGCGCGGCTGCAACCAGCACCATGCGCCCAGCAGCCCTGCTGCTCCTGCCCTCGCTGCTGGCGCTCCTGGTTCACGGTAAGGGACCCCGGCGTCCGGCGCAGGACGGGAGCGGGGGCGAGGTCCCGGCGGGTAGGAAGGGAACACCGCCCTGGCGCTCAGCTGCGCGCGTCCGGTTGTCCAGCCCGAGCTCCGCGTCCCGCCGGCTGCGCTGCCCTCGGCGCCGGCGGAGCCGGGCGGGGCGCAGGCTCCGCGGGCGGGAAGCTGCCGCGGCTCCCGCCATTCGCGCCTGGCCGAGACCTCGCCTTTAATCATCTCCCCGGATCTAATGGGATTTCTCTGCTGCAATTCATCACGCCACCCCCTCCCCGCACACACGCGCTCACCCGCGCGCCACCTCGCCACACTCCAGGCGTCTAGGGGCGCCGAGGCGCGGGCGGGGGGACGCGGGGCGGTGAGTCGGGACAGTCTGGCCGGCGGCCCGCGATCCCGCCTACCCTGCTGCCCGCCAAACTTCGCACGACTTTGTCGCGGGTTCCGGGCCTCTCGCATCCTGACTGCGGAGGAACCCGGCCTGATGTCGTCCGGACCCGGGGTTAGGCTGTCGCTCACCTCCCTCCGCCTTAGCACTGCCATGCCAGAATCAGGACCTAGAGCACAGTTTTGGGAGAACACTCGGGGACCCCTGGGCCATGTATCTGGCTCCTCTCTGTGCTCTGGACTGCAGAATATGAGGTCCCGGGATAGTCTGTCCTCTCTGAAGTCCTTTACACACACACCGAAAACGCCCAGAGCTCTGCCTCCCTCCTGCCTGCCTTCTTAAACCTTCCACCCATCGGCAGTAGTCAGACTGGCTGCGAGAGGACTGGCGGTTCCCTACCCTGCGCCCCCAACCCCTCGCGGAGAGTCACAACCTCAACTTCATTGTCTCGGGTCAGAGGGAAGCTTGGCCTTGGAGTAGGCACAAAGGGAGTTTGGGGAAAGGATAAAGGTTCTGTGCTCCTGAAAAGGAAGGTTTTAGAGTCTTGTCTGTACCTTCCGTCCCGGTTCAAGCAAGCTGTTTTTCGAAGCTGATTGCTCGGGTCTTTCTCCTGCTCCTTCCACCGGCTGGTGGGGTAGAAACCGCTCTCGGAGTTGCAAACCGCGGTCCCTCGCCATATGGTTCGCAGCGCCTATTGTGGAGGAGCGAAGAAGGGGAATTTCTAACCTCTGCGCTGGATCTTTCCCCTCCGCATCTGAGGTCAGGGCAGCGCTGGGCCCCTACACCGCAGAGTTTTTGGCTTTATGGCTCCAAGGGTGTGGAAGCCTGCCTCGGAGCCTTTAGCCCTGCTCTCGCGCAGCCCCGTGTCCTCTCCCAGCCACCTGGCCACATCGAATCCTCCAGCTACACGGGTAACTTGGAACCGGGTGTTTATGTTGAGAGGAAGAATTCCGGAAGCCTCACCCCAGGAACTGAATAGGCAAAGAGAAGCCCGTAGGTGAGGTAGCCGTCAAGTATGTCCCTCTGAATTCAGGATCTGAATGGGAGTCTGGCCACATCCTTGCTCTGGACAGCTCCCCTGAGGCACAGGGCCAGTGTCCATTCCCTGGCTTGCAGTCGGAGGCCTCTTGTGTGACTGTGTCCTGCTGTGAGTGTAATTGGAACTTGTGTGTCTGCAGTAGCAAGTCCCACCTTGTCTATGCTTGGGGAGGTCTGAACAATGGGCGAGAACTCAGCCTCTGTCAGAGGACTTCCTGGGAGCTGGGCTGAGACTTCAGGGCTCCACAGGAAGGCTGACGTGGCTGGGAGTCCCCTGAGCCCCACTGAGTTTGTGGGGGCGGGTGTTGGGAGGAATTTGCCCACTCTTGGCCGGAAGTCTCTGTGTCCCCTGTGAACGTCCCTCTCTGACCCAGTAGCATCTCCAGTGCCCATTTTTGGGCCAGGTGTCTGACTGCTGAGGAAGATCTTTATTTTCACTCAGAGGAAAGGAGGAAGAAGCCTGGCAGGTGAAGGCATGGGCACCAGAGCTGGGTGGCCCAGAGGCCCCTCCCTCTCTAGCTGTGATTTAAGATCCTGGTTGCTCAAGGTACTGAGTCCTCTCATTGGGAGACAGTGCCTTTGGGTATCTCAGAGTTCCTGGAGGCTTCCGGGAAGGAGAGCTCTTGAGGAGCAAAGGCCAAAGGCCATGAGCCTTCGCAGCCAGGGCCATGCATCCCTTAGCCTAGCAGTCTTGCAGCCCTCAGAGCTTTGCTCACATTTGAGACTCCAGCTGCTAGATGCAGCCAGGCGCAGCCCAGAAGCGGCAGGAGTCTTGGTAGGCAGAGGCCCCAGAGGCTTTGGAGATAGGGTGAGAATAGGCCCCCTCCATGGACTCAGTCCCCTATTCCCTTTGCACTTCCTGTGAAGAATTGGCCCCAGATCTAAGGGGCACTGTGGACCACAGTGTATCCACCCAACCCATGGGCAGTTTCGGGGAGGTCTTGCTATAGTAGGGAAGAAGGCGGTACAGGAGAGGCTGAGCCTGCTCAGGCCTGCTGTGTCAGTTTAATGATTTTTAATGAGCAATTACCTTTAGTCATTCTCCTAATTTCTGAATATCAATAAAGTTAATTAAACTCTGCATGTGTGAATGTGGCCTGGGGAGACTGTGAAGGTAGAAGCAGCGGAACCAGTGGGATTGGGTCCCCAGGGGTGGAGGCTGCCTCTATGCTGTGTGACCTTGGACCCACTCTAACACCTCTCTGAGCTTGCTCAAGAGTGTGGTGGGAAAAGGGGGAGTGAGGACCTCAAATCTTAGTGCTCACTCTGCCAGGAACTAGAAGATTGCTTAAAGAGAGGTAAGACATGGAGGAGGAAGGAGAGAAAGGGAAGGATTTGACTTCCAGGATCCCCGTGACAGCAAGGGTTAACAAACCAAAGCTGCCTTAACCTAAAATGGTAATTGACGCTTGCTTCCCACTGACTGCTTTATTTGTGCTGGATTCCGACAGCCTAGCCTTGAGGCTGGGGGCTGCTGCAGAAGGAGCTGACCCTCTGTCCTACTCCCTGTTCCCTACCCTACACTTTAGGGTCAGGATGTGGCACTGGGGACAAGGAGATAATCTGGATTCCACTCAAACCCCCAGTTGATGTGGTGGGCAGAAGAAGGAGACCAAGGGGCCCAGAAACTGCTGTGGAGAGGAGGGGGAAGCCTCACTTGGCTTTTTGCCCCTCACAGCCTAAGCACATCAAGCTTGGCAGGTCCTGGCGGCCATCCCGGCCTCCTCAGCAGGGTGGCAGCTTAAAATGCCTCGGGGATGCTGTGGGGTGCTAATGGGGAGCAAGAAGACACAGGGGCTAGGCTTAATTAGAAACTAAGCTTCTGTGCCCCCACCCCACCACCACCACTAAGGCTGCCTGAAAGAGGAGCCATATCAGAAAACCTGCTTCCTTAACTCCTCTCTCTGTCCAGTTGGACTCTGCAGCCTCTTTTTGCCCTTTTAGTCTCTACCTCTCCTAACCTGCACCCCTCCACCAGCCCCAGCAGCTCATCTGCCGGGCTGGGCTCCACTCAGGAATGCTGCGCCCTCACCTGGGCAGAGCTGTCAGGGCTCAGTGCTCTACTCACCCCTCAAACAAGAAAGAGGGCAACAAACGGGGCTATAGGCGAGAGTAACTTTAGTTAAGGAATCTTTCGGTCCACATGGTTAAGAGCACAGCCTGTCATGTGGCCTCAGGCATGCTTCTCTGAGTCTTCACTCTCTGGAGCTTTCACTGTAAAGTTACACCACATTCATGGTTGCCAAGCCTAGGAGCACATCCGGGCCTCAAAGGGCTTTGTCAAGCCATGCAGATTTCTGTGTGCCCAGGTTACTGGCCCACTCTCGTGGATGAGAAGCCAGCTTTCATTAAAAAAAAAAAAAGAAAGAGAGAGAGAAGAAGGAAGGAAGGAAGGAGGGAAGAAAAGAGGAAAGGAAGGAAGGAAGGAAAGAAAAAAGGAAGGAAAGAAGGAGAAGGAAAGAAGAACTTGGAGGAGGTAATGCTGCCAGCCTTGGTGCACATACACAGGAAGTCTCCAAGGCCAATTCCAGCAGGAAGCAGCAACTCCAGGAAGATGACTAATCCAGCCAGGCCAATTTCCCAAACTAGCTGAGTTTTCAACAGCTCCTGGGATCTTGCCATTCCTTCTCCTAATTCTTTGTCCCTCCAGGGCCAATCTGGTTCACTCTACCTTAAATACCAGCCTAGCTGGCATTTCAGTAATTTCTTAGCACGTATTTATTAGGCATATGGTTTCTCAGAGAAACCTGTCCTCCAGCCTGGGTTGGGGGACTCTTTCACGCTCCCACTTTTCCTTGCTTCACCCATCAAGGTATATATCTTATTGGGTCACAAGTGCCTGGTTGCTTAATATTTCTCCCAGCAGCAAAACTGAACTCAGAAGAGGACACCAAGTCTGTTTTGCTCCCCCATATATCTTAGGGCAGCTCAGAATGCCTATTCAGGAGAAGCTTAGGGTCAGCTGCCTGGTTAGTATGGAGAGGTGCCCCCATAGCAGCTGGAACTGTGTCTTAAAGCTGAGTTTGCGTAGCAAGCACACTATTTTTACATAGATGGTTATGGTAGGGTTTTTTCCCTTTCCTAACAGTTGGCCAATTATCCCAACTGTAAATTATAGCCTTTACTTAGTTTTTTCCTTCTACAAATTAAGCTGTCATGCCATCAGCCTGAGGTGGGTTGGGGGTAGGGTACTGATGGTCATTGTTCATTGGGTAAAGGTTCTCCCCAGTCGACCCTTAGTGCTATCACTGCTTGTGTCCCCAGTGGCACAGAGCCTAGCACACACCAGACATTAAATGCATATTGATAAATACCTGAGAATGGCACAGGTAGACATCAGTAGAGATAAGCCCAGGGCCCAGCCTTCCTGACCCCTACCCACCCAACCCTCTGCTGTCTAAGAGGGAACTTAAGGACTCAAATGAGGAAGAGACAACCTTATGTTCTCTGGTTCTAAAGCCCCGCATCCATCTCAGTTCAGATACCCTCACACAGCTTGGAGGAATCAATGTGAAACTAGGATCATCTCTGAGCTGATGTGCCCTTGGATGGAGTGGGGAGGGATCCTAAGATTCCTCTAGAATCATGAAAATTCAGGCTTATGAGCCTTTCACAGCTCCTTTAAAAAGCAAACCCTGGGGGATATCCATCTACCATTCATTCATTCACTCATTCCACAAACATGTATTGAGGCACAAGGTCTGCCCCAGGACACCCAGGGGCCCAGGCTTTCCTGAGCTGGCCTTTCACATAAATTTTCCACTTAATACAATAAGAGATTAGTTGTCCCCACTTTACAGATAGGAAAACTGGGTTGTTGAGATATTTAGTCACCTTGGGCTACACAGGCAATAATTAACAAGGCCACTGCAAAGTGCCTGCCCATTTTGCAAAAGCTGGCCTCAGCCAACATTGTGTCCATCCCCACCACATTAACTAGGGCAGAGCTACAATACAGGCAGATGGAAATCCAGGAGAACACCACTATTCAAACAACAGCAATAGCATCAACAATAATAGCAAACATTTATTAGGTAACAGTACGTGTCAGGCTGTCCACTGAGTGCTTTGCATACATTAGCTTACTTAACCCTTACATCATCTCTGAGAGATAGAAGCTATTACCTTCCTTTCATAGACCAAGTTCAAGCTCATGTTGTCAGATAAACTCAAGACATAAACAGCCCCTTTCTTCTAGCACATTTTTGTTCAGGACAGTTGCTTCTCTGCTGATATCTACTCTCAGCCCTCAATGCAGTAGGTTAGAGACATTTTATTGTGTCCTGCCCTTAGTGGCAAAGGAATGAAACATCCTTTCTAATAATTAGAGACCAAGAAGAAGCCCAGGACCAGAAGTCAGGTGAAATGTGCTCCCTGAAGTTAGGCCCAGAGATCACAGCCTTAGGTGATTGTCCCACACTTTGGGCCTTGGTGAGTGAAGACCAGTCTCAACTGTCCTGGCATCTTGGGCTACCCCATCCCCTCAGCCTCCATGGAGCCTCAGCCCCCAAGTGGGAAGGCTCAAGTCTGCCCCAGCTCCCTTCCACCTGCCTAACTACTACCCAGCTACCAGGCCTGGAAGGGGAGGATCGATGCTGCAGCCGCAGGCAGAGTGTTGTTGGCCATTGATTGTTGAGATTTCTCCGAGGGCTCAGGAACAAACAAACCAGCAGCTTCTCCAACAACAATCCTGGTCTCTGGCTGCAAAGGCTGCAGCCTTACTGGCAGGCAGTCTGGCAGGAAGGGAGGGGGTGGGATGGGAGGTCCTGACTGGGCCCAGCAGGAATAAGGGGCTGTCCCAAGAGATGAGCAGGGACTGAGTGGGCATGGGAAGGGGGGCAATGGGGAGACAAAGTGAAAATAAATCCTAGACCCTGTGCATGCTTTGTTTGGTCCAACCTCTACAGTTTTGCTCAGCCATTTTTCCATACCTGGAATACCATCCTAGGTCCTGCTTATTTGCATTTATTTATTTATTTATTTAAGACAGGGTCTTGCTATGTACTTCAGGCTGGCCTTGAACTTGAGGCAATCCCCCTGCTTCAACCTCCCAAGTGCTGGGATTACAGACATGTGCCACCACGCCCGGTGCCCCTTTTCCTAATCACTCATCCCAGGTGGCTCTCTCTGTCCTCTATACAGCAAACACCATCCATCAAGAACATAGCCTCTCCATCCTTCACCCATGAATCTATTCTCCATCCAATAACTCTCTGTTCAGCACCTACCAGGTGCTTTGATGGACAGGGATATAATATAATCCTTGGCTTTAAGGAACTCAGTCTGGAGGGGAGCTGCCTTCTTAATAAGTCCAGCTCTAACCATCTCTCCCACAAGATCAAGGACCTTTTGATTTTAATTGAATGAGATACAGATGAGATACCAAACAGCACCTACATGATCCAACTATCCTAACCTTCAGAAGGACAGGAGGATCCTGACTAGGATCTATTCTGAGCCTCAGTTCCTCATCTGCAGCAAGAGTGTTCACAGTTTGGTTCTGTAAAGTCTCAGCAAGTGCCTGAGTTCTTCGGGCCAGGCCGTGATGGGTGTTCTCCATCACAACTCTTCCCATCTCTATTGGGTCTACGTGTCCCCTAACTCTCAAAAGAGCAAAGCAAGCCAGGTGTGGTGGCGCATGCCTGTAATCCCAGGACTCAGGAAGCAGTAGGATCACTATGAGTTCAAGGCCTGTCTAAGCTATATAATGAGTTCAAGACCAGCCTGGACCACATAATGAGAACTTGTCTCAAAAAAACAAAACCGAAAAAGGCAAAGCAGGTGCAGTGTTCCCTCCTGCCACCAAACCAAATGTGCTGCTAAATCCAAGCAGTGGTATCCACCACTGTAATGCAGTCCCCAGCAGGCTCAGCCAGAGGAATCATGACACCCCATCATCAACCTCAACCTGTCCTTCAGCACCCCCTACACACACACACACACACACACACACACACACACACACACACCCCTCCCCTACCCACAAGCGCTGCTCCTTTCTCTACCCGCAGGGCCCTCCCGCCAGCTGGTCCAGGCTAGGAGGGCAGAAGGGGTGGGGGTGGAGGGCAGTAAAAAGTGCCTGAACCACTGAGCACTGCCCCCATCTCATTTGCATGCTGTTTTCCTGCAATTTATTCCCTGGCTCCTTGTTAAAGGCACCCTGCTTTTAAATCAACCCTGCCCCTCCCCACTCCTAGCCCAGATTCCTCCACCCCCACTACAGCTTCTCCCTGCTCTCCCACCCTCCCAGCCCAGCAGCTGAGCACCAGCTCCTTTGTCCCCCAAGCAGCCACCTGCTGAGTGTCTGGCCCTGGTCCCACCAGCCAGCAGGTGCCCAGGGAGCCTGGGGGAGGGGTCACACAGCGTGGGGAGCCAAGTTGTGCCTCAAGGAGGACACAGTCCCAAAAGAACAGGATCAGCAGAGTGCTGGTGAGGGAGCCAGGATCCCAGCGTATAAACCCAGGCCTGGTCTTGCTAGTTGAGTGATCTTGAGTAAATTGTGTTGCCTCCCTCTGCCTTAGTTTCCTTGGGAATTCAGGGTGCCTGTTTGCTTCCCGCCTCTTTCAAGGACAGCATCAGAATCAAAGGAAATCAGAAGGATCAGTGACTGTGAAGAGACCAGGAGGCCAGCCTGAGGTTGTGGGGGAAAGGCGTCCTCCCACAGCCAGAGCTGTCTGACCACAGGAGGGGTAGTCACTGAGTGCTGGATCAGATGCCCAAGGAGTCCAGGACATGACTGTTGAAATAAGGGTGAGGGATGAGCCTCAACCTGACCAGGTCAGACCAAGAAGGTGAGACTAGCAGTGCAGAGACAAGGGCTGGGTTCAAGATGCTTCTAGGCCCTTCACTCTGGCACACTGCTCTGGTGAACATTGTCTTAGACATCATTTATATCTTGCAAGGAGGACTGGGGTGGAGCTCAGCGGCAGGGCCCTAGGTTCAATCCCCAGCACTACAAACGAACAAACATACATCCAGCAAGGATGTAAAACATCTGGTCTAGCAGCTGGCAATCCCTCTCCTATCGTGAGGCTCTGTGTTGTGGATGGTTGGAGGAGATGGAAGATCAAAGAGCCCCTGGCATCTCCAGGCAGAGGTGTGAAGGTGGGCCCAGCAAGGTACACACAAGAGAGATCATTCACACATTTACTTGCCCAGATTCCCTTGTTCCCCTTCTCTCCCTGCCCACTCAGTGCCTATTTTGTGGATGAGCCCTAGTCCTCTCCTACTGGGTCCAGCCACCCTGCATAGCTGGGTCCATCTTGTGTCTCTGGGGTTTTGGGGAAGCACTCCACATAAGCAGGTAGCTGAGTCTGTGTGCATCTCTGCCTGGCTTGTCCACTTCTGGGTGTCTGAGCCCTCTCCGAATGCTGGGACCGGGGCTGGGGTATAGGCACAACAGGCTCCAGCTCAGGCTGGTGGTTCCCTATCCTTGCAGCCCATTCTATTCTTTTTCTCCCCAATCTTGGGCTCCACTGACCCCTCAAGGAGACTCACAGCTAGAGCTGCTGTTGCTATTTTTAGCAGCTCTGTACCCCTCCCCTCCTCCATTCAGGCTGGAAAGTGGAGGAACAAGCTAAACCTGGGGAGCCTCACCTATTAGGGTGCTAAGCAGATATCCCTTCCCTCAGCCCTACAGGGCCATGGGGCAAGGGCACATGGGTTAGTCAACAGGTGCAGGGCCTATGCCCTAAGACAAGTCAAATTATATCCCTCCTGCCTGGGGCTGGATACAGGTTTCCAGGCTACACACACAGACACACACAGACACACACACACACACACACACACACACACACACACAGACACACACACACCTGCCCCTGCCTCCACCCCACCAGTTCCAAAGAGAAGAGCCCAGACCTCCAGTGACTAGTGCCTCTTCTCTAGGCCATTTGAAAGAAAAACCATAGCTCCTGAGTCTCCCCCATGGAAGCTGGTAGACGCAGACAGACTCAAAGGGAGGCATACCAAGTGAGTTGATATATCCAGGGACTGGTACTGTCCCTGACCTTCCAGAGGAGTTCTGAGCTCGTGCTGCAACTCAACTCTGCCAAAAGGACACCATCTCGCTAACTACCCTCTAGATCCTCAGGGCTTCTGGGTTTCATCCCTATCACCCACCTTAGCTGCTCTGGAAACTGGCATGAGCTGGAAGAGGGTGGAGCAGAGCAGTTCAAGAAGTCTGAACTAAAGGCACCCCTAGGTGCCTTCCTCTGGGCTCTGGCTGTCTTTTCTCTCAGAACCCTGTTTGTCCCAGCATCTGTCCTGTCTGTCTCTTGAGCTCAGTAAGACAGGGATACCTCAGGTCTGCCTCCCAGGCCCAGCTGGACCACTTCCCACAGGCCAAGTCAGCTCTCTGCCCCTGATTCTTCACCTGCGGGATGAGGAGGGTGCGTGGCTAGTGCACGTGAGCAGTGGCCCAGAGTAGGTACTCCAAAAGGTAGCGCTCTCTCCTGTGCTCCCCCCTTACGTGTGCCCCCAGCATGTGCCCATATACATGTGGACAGAAACATGCTACATGTCCACACAATAGACATGTGTGCACACTCACACATATACATACACACTCATTCACATTTGTAGACTCACACATATACAAATACATGTGAATATTCATACAGGCAGACTCACGAGCATGCATGCTCACATATATGCATGTAGGCATGCTCATATTGGCATATACACATACTTGCACAGATATATTCACACATGCACACATATATGCTCACATAGGTATGTACACATACAGCCTAGTCTTCCAGTGCTCAGCAAAAACTGACCAACAGGTGGAGATGAGACAGGCTCCAGTGCACACAGCAGAGCACAATCCCCCACCCTGCCAAGTCCCCTCCACTTCTACCTGTAGTCACCAGGAGTCTCTACTCGCCCCTAGGGTTGGACACTGATAAAAGAAGAGCCATTACCTCGTCCTACCCACCCAAAGACTCAAAAAGTCAGGAACCAAGTGCTGTTTGAAAAACCAGAAAAGCCCAGAGAGGGTAGGACAAGCCCAAAGTCACACAGCTTGTCAGCGGCACAGCTACCTACACACTGGAGCCACAGTTCACCAGGCTTTCCAGTTCATACAGCTAAGAACAGGCACCCTAGTCACCTGCAAGATAGAGAATAGCCAGAGTCCACCTCAGCATTAAGGACCACAGTAGCCCAGAGATCTGGGCCCAGCACCCTTCCAACCTCTGAAACATTCCCCCAATCTATCTCTTCTCTGATAGATAGAGAGTAAAGAGCCAGTAAAACAGCCAGAGAGTAAAGATGACAAAGTCAGAGAGGTGAACTTGGCCCTCATATACAAAGCCAGTCTCTTTATCTGACCCAAAAGCCATGGAATCTTGGGACTACCAGGCTGGTTATTCAGCTCAGAAGTAGACACACATGCTGGGAATGGAACTGGCTTTTGAACATCAAGGTGGGGCCTGGAGGGAACAACAGCACGGAGATGCTGGTCTGGGGCCCAGAAAGATATCTGCTCTGCAACCCTGGCACCTTATGGCCCTGTCTTGCTGGGCTTTTTGGCTAAAAGGGACTATCGATCTTTGGTGGCTGTGTGGAGCTGAGCAGGGGACAGAGAATGAAGGGGATCACTGTTCCTCCCTAGATCAGTCCCTGGCCCCCTAACTTCATCACTGGGCCGGGCTGACCTGGTTCTAGGGTGAATGCAGTTCCTGCCTCCGCAGTCTTCCTGTCCCTGCTGACATTTCCAAGGCTTGCCATTCAGAGAAATATGCTCTTTGCTGCTGACGCAGTGGTGAGAGTGACTGGCACTGGGGGAGGGCTGTGACCTGAGCCCCCAGCTCAGGGCCATATTTCTCTGCCCTCTTGGTCCCCACCTGCACCCTGGGTCCAGGGGGTAGCTCTTGTACCTCCTGCCCAGCATAACAGGCAGTAGTTGTGGTCTGGGGGTACAGAAGAACAGAAAGAGCTGATGGACAGAAACCTGTACCGTGAGGGAAGACCAATACTCACCTCCATGCCTACCTAGACTCCTGCTGTGGCCACTGAACTGGGCGAATCAAGCTGAGATACAGTAGATCAGACTGAGGGAGATGTTGGCAAGGGGAACCCCTGCTGTTCCTCCCACTCCTTCCTGCATGCCGCCGGAGCTGGGGTCAACTCTATGGCCTCTACTTTGCATGCCCACCCCCTACCTTTCCCCTAACCCCTACTCCAGGCCCCCACCATGTATGCCACCTGCCTAGACCCAAGAACTATGGGCAGGCAGGGCTAGGGTCCTCTGGGTCCCCAGGGCCAGCAGCCAGACAGGAGGGGAGACACAGGGCCGCAGGGGAAGGTGTAGAGCGCAGCAGGTGATGCTGTGGCAGAGCCCTCATTAATCACCTCTCCAGGCCCCAGCTCTGCAGTGGCAAGACCATATTAGATTTTAAATTGGAAAGCAGAGAACGTGGCAGTTAGCAGGGAGCTCTGTCTACTCTGGGCCCCTGGGTCACAGCCTCATAGAAGGGAGGTGACGAAGGGGTGAAGAGGGTTGGCTCAAGTACATCCCAGAGCAGTGTCACCCCATCAGGGCCCAAGGGACTGTCCAGAACAGAGGGCCCTGAGAAGGCTCAGATTAAGGGTCCAAGAAGAGGGCAGAGTTTAAAAGGTGGGGGCACAATAGTGTGGGAAGTATACCCCTTCTTCTAGGAGCTTGGGCATTTCTGAATTCAAGGTTCCAGAGTATGGCACCCATGAGCAAGGGCAAATGGTAATGATTTGTGCCCTATGCATGTGCCTCTGTGTACACTCACACACAGACACAAGCACACACGCACATGCACATGCCTGTGTGGACTTGCATTCAGACACACATACACCCGCATTCTCACACATGCATACCCAAGCAGAAAGCAATGCAGTAGGAATTTTTATCCCCACTGGGTGTGGTGGCTCAAACCTGTAATCCCAGCCACTTGGGAGGCAGAAGCAGGAAGACTGAAAATTTGAGCCCAGCCTAGGCTCAAAATTAAATCCTGTGTCAAAATTAAAAATATAAAAGGGCTTGAGATGTATCTCAGTGCTCCCTGGGTTCAATTCCCAGTCCTAACATTTTTTTAAAAAAAAAGAAAAGAAAAAGAAATTTTGATCACACGCTGTGGAACAGATAGACCTGGCTTAAACCTTTTTGCCACTTTTCCTCTGCATAAAGTAGGCTGACTCGCTTTGCCCCTCAGCCTCAGTTTCTTCCCATGTAAACTGTGAAATGTTGGGGCTGAGGATTTAGCTCAGCGACAAAGCGCCTGCCTGGCAAGCGCAAGGTCGTGAGTTCGGTTCCCAGTACCGGAGAAAAACCAAAAAAATAAAAAAATAAAAAATAAAAAATAAACTGTGAAATGTTGATTCCAAGCACAAAAGGCAGCCATTTCTGTGTAGAAGACAGATCTTGAGGATGGATGTGCCTGGCCCATAGCTGGCACTCAGTAAATGTAAGTGACCCGCCCAGGCAGCTGCTCTGGGGCTGCCCCAAGACCCTTGGCCAGAGCCTGGACCGGATATCCTGCCCTCTGCCGCTGACAGGGCAGTGAGGAAGGCACAACTCCATGCAGCACAGCAGGCATTCTCACAGAATAGGCACATGTCCAAGGCCCCATCCTAGGCCAAATCACATGAGGCCAAATCACAGGAGGCCAAATGTTCCTGGCTGTCTTCCACTCATGATGTCCAGGTCTTCCTAATTGGCTCAACCCAAGCTCCCAAAATTACTCATCAAAAATCCAACATGAACACCAGTGCCCAGCCAGTGCTGGGAGGCAAACAATTTGAGTGGTAGGAGACACTAACCCTCCTTGGAGAGTGAGTGGCTGATAGGTTTAGCATTCCTGAGGCTTTCATGAAAACCCTGATGAAGTCCTAGTGTTCCTTGTCATCTCCCCCTGCCCAATCCCAGTCCTCAGTTTCCCCACGCCTAAAAGAAGAGAAGCAGATACACCATGTTAATGCTTCTCAAGGACCCCCGTCCTAGGCTCTTCCCCCTGAGAGGAGGAGAGTACTATAGGGTGGACAGGTCAGGTTCTGGAGCTACACTTCCCACTGATGGCCACTAACCAAGTGTGGCTACTTAACTGTAAATTTACTGACATGAAATAGAGTCAAAATTCACTTCTTTACTAGCCATAGTCCAAGTGATCCATAGCCACGTGTGGCTACTATCTTTTTGTGTGTGCTAGGGATCAAACACAGGGCTTTATGCATACTAGGCGAGCACCTAGCACTGAGCCACACTCCCAAGCCCTAGTTACCACACTGAACACACAAATATAAAAACATTTTGCATCATTGCAAGTTCTACAGCACACTATAGCACACTCTAGTGTTAGACAACCCAAGGTTGAATCTGACACATGCAGACTGGCAAACTTGGGAAATGCACTTCCCTTGGTCCCAGTTTCCTCATCTATAAGATGGGTAATAAAGGTTAGTGTCTCACTGAGCTCCTATTGTGGAGAGTCAGTTAATTCTGATAAAGCATGTTACATGTGGGAAATGCTCAGTAAACAATAGCCTTCCATATTTTCTCAGAGCCTCTCATGATTCATTGCATTCTGGCACATGAGAGCAGGTAGGACTTTTAGATACTTTCTTCCCCATTTTATTGACAGGGACACGGAGTCTCGGGCTGGGGATGACTTGTACAGATGAACCTGGCCTATCAGGGGCCCGGACCTGGGTAGGGTGGCCTGAGTCCTGCTTGGTGCCCATTGCTTTTACCTGTGCTCCCTCTGTTTGGCAATAAGACCTGAACCCTGGAGAGAGTGAAGCCCAGGGTCACTCCTCACCCCTGTCTGGAGAGTTGGGGAAGTAGCCACCCCTGACTGCTCAAGAGGCAATATACTCTCTGTCCCTGGATGTAAATTCATGTGCCCCACAGATGGCAAACATTGCAGGACTCACTCTTCAGAACTGTCAGGCCACGTGCCTTCACAGGTCCAACACCCTGAGCCCCAGCCCTACCTTGAGGTTGCTGTGACCTGGGAAAATCCTCTGGACCCAGTTTCCTCCTGGGTAAATGAAGAGGGATGACATACTCACACAGGAAAAGGCAAAGAAAACAGGGGCTCAGGTTCCAGCAACCAGCCACTGCCTGGAGTCTAGCCTCGAGGAGGCACCCCCATTCATACTTTATATCCAGACTTGAGCTGGGCATGGTGGCACATGCCGTAATTCCAGGACTCGGGACGCTGAGGCAGAAGAGCTGTGAGTTCAAGGCCAGCCTGGATTAGACTGACAAGTCAGATCTTGTCTCAAAAAACCAAAACATCCAGACTTGACTGAACTACCAGTAGTAGTTAGAAGGTGTGAAAGGAATGGTCAGCGACAGGGGAAGAAAGGGTAGTGTGGGGTGGGGGATCTACTAGCTTGCACAGGTAGACTCTCCCTCCCTATCAGTTGCCAGTTAGGGCTGCGCTAGGGCACTGCCGAGGGTTGGATGCCCATCGTCTCATTTCAGGACCTGCCCCTGCCCACCCCTGCTGACCAACAGCCAAGTGCTTTGGGGAACAGGGTGCCTGCTGAGTGTGTAGACAGGCAGAACCTGGGTTTAGAAACCATCTGCCCAGAAGCCACACTTCACTGAGCCAAGCACCAGGGGTCAACATTTGTGGGCAGAGATATGAGAAAAGAGACACGCATCAAGAAATGCCCCCAGGAGGTCACGGGAAGGCCGGGCATGGATGGTTCCCCCAGAGGCGGGTCAGGAGCTGGACCTGAAAGATAAAGGAGGATTTGAAGAGACAAGGGAGTAGAGAAAGTCAGCAAGAGGACACAGCCATGCGAGCCGATGGGGCAGAGAGGAAGGCACCTGTTCTGGCAGTAAAAAGGTCCCTTTGAGCATAGCTCTGTGCCCGCCCCAATAACTACACCTCCAGGACACCAGCCGGCTCCTTCCCCATCACCAGAAGATGCGTGGCTCCCTGCGTAAATGCCTTAGGGTAACCACATCCAGGCTGGTGGGGAGATAGGAGGCCAAGGGCTGCAGCCAAAGCCAGTGGGAGCAGAGGACAGAGCTAAAGTATGAGTTCTAGTCTCAGGCTCTGCCACTTGTTAGCTGTGTAAACTCAGACAAGTTACTTAACTATTCTGAGCTCCAATGTCTTCATCTCTTAGGACAATGACATGGACCTCCTTGAAGTGAGATTCAGAAATTATATATGAGGGTGCTGAGTACATAGTCAGCACACAGTGAATACAGGGAAGTAGATGACAGCTGTCACCAGCACTGCTTCCTGGTGCTGACCACCAGGCCAGCTCCAGACCACAGGAGGCAGAATGTGTCCATTCTGGCTCTACCATAGCTTCTAGGTGACTTTGAGAAGTCACACTTGATCCCTGGCTTCAGTTTCCCCATGGGTAGCATAGCAGTTAACTGCCTTCCCCATCAATAGAAGCAGTGAGCAGCAAACCTACCTAAGATGCTGGACACTGAAGAGAATCATTTCTGTAGTGGATGGACTTGGAAGCCTCTAGAACTGGACCTCAGACCTCAGGGGCCCTCTGTGGTCCTGCCAGGCTCTAGCTGAGGCTCATTAGCACAGGGCCAGGGCTGGACCAGGGGCGCTGTCACGGTAGAGACCAAACTGTGGCTGGAGGTGGGAAGGGGGATCCTCTCACTCCTAGGGGCCCTGCTCTTCCCTTGGGCTTTGGGATAATAGGGGTCTGCAGGAGCCAGGACCTCACTAATCCTCTATTAAAACTTGAAAGAGGCCAAGAAACCTCCAGAATAAACTCATTAATTTTTATGGGATAATAAATGGATCCTATTAAATTCTCATTCTCCCAATGCTGGGCCAGCTTAACTTCTGGAACCCAGGGCAGTGAGCCCCCTGCCTGTGGTATCCCCGAGGCTTCCCTGTCCCCCCATGCTACCATGTCCCTCCACCAAGCGGAGAGTGGTTGCTACATAAGGTAGGGATCATGCCTGAACTCATCCCAGAACTTTGGGGCCCCTCCCTCTCCCCACCCCTATTCCTGCCTTTGAGGCGAAGCTCTGGAAGGGGACACAGGCTCAGCTGCACCTCTTCAGCTCCTCAGTGGCTACCAGAGTGACAGGCAGCCCCGCCCTCCCTTGCAGAGAAAGGGTGGGGATGGGGTGGGGTGGGGTGGGGTGGCACGGGCAGGTGGTAGCTCTGTCAGTCAGTAGATGAGCACACCTCAACCCAGTGTGACTTCACTTCACAGATGAGGAGACAAGTCACATGCCAGTGAGGCATAGATTTGGAGCTGGAGTCCTAGGCTTTCTGGCTGGCTGGTACAGAAATCCTTGCAGAAGCAATAGCACTGAGACGTAGTCCTGGGGTGGCACTATACTGCCTAGGACAGCAGATCCAACAGGCAGGGGCAGTGCACAGTGACTCCAGCTTCATGTCCTGGGCTTCTCTGAGCCTCAGTTTACCCATGTGTAAGATAGAGAGCATAACAAATACCTGAATGAATGTAGACGATGTCTCCTATTGCTTTCCTTAAGCAGAGTCTGGGCCCTTACCCCATCCTGATCCAGAACAGCTTAGGATGAGGCACAGAGGCCCTCATCTGTACCCTCACCCAGCTGGGCCCTGAGGAGGAGGGGGCAGGGTAGGCAGCCCTCCCTAGGAGATCCAGTCTGGGGCTGGAGGGCGGGGCCTCCAATCCCAAGAGGGGCGACTCGGTGGGGAGGCCTGGGCCGGGAGGCGGGAGCGGGAGAGAATCCACCGGGGAGGCATCGTGAATGGCTCATTAGTGCCGATGAAAGCCTTTTTTCATTTCGTCTAAATACTTTAAACAGGGCTCCCTCCGATGTCTATTTGCATAGCTTAAGAGCTAATGCGGGGGGAGGGCCCGGGCAGTGGCGGGCCACACCAGGACTAGGGGCTGCGGGGAAGCTCCTAGGCCTCCTCCACTGATGCAGGGGTGGACGGGGGAGGGCACTAAATGGTGTTTCCCAGACCCTGCCCAGAGTGGCCCTGGAGTATCTTTCTGGGTCCAGGCACCAGTGGACCGGGCAGATGGGGATCATGAGAATCTATTTTGTGGGACTCAGCTTTGTCCATACAGGCATGCAAGGGATTGACCTGGCTGCTTAGATGGTGCAGGATCATCCTTATTTTATAGATGACATGCTCAGGGTCACAAACATGATCACTCAAGAACTCGTCCCCCAGAGAGGCCAGACCTTACCTTGGGGACCAGTACCTCCCTATCCTACAGGCCTGCCTCCCGGTTGCCCTGGCAGGAGCTGCCCTCAGGTGGTCTCTGCTGCAGCCCCCAGGACACTGCTGTTTAGAGCATTCAGAAGAGGCAAAGGCTCTAAGAGGTGACTGGCCCAGACCCCTGTGATTTTAAGTGGCAGAGCTGACACTTGAATCCAGATCTGTGTGATTCTGTGCCCTGGGCCTATGGAGCAGTGTTGGAGCTGTAGTTTAGGTCCCAGGTTCAGATGTGGTTCAGCATGGAATGGGGGCTCCCTGAATCCCAGCCAAAACATTTCCTGAGGGTCTGGTTCAGCCCAGCCTCAACCCAAGTCCACAGTTCAAGAGCTCTCGAGCCAGCTCCACTTCTAAGCTGCAGAGACCTGAGCCCATTCTCCCTATGCACCAGAGTTTCCTCACCTGGCTGGGTGTTCACGGTGGACCAGCTCCAGTCCCTTCCTGCTGTGAGGCAGACTGGCCTGGAAAGACTGGGGGCTTTGAAGCTAGATGGACATAGGCTGAACTCTGCTCCAGCGCTGCAATACTTTGAGTGTGTTCTCCTCCTACCTCTCCTCCAGGCCCAGGTCCTTTGTAAAGCAGAAAGATGATTAACTCACGGAGGAGCAGTGTCAGTTAAATAATATGAGGTCTGGGAAGGGCCCAACACAGCAAGTGCCTGGTGAAACTCGGTATCTGGGCCCCTGGCACCTCCTTCTGCTGGTTCCTGTATGACACTCTGCCCCTTTGTCAGTGCCGGATCTCTAACTCAGTCAGCCAGGCAGAGAGCAATCCCTGACTTCTCAGCTATGGCCGTGGAAACCTAAGGGCCATGTATGTCGCAGAGGTTCAGGTCTTTGACAGTCAACCAGGGTGTTGGAAGACGCCCTCCCCCTAAAACAGCTTATCTCCTAGAGATTATCTTACCCTCTTTGACAGTGGGTGGCACCCTCCGGGAACCAAGTGGCAGCTGATTTTGGAATCAATTTGCTAGTTTGATATGCTATCTCAATCCCATTTAACCAAGTGTTCAGTCCCACTAGATAACACAATCAGTGCAATCGACAGTGACGGGAGGTACCCATTAGCTCCGCTCCATTGCCCAGCACCCACCTGGCTGCTGGCAGGAGAGTATGCCCGCCCGCTCTGGTCACTTCCCAAGCAAAGGATCTCTGTGCACTTCCCCTCCCAACAAAGAGTTCCACAGGTACCCACCCTGAGAGCTGTGGTGCATATCGCTTGTTGGACAGTCCTGGAAAGGGACCCACAAGCCATGTACAGCTCCGAGGGCTTCAGCCGATGTGATAAGAAAGGCTCTTCTTCCTGTGTCATGCTTAAATCAGTCGCAGCTCCCCTGACAGACTGGGTGACATCTGGGGGTATAGGCAAAGAGAATACCCCTGTCTTGGCATGTCACAGGTACTGCCTGGATCCTCCATCACTGATTCAGATGAAAGACACTGGGCAGTCTCAGACCATCTGCTCTGGGGGGTATAAGCTTGGCCAGGCATCTAGTTTGGACACTGATATCAGAGCCTGGCACGGAATGTCAGGACACAGATGGGCTGCTTTAGTGAGCATCTCAGGAGATAGCAGCTAGTCCTGGTGTCTCAAGGCTTTGGGTTGCCCAGGCCCCTCTGATCCATGGGAATGAAGAGTACTCCAACCTGTACCGCCTCCCCCAGCCCAATTTCTTCCCTCCTCCCATTTGTCTGACACATCATAGCTGCTCTGGTCTCCTGAACAGAATGTAGGCCATCTGGCACTTCCTCACGCCTGCCAATCTATGGAGTGGGTGTGAGCCTGTGGAATGACAGCCCTACCACCAGACGTGCAGAAAAACTGACTTTCTCCTTGCAAACTCTGTTATCTCACCCCGGCTGTACTTCCTTTCAAGTCCTTATGCAGCCATTTTGAGGACTGTAGGAATCAGGAATATTCTCCCAGCCTTCTCAGAGTTGATAAAATTCTGGATGAACTGAATCCAGAGCCCGCATCCATTGACCTTATCATGACAGGTTAAGGACTCGGGGAACCTAGTGGGCCACAAGCAGAATATGTATTATCTCTCCAGTTATATGGTTGAATAAGTCTACATAATCAATAGTAGAGCAATCTGTACCTCTGACCAAAGATAGCAAATAAACTTCTTCTTAGGCTGACTGGTAGGGGCTACCTGGATAACCATGTTGAGAAGGGGGTTCTGAAATCCCATGTGGCCTCAGGAAGGAATAACCAAAACTGATCAGCAGTGTCCACCATGAAGGGGAGCGGGCAGCATGCCAGATGTTCATTCCATCCCTGTTTCAGACACTGCCCTAGAAGGGCCCTGACTAGTCTCATAAGAAAGAGAATTCAAGGAAACATAGTGAATGGAGAAGAGAAGCAGCATTATCTTGGTCAGTCATAAAGAGAAGTCCCATATTACATATGAGAAAACGAAGGCTTGGAGAGTTTGTGCTACTTGCTCGAGGACACGGAGTGATGGATCTGAGAGCTGAAGCCTCATCTGTCCAGCTCCAGACCTTGGCTCTCCCCACTCATTTTACTGTTCTGGAAGGACCATAAAATGAGGAAAGAGGAAATAAATGTCTTTTTTTTTTTTTTGGGTACTGGTAATCAAACTCAGGACCTTGTGCTTGCCAGGCAAGCACTTATGCCACTGAGCTATATCTCCAGCCCCAAGTGACTTTCTGTGAAGTAAGAGAAATGGGATCTCATAGCTGGGTATGGTGGTACACACCTGTAATCCCAGCACTCAGGAGACTGAGGCAGGAAGATCATCACAAATTCGAGGCCAGCCTGGGCTACATAGTAAGCTTAAGTCCAGCCCAGACTATATGGCAAGACCTTGCCTCAAAAAACAAAACAAAACAAAACAAAACAAAACAAAACAAAACAAAAAAAAGAGAGAGAGAGAGAAATGAGATCTTATGAGATCCTAACAAAGAAGTTACACATCCATCAGGAAATCTAAAATAAAAGCTCAGCTGGGTATGGTGGCATTTGCCTAGTAATTAGTTTTAATTTAATTAATGTGTTTTGATTTGTGGTTGTTGAGGTAGTAGGGATTGAACCCAGGGCCTTCCCACTGAGCTACATCCCCGACCCTTTAAAAAAAAATTTTTTTAGGGGGTGGGATAGGGTCTTGCTAAATTGCCCAGCTGGGCTCTAATTTGCAATCCACTTGCCTCACCCTCTCAGAATGTCTAGATTACAGGCACAAGGAATTACTAAAGGCTGGTAGAAAAGTTCATCTTTGTTTTTTAGAAATCCAGAAGGAAACTGGGTATGATGGTGCAGGACTGTAATTCTAGCGCTCAGGAGGCTGAGGCTGGAGGATCTCAAGTTTGAGATCAACTTGGGCTATACAACAAATTCAAACTCAGCATGGACTACATAGTAAAACACTGTTTTTAAATAAAAAAAAAAAAAATTTAAAGTAGGAGGGATTAGTGGTATAATTCTGTGTGAAGGTCCTGAATTCCACCAGCAGTACCATTAAAAACAAAGATAAGGGGCTGGGGATTTAGCTCAGCGGCAAAAGCGCCTGCCTGGCAAGCGCAAGGTCGTGAGTTCGGTTCCCGGTACCAGAGGAAAAAAAAAAAAAAAAAATTAAAAAAATAAAAAATAAAAACAAAAATAAAGTTTAAATATGTGAAGTAGTTCCTAAAACTAATGACTAGCAATTGCACTGAGAACAGGAAATAAATTTGAATTCTGCCCATAATACAGGCAGAAAAATCATTGTTGTGGATGATAGCAGCTACAGCTAGCTCTTTTTTTTTTTTTTTTAATGGTGAGACAAGGTCTTGCTAAATCACTAAATTGCTCAGGCTGGACTCTTGATTTGTGATCTTCTTACCTCAGCTTCCCATAGTGCTAGAATTACAGGCATGTGCTACTGCACCTGGTAGATAGCAGTCTTGAGGTTGTCATTTCTGGTCTTCAGCTAGTCATGTGACTTTGAGCAAGTCACTTCCTTTTTCTGGCCTATCTCCTCATTAGTGAAATAAGCTCCTTGGTTGCATTGAGAATGGCAAATATTTGTCATGTCATGGCTGCCTGCAGTGCTTTGTTGAAGATTCTGAAACTGAATCTGAGAACAGCAGGAAATAGTGCAATGATCGATTAATAATGTCTGTCTCTGGTGCTGGAGGAGAAAGGATAGCTCATGTGCCATCCTTGAAGTATGTGATATCATCTCAATTCCAGCTCTAAAATTTTATAGCTCCATAATTGTCAACAATGAGCTCACTCCCCAAGGCTCTCCTTTGAAACATAGATAAATCTCCTACTGTCTTAGCTGGGCAGGATGCTGCTCACTACAACATAGCAGGAGAACATCTGACTCTCCATTGTTATTTCAGGACTTTCCTCAGAAGCCCCAACCATGGGGGAAGGACAAGCCACAGGCAACAAGGAGACAGATGGGGAGCTGACAGCAGCCCCCACACCTGAGCAGCCAGAGCGAGGTGTTCACTTCGTCACAACAGCCCCCACCCTGAAGCTGCTCAACCATCACCCACTGCTGGAGGAATTCCTTCAAGAGGGGCTGGAGACAGGCGAGGAGGAGCTGAGACCAGCATTGCCCTTTCAACCTGATCCACCTACACCCTTCACCCCAAGCCCCCTCCCTCGCCTGGCCAACCAGGACAGCCGCCCTGTCTTTACCAGCCCCACTCCTGCCATGGCGGCAGCACCTACACAGCCCCAGTCCAGGGAGGGACGTTGGAGCCTAGAGTCAGAGCTCCCTTTGCTTCGTATCACAGCCCCCCTACCTCCAGGGCCCAGCCTTGCAGCGCCCACCTTATACCCAGGGGAGAGACCTAGTACTACACCCCCCAGCAGAGCCTGGACTCCAACCCAAGAGGGTCCTGGAGATATGGGCAGGCCATGGGCTCCAGAGGCCATGTCCCAGACCACAGGGCTCGGGATTGAGGGCACCATCACCACCTCCACAGCTTCTGGAGATGACGAAGAGACCACAACCACCACCACCATCATTACCACTACCGTCACCACAGTTCAGCCACCAGGTCAGCTACCTGCTGGCTTGTGGATATGGAAATGGGAACAATGGGAGCTGTGGGGTCCCTACATGCCTCTGTCTGTGACACTGTGCCAACATGCCCTCATTTTGGCACCAAGAAAAGCCTTCAGGAGGCATGCGGTTTGGAACTAGGTAGACCTGGTTTCAAATCCTGATTCTCCCAAATATAACACAACCCTAGGAATTTTATTTCACCTCTCTGAGCCTCAACTGTAAAGTGGTAAAAAGAAAGCCCATTTTTCTGAGCCATTCTAAGAACTGAGATAAGATTGTGCATAAGATTGTGCATAATAGGTGCTCAGAAGCCGGGCGTGGTGGCGCTGTCCTGTAATCCCAGCCCTTGGGAGGCTGAGGCAGGAGGATTGTTGCAAGTTCAAGACCAGCCTGGGCTACAAAGTGAGCTCAAGGCCAACCTGAACTGCATATCGAGACCCTGTCTCAAAAAGACAAAAAAAAAATAAAAGAAAAAAAAAGAAAACAAAGAAATAGGTGCTCAGTAAAAGGTGCCCCTTCTTTCAACAGGGGAATAAACATCCTGAGAGGTGGGCTTTACCATGCACATGCACATGCACACATATGCACATAGTTCAACCTTAGCTGGTCTCACTTCACCAGAGCTGGGCTTAGCCTTGTGTTTCCTCCTGCCTCCCAGGCCCTTGTAGTTGGAATTTCTCTGGCCCAGAGGGCTCTCTGGACTCCCCCCAAGCCTACAGCTCACCCTCTGATGTCGGTCTGGACTGTTTCTACTACATCTCTGTCTACCCTGGCTACGGCGTGGAGATCAAGGTGAGTGACTTGGATCGGGCAAGGGAAAGGCTGGGACTGGTGTGTTATCTTTTCCCAGAAAGGCACCTGCTATAGAAGAGAAGATGTCTAAGGGCATCCGCTGAGTGAGCGGCACCTAGGGCAGGAGCTGGGAGATAGGCCTGAAACATGCTTGGATTCTGTCCTGTGTGCTGGGGAGTGGTGAGGGCTACTGCTCCCACCTGGCAGTGCCCCGAGAGGGCTGCAGGAGCAAAAGCTGTGCCCACTGTCTGCCCGAATGGGATTGATCAGGGACTCAGGAGAGCCTGAGGAGGGGGCTCTCACTTTGGCTGGGCAAGAGGCTGGGTAAATCACCTCAGTCCCCAGTGTGAACTCTGCATTTGACTCTATGTGGCTGAGTGGAAAAAACACAGGGCTACCTGGTCAGCCTGAGAGAGCCACGGAGCCTCATTCCTCCATCACTCACTCATCCATCCCTTCAGCAAGTCCTCCCTGAGCATCTCTTCTGGGCCAAGCTCTGTGCTGGCCACACTGTCAGAGAGATGGCTAGCTTGTAGGTGAGCCAGATCTGCCCCCAGCTTCCTGGACGATCTTCTCCCTCCCTCAGGAGGAAGGCTCTCTCTTGGAAGCCCCAAGACCTGAGCCTAAGGTTCTCACAGGTGTCTCACAAGCTTTTTAGCTTTCACTAACCCAAATCTTTCTTTTGCTCCCTACCATCCCTCTTCACCCACATTGGAGTCACTTTTCCTGGATGAAATCACTCCTGCCCTCCACCCCATACTTTCCCAGGAGCTCTGAGTCAGGGCCATTCCTCTGGAGCATCTCTTGACATTTCTTCCCTTGTTGTCTACTCCCCCTGTGTTAGTCAGCTTTTTGTACCTGTGACCAAATACCTTAGGAAAACAAAGGAGGAAAGACATATTTTGACTTATGATAGAGGTTTCAGTTCATGGTTAACTGGCTCCATTAGTTTTAGGCCTGTGGTAAGGCAGAAACATAATGGCAGAGGGCATGGTAAAGGAAAGCTGCTTGTCTCATGTCAGCCAGGAAGCAGAGAGAGAGGGAAAGAGCCAGAGAGAAAATATAGTTCCCGAGGTCACACTCCCATGATCCACCCCCTTCGACTAGGCCCCACCTCATGCTTCCGTCACCTCCCAACAATATCATCAAATTATAAATCCATCAGTAATGAATGCACTGATGAAGGTAGAGTCCTTATGATCCAATCACTTCTCTAGACCTCATCTCTGAACATTGCTATATCAGGGATCAAACCCTCAATAGACGAGTCTTTGGGAGACACTTGCATTTAAACCATAACATCCCCTTTGCACTGAACAGCTTCCAGCCAACTGAATGGGCCAAACCTTCTTACCCCTCAAGTCTCAATTACACATGCTGGTCCCTCTGCCTGGAAGAATCATCTTAACACTGCCTCCTTTAGGACTCAACCTCAGCATCACTCTCTCTGGTCACTCTCTCCTGATCCCTAAAGCCTGGCCATCGCTCTCCATCTTGGCCCTCATCACTGCCTTCTATGGACCCATCTTTAGCTGTCCACCTCCCCAGTCAGATCGTGAGCTCCTTGAGGGGAGCCTTGCAGTACAGGGGCCAAGATGGGGATGGGGAAAGGAAGGCAGAAGAGGACATTTCACCTGGGGCCTGGAGACTGATAAAGGTAGAGAAGGGAGCACTCTGCCCAGCTGAAAGGCTTCGGACTGGGACTGAGGAGCTGCAGGGAGGAGCAGAGCAGAAATCTGAGAAGCAGGGCAGCACTGCCCACCCACCACCTCCCGCCCCACTTCCCACCCATCACCATTCCCTGTAGGCCCTAGGTCAGGGTCTGAAGCCAGCAGCATGACCTGGAGCAGTGCCTCCAGCCATACACCCCTCATAGGAGTAGGCCCAGGTGTGAGCCAGGCCCTGTGAGGGGGTCTCTGCCACCGCTGCTGGGCTCCTCCCTTCTTTTTGCTACTGTTTGCTGTTACTCTGCAAGACCTGGGCCCCTCACTCTGGGCTGACTGGAAGGGCAATTAGAAACAGCCACCCCTCCTCAAGCCATTAGCACTCAGCGCCGCTTAATTAAGGTAATTAATGTAAAATCATCACCTAATGAGAGGTGGCACCGGCTGTGGCTCACAGGGTGGAAGGCGCCAGCTGCAGGTGTAGGGAAAGGGGTAGGAGGGGGCAGGTGTCGGCTGGGTGCCCCCCCGTAGGCCTGGGCTGGCTCACCTGCCCACCAAGCATATCACTCACAGTGAAGCCCACTGGGCCTTGCTGGGGCCAGCCCCGATACCGCCCACCAGGGCGGGTACCAGATAATGGGGCAAGATGCCGTGTTGGCTCTGCTTGCACTTGCCCTGGCCCAGCCCATGCCCCACCCTGGATGCCCAATCCTTCACACAGCCCTAGGTCTGCTGTCTGGTGCTGCTACATTTGTTTTTCCATCAGAATGCAAAAAGCCATTACCGGGCAACCTTGAGGTAAAGACTTGTCACAGGCCTGGATTGCAGTCAGGAAACCAGGCACAGGCTGGCCCCACCTTCTCCCTTGCCACTCTGGGGGGCAGAGTCCTTGGGGACTCTAGTCTCCAATGGCCTGAGATAGAGCCTCAAGCCGTGGGAGACATGGGGTTGCCAAAGCTGGGTCAGCACCTGACTTAGAGGAGGAGCAAGAGATAGAACAGGCAAGACTAAGCAGGATTTAAGATTCTTCCAGGGGCCGTTCTGGCAACCTCCACCGATCTCAGTCCTTCTGGCCACACTACACCAGCCACCTGGGACCTGAAGCAGAACTGACACTGCAGACCTATTAGATAGTGGAAAAAACTAAGGCCCAGGCAGGGAAAGAGAATTGCCTAACAACACTCAGCTCTGTTTTGTTTTGTTTTGGTTTGGTTTGGTTTGGTTGAGACAGGGTCTCTGTGTAGTTCAGGATGGTTTTGAACTCACTATGTAGCCCAGGCTGGCCTTGAGCTCGTAGCGATCCTTCAGCCTCAACCTCCCAAGTCCTGGGATTACGGGTGTGTATGCCACCACGCCTGGCTTCACTCAGCTCATTATTAAATAAGGGGTTTTGACGCATGGATTTGTTTCACAAACATAGACTAAGCATTTCCATGCCAGGCTCTGTACTGGGCGTTGGGGGCATAGATCTTCATGAGCACCGGATGCTCAGTACTGGTGGGGATAGGGACCACAGGGACTGTGGGAACCTGGGAGCAGGGCACCCCACCAGCCTGACAGCCAGGGACTTCTGGAGGTGAGAACATGGGCTCTGAGGCCTATAGGCCGAGAAACCAGCTGCCAAGCCTGAGCTAAGTAGAGTGGCTGGCTTGGCCCTTGGAGGCTGCCTGGCTGTTTTAGAAAAGTGAATTTTTTGTATAGGGGTAGAGGACGGGACTAAAGAATTTGGTTGACACTCTTGCCAGAGGCTTGGCTTTGGAGCAGTGTCCTCCTGCCCAGGCTGGCGGCTGAGCCATACTGAGGGCAGGATAGGTGAGGTGAAAGGCCTAGAGTGCTGCCTGAAACTCCTCAGGCTTGGGGAGAAGGGCCAGCCTGGCTTCTCTCTACCATGGGTAAACTTCAGCTCTCCTCCCTGAGTTCACCATAATAGAAATACTGGAGCAGGTAGGGGATAGAGTCAGAGAAAAGAAGACTACCCACACCCTTGAGCAGGAGCAGCCAAATGCTAGGCTGAACCTCTGTCACGTGACCGCAGCCACTGCCTAAAGATTGAGGTCCTGGGGGAACCTTTTATTCAGGAACAGCCTCAGAACTATCAGAACCCCTAAAAGCTCAGCTCTGCCTACCTTGGACCACCGCCCTCCAGAACCTGCTCCCTCCCTTGCCTCCTACCTCCCTTCAAGGTGCTGCAGCTATTGTTACCCTCTCAGGCTGAGGGTCCAAGCCAGCAGCAGGGGGGACGCCAGGTCAGGCCCTCCATGGTTCAAGTAAGCAGGATTGCTTCAGCGGGGAGTCAGGCACTGGGCTAGAGTCTTTGTCAAAAGGTCCAGAGAAGGCCCTTCAAGATAGTTGAATATGAGCCCCATGGCCCACATGGGTCCCATCCCCTCTCCAGGCAGCCAATCTCCCTGTGAGAGCTCTAGGCCTTTCTGGGCCTGGTGCCTGCCTCTCACTGCACTTGGCATTCCAAGAGCCTTCCCACTGCCAGCCTCCATCTTGGCTTGGCTGCTCTCTGTACCATCTGGAGCCTGGGCACAGCTGCCCACAGTCCCTGCCCTCATGCCCAGGTGGTCCCTTTGGCACACAGCTCTCTTAGGCAAGGCCAGCTGTCAGTTTGATATCCAGAACACCCTGCTTCTCTAAACCAGGTCAGGAACAGACTTCACGGCCTGATGTGAGGGGGAGTAGGGGGTTCTTGGGGATTGGGTTGGATTACTGCACAACTTCCTATTAGAGCTTGAGGAAAGCCCATCTGAAGTGATGATAGGTGCTAGAAGGTCTGGGCCCATGGACTTAGGCCCCTCTTTCATCCCTAAAACAGACCTTACATGCAAGGTATTATGAACAAGTGCATGTTCATAAGGGTACAGGGGCTGCCATGTAAGACTCGGTTCCGGTCCTGGGTCTGCAGCAGCCTCTCAGGGACTGAGATAAGCCCTGGCCTTCTCTGGGCCTCAGCTTCCTCCCTATGAAAGAAGATTAAACCGAATACTGTTTGTGGCCCCTCCCATCCGGTCTCTCAGAGTGTGGTTCATTCTCTTGGCTCAAGGAGCTCTTCGTAAGCTCCACTGCACCTCAGGTCCTTGGCCCTGCTTCCTGGCAGCTACCAAGCCTGGGCCTCTGCCACAGTATACACATGGGGGTGGTGATGGAGGCGAGCAGAGCTGTGGCCAGCATCTGGGGGTGGCACTCAGGTGCTGGGTGGGTATGATACATGGAGATGTCCTGAGTTCCTCTGTGCAGGGTTGTACTAATTCAAATTCGTGTACCACCCTGCCTGCTGGTCATCATCATCAGGACCTGTGCTGGAGGCCTGACTGGCAGCTTCCATGGGACTGACAGGTGAGGCAAGGCTGATGACCTGGGGATTGACAGGAGACAACCAGAGTCCTCCCCTCTTCCCATCCAGAAGGGGCCAGTCCCCTCTAAGCAGCAGTGTCCTCTTCTTGAACTGCCACCCTGATGCTCTGGGAACAAGGCAGTGTTGGACAGCAGAGGGTCCTATGCGAATTGTCCCCAGCTCTCTCTGCTTCTGCCTTTCCCCTGTCTGGCCCCCAGAGCCCCTCCTGTCACTGGACGGGCTAGGGGAAGACAGCCCTCATGAACAGAGCTGACATTTCAATCTGTCTCCCAGGTTCTTCAGATGCCTGCAAATTGCATCAAGTCTTCATCTCCCTCCCTGTCCAACACCCAGCCCTGTCTGGCCCCTGTCAGCCTGGCCCTCAAACAAATGACAAATTACATCCCAGCCACCACAGCAGGCCCACAAGTGGGTGCTTGAAACCCAGGGGACCAGGGTTACACAGGCAGCCTCCAGCTAAGCACAGGGAGCTACTCCATTCCTCACTTTCATCCCAACCCCCACCTCCATGGTGGGCTGGGAACCAGGCCAACTTAAGGGTCCCATGCCGCCCCCAGACCAGAAGGGGCTGGAGGCCTCAACTCCCAGTTTACAAGCTGCTAGGGGAGAGGATAGCTGGGGAACCCAAATCTCAACATCCTGAAAAAGCCAAGTCAAGCCAGGCCAATATCTGCCTACCTGCTAAACATGGAGGCCTGGAGACTGGGAATAAAGATATCTAGAAATCTATTTCTGCAGGTAATGTCCCCTCGAAACTGGTTCTTAATAGAGCAGCAAAATTGGTTCTTAATAGCTATATGACATTCTGCAAGTTCCTCAGCCTCTCAGCGCTTCTGTTTATTTATGAGGATTTTACCACCTACCTCATAGAAAAGACTGACATATTTTAGGTGCTCTGTAAACTGTTATTGCTGCCGCTGCCCTCTGATTACAACAAAGCCATAAGATCAGGAGTAGGAAGCTAGAGGTCAAACTGGAAGTATAAGAAACTAGGAAGAAAATACTAACTTAATTTCTACTTCTCTGCCTTTGCTCTAGAGGTAATTTCCCTGCAGTGAATGTCCTCCCTTCCTCCTCCGCCCAGCCCTCCCCTCTTCAAGGCCTCTGAGACCCACCTGGTCCCTGTATCCCCTGAGCTTCCAAGTCCTCCGCTCTCCCCTCGAGGATTCCTGCTGCAGGTATTCAATGCCAGTTAAGGCAGAATTATATGCTGCCTGGCATCTCTCGATAATTACAGATTCCACGTGTGTGAGTCTTGTTTTCCCAATTCTAGAATCACAGAATCTCCACGTTTGAAGGGACCTCATCCAGCCTCCGCCTGCTGCAGGGATTCCCTGAGGAATGTCCCCAGCAGATGGTCAGGAAACCTCCACCCAAATGTGCCTGGGCCGGGAGCTCCTCCCCAAGGGGAGGTGCTTCTGCCCCTAGCACCCTGCCTTAAAACTTCTCTTCAGCCACCAGAACCTACCAGGTTTTCCCTCCCAAACAGGGGTGGGACCTCTCCCCACCAAGCTGCCCCATCTGGAGTCTATTCCCAAGAGGGGCCCTAAGTCTGGAGATACCACTCTCTGTTCTGGCTGGTCTCAGCATCCTGTTCTTAGCTTGCAGAGACCTGGTGAGGAACATGTCTCTAGAAGCCCATATTGCCGGGTGTGGTGGTACACACCTGTAATCCCAGCACTCAGGAAGCTGAGATAGGAGGATCACTGTGAGTTTGAGGCCAGCCTGAGTTACACACTGAGTTCAAGGTCAGCCCAAGTTTCATGACAAGACCTTGTCTCAAAACAAAAACAAAAGCAAAAACAGACAGAAGCCCACATATCACTCTCTTCGGACATTTTCTCTGAAACTGGCCAGTAAAGAGGGTGCTGTGATTCAAAATGCCACTCAGGTTTTAATAAGAGAATGGATGGGGGAGCACACAGGGGAAGGACTGACCGGCCTGGCCTGGGCTGCAGAGGATGGTGGTCCTGAGATCTGAGAGGACGTGCAGGTTCACCAGAAGGGGGACAGGGAAGGCTTCCCTGTACAAGTGTTCAGAAGGGAGGGAAGAAGGCTGGCAAAGCCACCACAGCCAACTGTGAGCTGGGAAGCTGGGACCTTGTCCCCTGGACAACCTGAAGCCACCAGCAGGGAAGAAAGAGATGAGAGAGAGAGACATGATCTGATCCGAGGCAACCAGGCCAGGAGACAAGTTGAAGCGGGGAGGTGTGGGTCGTTGCAGGTGAGGAACAGTGGACAAGAGGTGATCAGAGCCAAGAAAGCAACAAAGGGGTAAGGAGGAAGAACCACTTGCAACAAATGAAAGATTGGGATTTCATGACTCACTGGGTGCCTAGGTTGTTAACACCTGAAGCCTCTGCCTCAAAGCAGTACGGTAGGGACCCTAGACCAGGGAGACCAGTGCTTTTGGACAGCCTGGATATCTTATTAAAATCCTGACTATGATTTAGTAGATGTGAGGTGTGCATTTCTCCTTCTTCTTTTTCCTTCTGTAGTACTGAAGTTCCATCTCGGGGCCTCATGCAGGTTAAGCAAGTGCTCTGCCACTGAGCTCAGCCCCAGCCCTGAGATTCTGTATTTCTTACACTGATGCTGCTGGTCCAGGAACCAGATTTAGAGTAGCAAAGATCTACACAAGGCCTTTTTATAAAATGAAGAAAAGAAGCTCAAATAATTCAATGACTTGTTCAGGAACATAGAACTAGAAGGAGCTCTCAGATCCCTAGGTTCTCATGCTAATGCTCCAACCAAGCTACAGTGTCCGTTCCTCTCTGGGCAGTGTCTGTCATTGTCCAGTCCTTTTTTGACAGAATGGAGGCATGCTGCCCAAAGGAATGCTTCAGGCATTGAGGGCCTAAAAAAGAGGGAGGAAAGAAAGAAAAAATTGCATCAAGAAACCCAGAGAAGAGAGGAAATAGAACCAATGGCTAACTCGTGGAGGGAGTGGTATAAAGCCCATCTGAGCTGCCAGTAAGGCCAGGCAGGCATGACCTGGAGGCCCAGGCAAGGAGTCTGGCCTAGTGCTACAGGCTTCATGGACTCAACAGAGAAACACTAGGGGATCTAAACAAGGAAGCACCATGATGAGATACAGGTCTGAGACTATTAACTGGCTGCAGTTCAAAAAATATTGATGGGGAGGGAGGAGTGGGTTAAACCCTCTAGGCAAGGAAGCTGACCAGGAGGCTGCTGCAGTGATCTAGGTGATTTGAGGTCTCCTTGAAAGACTGAATGACTGATTGGATGTGAGCTATGAGGGAAGAAGCAAGAGGCCAGCGTCTGACTTGGGTATCCAGGTTGTCAGGAGATCAGTCCCTGAGATGAAAGCCAGGGGAGCTGCTGGCTGGGGGAAGAGAGTGGCTAGCATGAGGCAAACCAGGTGTGAGGAGACTGTGAAGCGTCCAACAGGGATGTCCAGGGGAAAATAGGTACACAGGTCTGGTGTGTAGGACCTCACACTGCTGGCCAGGCTCTCAGACACTATCTAGCCTAACGCATCTAACCCATCCTTACCTTACAGATGAGAAAACTGAACTGCAGGGGGGGCAGGAACGAGGGGACAACAGGAAGCAGCTAGTATATTTGAAATGCTTGGGAGATAAAGCAATGTGCTTACAAATCACAGTTCTCTGAGTGACCTTGAGTGGTTTACTTAATACTTCTGAGCTTCAGGTTCCATCTTGCATTAATGAGAAGGTAGGATGAGCTCCTCCTGCAGGACATGCCTAACTTAGGCTCCAGGACTCTGATACCCAAGAAGCACTGAGGATTGGGCATGTGGGACCTATAGGAGCCAGAGGGTATCAGGGCTCAGACAGCAAGAAATCTGAGTGCACTGCTTTGTTTTAACCCACATGCAGGTCCAGAACATCAGCCTTCGGGAGGGAGAGACAGTAGCTGTGGAGGGCCTTGGGGGACCTGACCCATTGCCCCTTGCCAACCAGTCTTTCCTTCTCCGGGGCCAAGTCATCCGCAGCCCCACGCACCAAGCAGCCGTGAGGTTCCAGAGCCTCCCGCCACCTGCTGGGCCTGGCTCCTTCCATTTCCAGTACCAAGGTAAGGTCTCTGGGCAGCTGAGCGAGGAACCAGCCCTGACTGGCTGCCCTCCTGGGGGTCTCTGGTGTCATAACCACTGGACTCAGGCAGGGGACAGGCAGGGACAGGTAGTGCAGCAGAGGTGCCTGGTGAGTAGCTATGCATGTGGAGCAGAGTATCACTCACTGGACACCTCCAGGGCCATCCCATCTCCGCCTTCTACCTGCAGAGCAGATCTTCACTCTGGATTAGGTTCCCACACCCCTAGGTATGCTCACCGTCCTACATTCATTCCGTAAACTTTTCTGAACAACTGATATTTGCCACACTTATGTGGGACCTAGCCAATTTCCCAATGTACTCATCAACATCTTTGCCATCAAGGTGTTCAGAATCTCAGGAGGAGACACTTAAACAGGAAATAACAATAGAGGCCTCTCTCCAGAGGCAAGGGGGTCAAGGCCAAAGGGGCTTGACAGTGACTGTCTGGAGATGTTCAGCTGCCAGCCTCCCTTCTTCACCTACCAAGCACCTGGTCCATGCTCTAGTCAGCTCAGAACACCTGTGGAAAGAGGGGTGTGGCATGATGAAGTGGGAAAATCACAGACTTAGGAGATGGGCAAATTTGTGTTTGAATCTCCTCACAAGCTGTTGACCTTCAATAGGTCATCTGACCTCCCTGATTCTCCTTTTCCTGCTTGAAGATAAGACCAAAGCATCTACTACAAAATTACAGTTAGGATTAAATAAAACGGTGTGTGTCAAGGGCTTAACGAATGCTGCATTAAAGAAACTAGTCTTGGCTGGGGGTAGGGCACATGCCTGTGATCGCAGCACTCAGGAGGCTGAGGCAAGAGGATTGCTAGGAGTTCAAGGCCAGCTTGAGCTACATAGCAAGACCCTGTCTGAAAAAAAAAAAAAAAAAAAGAAAGAAACTAGTGTTAATATGGCTTTCAGAATGGGGTTTGGGAATTTCCTACTGCCCCATTGGTGTCCTTCCTGTCCATCCCCTTCCCTGGGCACGTTGTCAGCTTGATCTTTTGCACACTTTAATCAGTTTAGAACTGAGAGTACTAACAGGGAAATAATTGATGTGAGCAATCACAGGATTGTCTTGCATTGTCGGGGACCACTTCTGCAGCCCTGCAGGAGGGAAACAACCCGAAAGCAGGCAAGCACTCAAGCTGGTATGCTCTGAACCCCACCTAAGGAGCACTCCTTGACCAGTCTGGCTTCTCCACCCAAACTGGGGAAGAAGTCCCAGCATGGCAGCAGGGAGCCTGGTGGTGGACAGGCATTGTACAGGGGCTCAGCAGAGGCAAGGGGCCAACTGAGACAGTGAGCACCTAGGCATCCCAGCCGGCCTTCCTAATGGCTCATCAATCCCCTCTGGCAGCCGGCATAATTTCACGCCACAGTAACCTTTTCTCTTGCTGCAAATTCCTTTACACAAAACTCTGGACCTCTTCTCTGTTGGGCCAGACAAAGGTGGCTGAATGGCAGCTAGCTGAAGCCCTGCAAGAGGGAGCAAGACCCCATGGAAGGGCTGGGAGAGCTGGCCCATCCTGCTCCTTCTGGGCTCCCAGAAGCCCTCCCTCCTCCTCGGCCCAGTTTTTGTCAATGATCAGCTCTTTCCTTAATGAGTGTAATTCCCCTAATTATAGGCTGTAATTAGCCCTGATCCCAGAGATGGGAACGGGAGAAGCATGTGCTCACACGAGCGTCTCATGGGCAGAAGAAAGAGGGTGCCAGAAGAGGGGGTGAGGGGCCCAGTAACCATGCTCCATGTGGAAGCTGTCCAAGCTGATCTTGGAGATCACTAGGATGGACCCCAACAAGGGCCTCAGGGCAGGACCAAATTCCAGCTCCCCTCCTCCAGCCTCCACAGGGTAGGGAGGCAGAGGGTCCTGAAAAGGCACTCCCCTCCTCCATCCTGAGCATTCCTGGCACTGGACTTGGCTCCAAAAACAAATGCCAGTAAGAAAATAACTCGACAGATTGCAGTGGTTCAGGCTCCCCGGGAACGGTTGTCATGGCAATAGGAGGAAGCTCATCCCAGGAAGAGGCATTTTACCCATTATGGAGTCTGGGGGACTTTATCCTCTGCCCCCCAACTCCTGCTCCTGCCTCATCCTGGCCCAGCCTCTGAAATGGGGACCTCCCTTTCCAAGTTGTGATTGAACTCAAGAAGAAGATGTAAATCAGGTGCTGAGACTGACATTTGGCTCATGGTTTATACATCTCTATCATTTAGCCCCTCAGCTGCCTCTACTCTGGGCAGAGCACCCCCACCCCATCCCCATGGAATCCTTCCAGGTCACTGTGAGTGCCCCAAACCATCTCCCAAGGCAGTCTTGTCTACTACTGTCAGCCTTCTTTAATCTCTTATTCCAGATTTCCTCTTTAACTGGAGAAGCAGGAGTTGGGGGGATAGAAAGTCAGTGCTTGCTAGAGCTGGGAGCTCAAGTCCCACCCTACCATTTACCTGCAGTGTGATGAAGGGACAGAGGCTCTCTGAACCTCAGTTTTCCTTATCTGAAAGTGGGTTAATAATCCCTATCTCGTCTTCCTTCCTCCTAAGCATATTGTATTAGCAAGAGTGTGGAAGCACTTTAGGAGCTGGAAAGTGCTACAGATGTAATGCTGTTATTACTCAACATTACCAACAGTCACATCAGGCCCGGTGTTGGGCATTTGTGCCAGGCCCTGCAAGTATGTCTTCTAACATCACCTTCACAGTACAGGATGCAATACTGTAAGTGGATGTAAACTGAGGCCCAGAGAAGGAAGGTAACTTCTCCAAGGAGGCACAGCAAGCAAGGGTACCCATCTTCATATCCAGGTAGTCTGACTCCAAAGCCTGTGTCCTAGGCATTGTCCTGTACTGCCTGCCAATTTAAACTGGTCTCTTATTTGCCGTTCTCTCAAGAGACAGAAAAGTAGGAGGAAGCATCCCGCTTTCACAGACATACTAAGTAAGAACAGGGACAGCATGCCTATAATCCCAGTATTTTAAGAGGCTGAGACATGAGGATCACAGGTTCAAGCTCAGCCTGGGCGACTTAGGGGCTTAGTGAGACCCTGTCTCAAAATTTTAAAAGGACTGGGGATGTAGCTCAGTGTGAAGGCCCTGGGCTTCATCCCCAGTGCCACAAAACAAAAAAGATCAGGACAGGGCTAAGTCAGAAAACTGGGCCACAAAACTCAAGCTTCGGGATCCTGGGCCGACTCATTTTCTATTCACACCAAGGCACAGAGGGATAGCTCAGGCCTCCTCTCCGCTTCTCTCCTTGACCCTTTCCTTCTTTCCCACCGTTCAGGCCAGTTTTTAGCTGCACTCTTCCTTAGCTTGGACCCAGTTGGGATTTGCCAGGTTGTTTTGTAGGATTTGCCGTCACCATGTGGTCGTGCTTGGTATAACAACCGCACAAGCCTCCGTGTTTCCCAGGGCAACTGGTCCCACCCCCAACTTCCGTGAAGGCGGGCTCTGCCTCCCCACTCTCGCCCCCGTCCTGTCTTTAGAAGAAATCCTGCGCTGGTGCCATCAAGCTTTTTAACGTTTCTCGGTGAATACTGGTGAGACGTTTGCTGTCTGACTTGAGTCTTTCCTGCTGCAATTCATATTTGTCTTCTAGAGGAAAATAATATCACACTTTACATCAGTACAGGCTTTTCACTATTTCAAATGCTTTCACATCTACTAGTCATTCTATAAATACATCTTGAGATAGTTTCAGCTGTGTGCTAGGGAAACCAAGCTGAGTAAAATACTACTGCATTTAGTTTCAGACTAACCCTGTATGTAGGCTAGCATTTTTAAACTCGCTTAACAAATGAAGAAATAGACACAAAAAGGTTAAATAACCTGCCTAAAGTGTCAAAGTTTGGGCCAGATCCTAAGCCTTTCAACTTTTTGCTCTGAGCTTGTTCCACTAACCAGGTCAACCTGCTGGAAGTATGGTTGGCGCCTTCTAGGGGAGAGATTTGGGGATATTTTCTGGAACTCCTAATGCTTCTTTCTTCTGGTCCCAAGTGATGTCTCCAGGCTGGCTGAGGCAGATTGGCACAGACCTTCACACATACACCCATAATGGCTCAGCCGTCTCTCTCTCTCTCTCTCTCTCTCTCTCTCTCTCTCTCTCTCTCTCTCACACACACACACACACACACACACACACACCACGTACTTTCTCTTTACAGCCTATCTCCTGAGCTGCCATTTTCCCCGAAGACCAGCTTACGGAGATGTGACTGTCTCCAGCCTCCACCCAGGAGGCAGTGCCCACTTCCACTGTACCACTGGCTACCAGCTGAAGGGTGCCAGGTTCCTCACCTGTCTCAACGCCACTCAGCCCTTCTGGGATTCCCAAGAACCTGTCTGCATTGGTGAGTGATGCCAGGGGAGAGGGCTCAGTGCTGAGCAGAGGAGCTAGGTGGGGGCTCATCCCTGCTCTCCATTGCTATCTGGCACTTTTATTTGGTCTCCAGAAGGAATCAGAATATGGCCACAGATCTAAGTGGCATCCATCCAACCTGAGCTCATTGACCACCTACTACATGAAGGTGCCACAGTATACAGAGCTGAGTTAAGCAAGAATCTGCCCTGAAAGAGCCCACAGTTCCAGGAAACGGGAGGCACTTAAGTCACCAGTTTCCACAGCAGGAAGTAAAAGATACCAATGAAGAGACGTAACGTGACTTTGCGGCAGGGGAGGAATCATTCTTAGCTGGGTAGTAAGAAGGCTTCCAAGGAGAAGTGGCACTGAAGTTTGACATTTTGATGAAGAACTGTGACTCAGGGGCAGGAAGGAGAGTGTGCTTAGTGCACAGGGGGAGGGTTTGACTGGCAGGCCAAGATTCTGAGTGGGAAGCTGAAGTTTTTGAGGGGAAGAGGGAAGAGCTCAGAACTACCCTTCAGGAGAGCCAGTGGAGTGGCAGTCAAGCTGAGAGGCCAGCCAGCCCAGAGGGTTTGAATTTAGACAATGACTTTGAGCATGGAGAAAAGGGGAAAGGTTCCAGAGACACTGATGAGGGGGGTCCCCAGGTTCCAGTTCTGGATGATGAGATCTGAGATTACCAGCAGAAGGGGGCTTGCTGGGAACAGGAAGATAGTGTTTGGTTTGTGGTATGACAGGCAATTTGGGTGTGGTGGGAATCCAGGCCAGGGAGAGTGGTCCAAACCCGAGGGACGAGGCAAGGAAGGCTTCCAGAAATGTTAGCTGGGGAAGCTGGGTGGATTCTTGGAACAGCGCACATGAGGGTGTGTAGGCACAAAGAAGCATGACACAGTGAGGACATAGCAAGGTGTTCTGAAGGTGGTATACAGGGCAAGGAGACTGAAACTGAGCCAAGAGCTGGATTTATGAAGGGCTTAAATGCCATTTTAAGCTTGGTCTCTATCCCGAGGGCAATAGGGGGCCACTGAATGGATTTTCTTTTCAGCATCGTGCAACATCGTGCAACATCTTTGAATGTATTTACACAGACAGACCTAGATGGTACAGTAACTGCACACCTAGGCTCTCTATATGAGATATAGGTAGACAGATGATAGATAGATAGATAGATAGATAGATGATAGATAGATAGATAGATAGATAGATAGATAGATAGATAGATAGATAATGGCCCGGTGCTCTTAGGCTACAAGCCTGTACGGCACATTATTGCACTAACATGCTCAAATAAAAAATAAAAAGGGCTAGTTGTGGTCCACTGAGTGGATTTTAAGCCAAGGTATGATCAACTTTGAAGGGCAGGTCCATGCTGAGACCAAGCAAAAAAGTGGTTCTGCCCTCTGCAGAGAAGCGAAGACTTACCCTAGGCCCCAACAGCATTAATAGGTTAGCATATGCTGCTGTCTGGAGTATTTGGAGGCAATGGCGCTATGAGTTGCTGTAGTAGCCTGGTCCTGAAAGTGGGAGAGGTCAGAGCTTTCTACCAGAGGAAAGCACTGCCTGGAACCAGCTACCTCCTGCCTCAGGCCCCTTCTCTGGCCCTACTTACCTGGCAGGGGCTTGCAGCCAAGTAATACAGTAATTGTCAGTGCTAGGTCTAGGCAAGCTGCTCAGTCTCTTCTTAGGAAGAAAGGACAGTCCCAGGCCAGAGGAGTCAATCTGGCAAGGCCTTAAAGGATCAGCTCAGGAATGACAGTGTAGTGATGCCTGGAGGGCTATTTCAGAAAGTATCAGAGGTCATCTGTGGCTAGCAGTGTCTGCTGAGAGCACAAGGCCTTGGGATGGGTGGCAGGCACATCAGGTATTTGTCATCCCTGACTTAGCCCTGCCCCCCTTTTAAAATTTGTCCACTCATTTTACTCATCCAACACTGAACACCAATTTTGTGCCTGGCTTACATAGATCTGGTCCGTGCCCAAAGGGATACTATTTCAGGGACAGACTCAAATAAATAACAGTGTTTGGTTTTTTTGTTTGTTTTATAGCCTTAGGGATCAGCCCCAGGGCCTCACATATGCTAGGCAAGCCAAATGAATGGTTTTGGAAAGTGGCATAAGGCAAAGATAGATATACCCAAGAAGGTTGGAACCTGGACGATGGCCTTCAGTAAAATATGCCTTGAAGGAGTTAGGGCAGGCCTCCTGAGAGGGGGGCGGGTCCTCCAAGAGGGAAAGTACTTTACCCCACGCCATGCAGCTAGGCAGTGACAAGCCTACTTTAGAGTCAAGAAAGCTGCATATGAAGTCTCAGGTGTGTGAACAGTTAGAAGGTACTGTGCTAAGGTCCAGACTGCTTTGAGCAACAGAATCACAGGGCTAAAAGACTGACCTTGAGGACCACGATAGCAAAGTTGGCAGGGAGGCAAAGGTTCCTGCTGCCCCACGCATAGGGTCTAAGGCTGAGATGAGAGGAAGGCTTGGGAGGCGCCTAGGATGCAACCAGGGGCCCAGCCTCAGTGCATTTCTGTCTCACAGCTGCCTGTGGTGGAGTGATCCGCAATGCCACCACTGGCCGCATTGTCTCTCCGGGCTACCCTGGCAACTACAGCAACAACCTCACCTGCCACTGGCTACTTGAGGCTCCTGAGAGCCAGAGGCTGCACCTGCACTTTGAGAAGGTCTCTCTGGCAGAAGATGATGACAGGTGAGGCTATCCTGATGGGGAGGGAGGACATGGTGTGGTAATACCCTGCTGCAGGGATGCTCCCCAAACCTGGAGCCATACCCTCCTGGGTCAGCAACCAACCACATAGCTACTATTCTCCTGGCCCAGGCTTATCATTCGCAATGGGGACAACGTGGAGTCTCCGCCTGTGTACGATTCCTACGAGGTGGAATACCTGCCTATTGAGGGCCTGCTAAGCTCTGGCAGACACTTCTTTGTGGAACTCAGTACAGACAGCAGTGGGGCAGCTGCCGGTGTGGCCCTGCGCTATGAGGGTGAGCTTTCTGGGGCCTGATGGGGAACAGGGAGCTATGGTCTTTCTCCTACACCTTCCTCCTCTCTCCCTGCATTCCATCAGTCCCTCCACATCAGCCTCTGTTCCCTACCCCTCCACCCAGGTCCAGGATCGCCACCCCCTCTTTGCAGGAGAACCTTGTCTAGACCCAGACCCTGTGGTCCAACAGAATGAATTCTCCAGGTTTTCAAAGCAAAAAGAGGCCCCAGTACTTGAGGAGGAACTGTTTTAAGGGATACTCTAGACCCATGCATGCATATATTCATTAATTCACCCCCCCAAAAAAGAATTTATTGAGGGCCTTTATACTAAGCATAAAACTAGGCAATGGGAATACAATAGTAAGTAAGATGGTCTCCTGAACATAATGGGAATGGATGTGCTGGGCTGTTCGCCCCCGCCCTCGGCTCCAAGCCTTTGACATATGTTTGTACTCAGGAAGAGAAAGGCCCTGGAGTGGGGAAATAGGAGGACGCCTGCTCTCTGTATTTACCCCAGTCAAGGCTGAGCCAGGCTGGGCCCTGTGGTTTACAGCCTTCCAGCAGGGCCACTGCTATGAGCCCTTTGTCAAATACGGCAACTTCAGCAGCAGCGCACCCTCATATCCTGTGGGTACCACTGTGGAGTTCAGCTGCGATCCTGGCTACACCCTGGAGCAGGGGTCTATCATCATTGAATGTGTTGATCCCCATGACCCGCAGTGGAATGAGACAGAGCCAGCCTGCCGAGGTCAGTAGACACCAGCGGAGAAGCTTGCTGGGGCAGTAGGTGGGGTGGGACCCTGTGACAATTGTGATTCAGCCTTCACCCTGAGGAGGAGGAGATGGGGGTTCCCAGCAACAGATGGCAGCCCCAGGATGTGGCACTGGAGGGAACACTGAGGAGACATGCCTCTCAGGCCTCCCCTGCCTTCCAGCCGTGTGCAGCGGGGAGATCACAGATTCAGCGGGCGTGGTGCTCTCCCCCAACTGGCCAGAGCCCTATGGCCGAGGGCAGGACTGCATCTGGGGTGTGCATGTGGAAGAGGACAAGCGCATTATGCTGGACATCCGAGTGTGAGTGCCTACTGGGTCAGGCCTAGCCAACTCTTAAGATCTCGTCACATCTCATGGGGCCCATCCTTGGGCCTGCCTTGCCCTGACGGTCTTCCTCCACAGGCTGCGCATAGGCCCTGGTGATGTACTTACCTTCTATGATGGGGATGACCTGACAGCCCGGGTCCTGGGCCAGTACTCAGGGCCACGTGGCCACTTCAAGCTCTTTACCTCCATGGCTGATGTCACCATCCAGTTCCAATCGGACCCTGGGACTTCAGTGCTAGGCTACCAGCAAGGATTTGTCATCCACTTCTTTGGTGAGCTTGTGCCTGCCTCACTCAGAATGCAGACCCCAACCCATGGCAAGTCAAAGAGGCCAGGGCAGTGAGAGGCTGGAGTGCTCTTTCTGATAAGGAAAAGACGGAAAGGCCCTAGATATCACCAGAGAAAAGGAGCCTTCTGTTGCAGCATGAGATTTGGAGAAGCAGCAGCAGAGCTTCCTCATGAAAATAAGGAACGAAGGAAATGTTTTTGTTTTTATCTGACACTCTTTAATATAAGTGACCATTTCCCTCACCCTACCTGGTCCCATCTCTCAGATATAAGGAACTTGGCAAGGTGCTTTTGGAAGTGAGGCAAAGGCCCAGATGCTAACCCTAGAGTCTAGGAGACAGAGAGATACTAGGATAGTCAAGGAGAGATCCTTGACTTTGAAGGAATGAATCTCTGAGCCCACCCAGGCCAGTCTGAGCCCAGAACAACCTGGCAGGGTACCCTTAGGGTGAAGGGGCTATCACAGTCACTTTGGAATTAGCCCAGAGATTGCATCTTGCCACCTCTGTGCCCACAGAGGTGCCCCGCAATGACACATGTCCAGAGCTGCCTGAGATCCCCAATGGCTGGAAGAACCCATCGCAGCCTGAGCTGGTACACGGCACTGTGGTCACTTACCAGTGTTACCCCGGGTACCAGGTGGTGGGATCCAGTGTCCTCATGTGCCAGTGGGACCTAAGCTGGAGTGAGGATCTGCCTTCATGCCAGAGAGGTAAGTACCTGTTCCCCATGTCCCCCAGCCCAACACAATCTCCACGCCTCATTCCTGGGTTCTGAGAGAATCCAGTGAGCTTCCTCCCTGTGTTAGTGGTATCCTTGAAAGTCTCTCACCTCTTATAGTCTGTATCCTATGATATTCATCTCCATGAAATGGAGATGATACCTTTGCATAGCATTATCAATCAAGTACTCCAAGTATTTTGTTCCTGATTGATAGCCAATCACTGTTGATCCTAATGAATGGGAAAGGGTCAGATGGGTTTGTTAACCCTAATAAATGGGAACAGACACACCAGGAAATGGTAAAAACACTTTATTAGGGAGTAGAGCCAGATAATGTGAAGCTGCTAGCTGGCCTGGAACAAAACCAGGGTGGACCTGGCCCTCGTTCAGTCCCCCTTGAGTTGCTTCTGTTCATCCCCCACTTTTAGTGACTTCCTGCCATGATCCTGGGGACGTGGAGCACAGCCGACGCCTCATATCCAGCCCCAAGTTTCCTGTGGGGGCCACTGTGCAGTATATTTGTGACCAGGGTTTTGTGCTGACGGGCAGTGGCATCCTCACCTGCCATGACCGCCAGGCTGGCAGCCCCAAGTGGAGCGACCGGGCCCCCAAATGTCTCTGTAAGTGTCAGATGGATAGGCGGGGGACTCTGGTAGAAATAAAAGATGCGGCCCCAGGAGCCTGGCGTCCTCACTGGGCTCTGCCTTTTTTCCAGTGGAACAGCTCAAGCCATGCCATGGCCTCAGCGCCCCCAAGAATGGTGCTCACAGTCCTGAGAAGCGGCTACACCCCGCAGGGGCTACTGTGCACTTTTCATGTGCCCCTGGCTATGTGCTGAAAGGCCAGGCCAGCATCAAGTGTGTGCCTGGGCACCCCTCACACTGGAGTGACCCTCCACCCATCTGTAGGGCTGGTGAGTGCCCTGCTACCCCCAAAACCCTAGGGGGCTGCTGTAGCAGAGATGTCCAGTGTTGAGAACCAGAACCACCTCCATCCCCACCCACCCACCCCCTCTTCATGTTACCTTTGGTCTTCCCAGTCTCTGCCAGAACCTTCTGACATGGCATCATCAAGACAAATGCTGGAGTAGGTTCTCCTTGGACAGACCCTTCCCACGATCAGCCCACTACCTCTGTTCCTTGTATTAGTGGTTTGGCCCACTGGGCTCACCCACTGTCCTTGGCCCTCCCCTCTTGTTCCAGCCTCTCTGGATGGGTTCTACAGCGGCCGTAGCCTGGATGGTGAGTTCTTGCCCTTGAGAGCTAGGAAAGTGGTCTCCCTGTACCTGGTTCTCACAACTTCCAAGCTATGGGTTCTCATGGCAGATGAAAAGCGGAGAAAGAGGTCTGGGCCTACCAGGACAGAAAGCTCCTTCCCTAACCCTAGCCAGCTAGAGGAAACTGGCATCTGCCTGCCCTTGGGCACAGGTGAGGGGAAATGGGCTTCAGATGACAGGGACCTCTGCTCCAATCCCAGCCTCTGTATTTTCAGTTGCCAAGGCACCTGCTACCTCCAGGACCCTGGATGCTGCCCACATTGCAGCTGCCATCTTCCTGCCACTGGTAGCAATGGTGTTGTTGGTGGGAGGTGTGTACCTCTACTTCTCCAGGTAAGTCTGACTTCTTTTCCTGCTCTGCATACCTGACTCAGTCCTGCCTGTACTCCTGACCGACAAGCTCCTCTGCCCCACAGGCTTCAGGGGAAAAGCCCCTTGCAGCTGCCCCGAACACGCCCTCGCCCTTACAACCGCATCACCGTGGAGTCAGCATTTGACAATCCAACTTATGAGACTGGAGTAAGTATCCACGCCAGCCCTGACATCCTGTCCGGCACTGAATTCTCTGTTCCCTTGGGCAGATATCCCTGAGGGTCCCACCAAAGCCTCTCTTTTTCCTTTTCTTTGGGAAGGTGGACTGTGGCCTGGCAAATCTTATGCAAGTTTCCAACTCCCAGCAGTCTCTTTCCTTTGCAGGAGATGAGAGAATATGAAGTCTCCATCTAGGTGGGGGTAGCCTGGGGAAGCTCACTCAGCCCTGCATCTCGACCCAGCAGCAGGGCTCCTGGCTTTCTGTTGTCCCTCCATCTCTTGTATATACCACCTGGGAAGAGATGCCACCAATCCCTCATGAAGTTGTGCCCTTCCCTGCCTGCAGTGCCCATCATGGCCTATTTTCTTGGCACCACTGCCCACTTAGGGCCCGTCCTTGGGTCCAAGTCAGGGGGCACCTGACTGAGTAGAACATAGCTGGAGCACATCATCAACAGCCAGCATCCTCCTGACCCTCCTCCATGCCCTGACCCTCCTGCCTGGGAGTCATAGGCACAGCAGGAGCACCTTTCTCCATGTGGCCACTATCCAGCCCTGGCATGTAGGACACTCTAGCCAGGCTGGTGGTGGCGGAAACTGCACCAGGGTGTTCCTTACAGGACCATCACCAGTGGCCAAAACCGCTCTCAATGGTGACCTTGGGGTAGTTCTAGCATGCCAACATCAGTCCCTCATGGAGGTCTCTAAAGCCCCAGAAGTGGCCGTTGCTGCCTCCTGCTCCTACTTGGTAGAGGCAATAATTCCAAGGGCCCCTAAAGGGGTTCAGAGTCTCTACCCCAAGCTTGGACTGGGCTTCCCTGGGTACTCATGCTCCACACCAAAGCAGGATACCCCACTGCTCCCTAGCAGCCCTGTACCCTGATGAGAGGGAGACCTTCCTCTGATGTTTACCTGGCTCTTACAAACACTCCCTTTCCCACCAGTCCCTCCTCCTGCCACTATCCTCTAGCAGAAAAGGAATGGGCAGGTATATTCTGGAGAGGAGCAGAGGTCCAAAGACCCAGAAATTTGGCATGGAACAATGGAGAGAGCCCCAGGGCTGGCTGAAGGCCACTTTGTACATATAATGTATTATATGGGGTCTGGGCTCCAGCCAGAGAACAATCTTTTATTTCTGTTGTTTCCTTATTAAAATGGTGTTTTTTGAAAAAAATCAAGTAATTGCCAAGTGGATGGTGCTTTTGTGGAGGGAAGGGAGGTGTAAATAAATGGGCTATAGACCTCAGGACCAGAAGGCATGTAGAACCAATCAATCATTTTTAGATTTTATTTAAAAACCAGTTATAGCCAGTTGAACAGGGACCACTGTCCACAATGGGTCAATGCAACAGAGACCCCGGTGGCTCATGCTATGGGAGTGTGGGAACCCAGGAATCCAACTCTTAATCCACCCCAGTGCCTCCTTTCCTCCTCTTTGGCAGGTCTAGAACTACAGGCTGGCACACTGCCAAGTCCTTTCTCAATGCTACTGGACTGCTGACAAGGTCCAGGAAGCCTGCCACATCTCTCCTTTTCTTCCTCAGGGGCAATGAAGCTTAAGAGTTTGGCGCCTAAGTTTCTTTGGGCTCTGGGAAAAGGTGGCCATGCAGGATCGACTTAAGTCTGGCCTTTCCCTATGACTCTCAGAGCCTAAGATGAAAGTATCTGCCCAGAATACACACTCCATGTTTAGAGGTGTCTCCTGTATGGATGCTCTCTAGAGAAAGAGCAGGAGGCAGGAAACAGGGAGTTTCCTGCAACTCCAAAGCCAGGTGACAAAAATCCCTGATAAAAATTGAAGCACCAAACTGTGCATGGTGGTGTATACCTGGAATTCTAGCTACTCAGGAGGCTGAAGAATGACGATTGCAAGTTGGATGCCAACCTGGGTAACTTGGTGAGACCTTGTCCCAAATTAAAAAAAAAAAAAAAATTGAAAGACTGGGAATATAGTTTAGTGGTACAGCACCCCTGCACTCGATCCCAAGTATCGAAAGAGAAACAAAGGAAGATTAACAGCAATTAGCACTTTCTGTTCCTATAGTCTTGTAACTGGGAGGTACTGACCGAAAGTTCAGCCCAACTCGTGGCTCTAACACAAGCCACTTTGAGGGATCTTTCGAAGCTCCAGTTCTGGCAGAACAAAGTGCCTAAATCAGCCACAAGAGGTCGCTTCCAAAGGCATCTGTATGCCACCTGCTTTCCCCAATTCCCCTTGAACATTCCGGGCTGGAGCTTTCCAAGGTGGCACCGACTCCTGCCCTCATTGAACTAACCTCATCCTCTAAGCTTCAGCAGGAAGGTGTGTGGTGTGGTTACCTCCCAGGGCACTTGTCAATAGACCCTCGTCTTATTTTCATCACTAGCTATTCCCTGTTCCTGATCTCAGGTGCAACTGATGGTGTTAATCAAAGCAAAGCTTTGCTCACTGGATATGTACCAAGGGCTTCCTTCTCTGCTCCATAATGCCTTCAGGCTGACACAGCAGCACAGCTGTGCTCTGAGCCGTAAGAAAGAAGCCAGTGAAAAAGGGCGCATGAGGTTGCAACTTCTGAGGGCCTGTGGCATAAAATGCAGCCCCAGGAGGGATAACCTCTGGCCTCTTCCATACAAGCAATCTAGTTCAGAGCACCCTCTCTGAAGGTCACATCTCTAGCTCATAACCGTCTACAGTCTACTGGGGCTAAGAGGGTTATCAAAAAAAGTGAAAAAACAGAAAAACAAGCCAAGATTGGACACATTGGCATCCCTACCCTACCTGATTTACGTATTGTCCAAAAAGAAGGAACAACAACCATTTCTCGGTCAGCAGACAGTAACCAGCCTATAATCATTCTTAGGTCTTGCCATAAATTCACTATGTGACCTACGCAAAGCATTGTTCTCTGCATCTGAAAATGAAGAAGTTAAATCGGGTGGTCTCTACATCCTTTCCTCTTCTACAACCCTGAGAATGCAATGTGGCATAACATTAAAAGTGGGCAGGACACAGTTACATGCAAACAACGTCAGTTAAATCCCTAGTATGAGGCCCAACCATGCAGTTTTCTCCTCCACTGCTTCATCCACAGTCAGAGCAGTACCTGAGGACGGCACTAAAGGGAGGAGCGGGCTCCAGAACACAAGCATGAATCCCCGCCCAGAATTCGCGATGAAGGCATTAGACTACAAACCCCAGTATGCACTGCGGCAGCTCAACGCTCCCTTTCTGGCAGGCTAATCCCAGTCCATCGTGTCTTACAGTACATCGCACGCAAACGGAACTACGACTCCCATAATCCACCGGACCTGTCGCAATTCTTGTTCCCAAGGAGCTATGCGCTTCCGTTCGCCCTTTGAACTCCCTTGCGCATTGCAAACTGGGAGTTAGAGTCCAATGTAGGCAGGTAGCAGGGCGTTGTCTGGATTACGGTTTCTCGGCCTCTGGATTCCTTTTAAAGAGCAGTTCGCAGGGACAATGGTCAAGAGAGGGTAATAACGGGTAGGCAGAACTTTGCACCGTGCCATCACCACTCAAGGCACAGATGCTTGAGTTAAAGTTAACTCTCGGGAGCGGGAGGAAAGTGGGAACACCAGCTACCCTACCCGCCACCAAAAGCGTCGTTTTTTGTCGCAATGGCTTTTCTCTTTACCAATATGGCGGCCTCGCCCAGCCACACCTGATGTTGAACCAAATGGTCCAGTACAACATCTTTGTGAATACTGCCGCTATCGACAGCCTACCAGCTCCGTCCAACACCACACCTCGCTCCTTTCTGCTTGTATCTGAGGACTCCAAGAGCTTAGTAACCCTTATCCCATTACCAAAATGGCGAAAGAAGCAGCTTTCTTGTGAGGGCCTACAAGTGTCAATACGCCTGCGCGGGAGCCCGCCGTGGTGTTATGGGGCGGGAGGGAAGGACACACAACACGCCTGCGCACGAACAGAGTCCTTCTGGTCTACACACAAACACCAATGGATGAAGCGTCCCCGGGTTCCTGCGGCTGCGCCATGACCCCTACGAGCTTTTCCAGGCGCCTGCGCGAGCCCCCCTGGTCCCGCCCTTTTAGCTCAGTACGCTGGCGCAGGGCAGAAAGGCGGGGCTTCGGGGCTCCAGACGAATGCCAGCGCGGCTGCGCGCTGGGGGGTACCCCCTCACCGCGGCTGCGCGGGAGCCCTGCGGCCGGCTGTCACTGCGGTTGCGCGCGGCGAGCGGCGATCCCGGGGCGCCTGCGCGGGTGGCTTTGCGGGCGCTCGCGGTAAGTTTGCGCCAAGTGCGCGGCAGCCGGGACGCAGACGGCGGCGGCGGCGAGAGGCGGAGCCCGGGGACCACCCCCCATCACCCTCCCCCCAGTCACCTCACGTACCACAACCTCACCTAACCTCTCACCCCCCCACCGATCCCCCCAACCCCGGGATGGCAGCGCCCGCCCGCCTTCCCGGCCGAACCAGCGGCCGCCAGCACCGGCTTTAGCCCGTGGGACTAGGCCCCGCCAAGGCCCGACCCCCGGAGCCGGGACCCACTGTGCAACCAGCCTCCTGGCCGGGCTGAGGGGCCGCTCCCCCCTCACGGCCGTGGGGAGGACGCTGCCGTCCCAGGGACTGGGGGCCGGGGGGTGGGGGGGAGCCAGGGCGAAGAAGTCGGGACCCGTGTTGGAAAAAAAGAAGGGGAGCCGGGGTCAGGAGCGCCTCCTTCCCCCGTTTCCCCCCTCCCCCCGGGGTTGGGGGGGCCGGAGCAGAGAGCGCCCAGCCCGGGAGGTGGATGAATGTGGGAGAAAATGGAGACCAAGACGATCGTGTACGACTTGGACACGTCGGGGGGGCTGATGGAGGTAAGAGTGGCCCTCCTCATCCCCTTCTCCAGCGCCGGGAGGGAACCTCCGCCCTCCGCCCCACAAAGCGGGCCCCAAGCTCGAAGCGCCAAAGGGCCTGGGATTCGGGGGGGTTCTTCCTTACCCAGCCTTTTCCTCCCATCTTTCCAATTTGGGGGCCTGAGCTCAGTCTCTGAGGTCGTCTGCAGCAGTTTCACCTACCCGCCGCCCTCGATTCGCTCTCCTGAGGCTCCAGCCCACTCCATCTCGTTGCACCGGCGGGCCTCCCCACCCCCTTCTTGTCGGCCCCTTTGTGCTTCCCCCAGCACGTCCGGGTACCGGGCTTCGGGCCTCTCCCGAGCCGAGCTTTGGAGTCCCCCACTGTCCATACAAGGAAGTGGCGAGAAGGGAACCGCACACCCTCGCCCCATCCCCCTACCCTGATCCTCCCCATTTGGAAGAAGCTGTCCTCGTTGTGCTACTGGAACGCGATTGGGGCGCGCTTCCCCTGGTTCTGGGGGCTGAGAGGTTCTGGGAGCAGTCCGGATGGGAGGAAGAAGGACAAAAGGGGGGAGAGGGGTGGGTGACGGAGAAGCTGCGCCGGGGGGGCGAAGGATCGCCCGGGAGCTCCGAGTATGCACACACACCGTTTGTATGTGTGTGCAGCAAATCCAAGCTCTGCTGGCTCCCCCCAAGTCGGACGAAACAGAAAAGCGGAGTCGGAAGCCCGAGAAGGAGCCCCGGAGAAGCGGCAGGGCCACCAACCACGACAGTTGCGATAGCTGCAAGGAAGGTGGAGATCTCCTGTGCTGCGACCACTGCCCGGCCGCCTTCCACCTCCAGTGCTGGTAAGGTCTGGGGACCCCTTTGGAGCCCCTCGGCGAACCCTCGTCGGCTCGTTCTTTCACCCAGCCTGCCCTTGCCTGCCAAAATAACGGGGTGCTTGCAGCCGCTAGCTGACTCTCTGCAGCTGCTGTGCCGAGCGCCTCCCCGCCCCCGGATGTCTGCCGGGATCCGGCCGTTTTGCTGGGAGGAGCAGCCGGTGGGTCCGGACCCCAGGGTGGGAATTACTCGGAATGAGACGAACCCCATCTGAGACTAGCAGTCGCTGGGGAGCCGGGACCGAGCCGCTCGAGTGCTGCCGGCGGTGGCGGGGGAGGAAGGGGAGGAGCTCCGGGCCTTGTGCGGCTCCGCGGCCCGCGCGCCCGCCGCCCTCTGGGCTCTTACGCCGCCAGGCTTTCCTCAGGGTGGGTGCACGGAGCTCCCGGCCGCTCTGGTCCAGAGCCCTGCGACCCTGCGCTTGCGGCCCTGGAGGGAATCATGGAGGGTGTCTCGAGTCCGCCTCTTCTTTGCCTCTCTGTTTACAATATGGCGACCTGCCTTTAAATTATATTTTTATTCTCAGCGCCATTTTGGCTGCATATATGATTTGCAAACGTCTCCCAGAGAATGGTGGGGGCAGCCCCAGAGTCCCTTCTGCAGAATCTCCTCGGGGACCGGGGCTGGGATCTTGCCACTTTGGTGCCTTTCTCTGCCTCCGCTTGCCCCCTGTTGCCTCTTGGAGCTACCTCCCTCCTCCCTCTTCCCTCCCGTGCCTCTGCCTCTTAGGAAATCGGGCCAGGTTAGACAATTAAAATTGCCCTTGGGCGCTGATTTCACTTCTCCGCTCTGGATCGGCGAGCCCTTTGCCGCAAAATTCTTTGCTGCCGGGGAAGGGTTATGCGCGGTGGTTCCGGAAAGGCTTTTTTAAGGAGCTGAGCGCTGAAAAGCCGTGCACTCCCCTCCCCACCCCCGCCTTACTGAATGTGAGGGGAGGGGAGGGGAGGGGAGAGACCCAGGAGAGAGAGGGAGGAACCCGGGTTGAGCACCCGCTGCTTGATCCTCCTTAGCAGCTCAGCCCAGAACAATCCGGCAGAGTTTAAACTCCATCTTCTCCTGAGAAATCACCCTGCTTGCCACAAAAATCCCACATCTGCGCAGCGAACCCAGATTGCATCTTGTTCGCTGGGTCTTATTCTGTTGTTCAGCAACAGTTGACTGAGACAGGCATTTGAACGCTGGCTGGAGAGAAGACGGAGAGCTACCTGTTCTGTTTGTTCCCACCCTTTTTGTTTTGTTGCGATGGGCTTTCTTTTTCATTTATGTTGCATTTTTTAGCTCTTATTTAAAAAAAAAAAAACAACACTAATTTTCTTTAAGGTGTCAACAGTTATATTCTCACGTTCTGTCTCTTGGCTTGTGGAATAGTGCTTACTGTATTTGTATTAATAACAGGTTTTGGAACACTTATTAGACAGATGGCTGATACTGGCAAATTAAGTCTGTGGTCAGAAGTTATGTGGGATGCTCCCATTACCATTCCGAAGATACTTTCACGCAGGACGGTACCACATCTTGGCTTGTAATGTTACGGGGAACAAAAATTATTATCCTGGAGGGAGCTTTGCTGCTGGCCTTTAAATTTTTATTATGAAATGACTAATATCAGCAATAAAGGTGTGGTTCTTAGTCCTTCCTGTGAGATGTGACCCATCTGAAGAAAATATCTATGGGCAAGTTTCCTTTGCTCTTCTTGAGCACAGGAAAGATTTGTACCTGAGCGTGTTGTGTCACTGGTTATACCCAATTGCTTGCATGTTTTATTTTTGCTTGTTTGATACATTTAGTAAGACTGTGTTGTAGATCTGATTTACTATGGACTACTAGTTTACCCCAGGATGAAATGGCTATTGACCCAAATTAGTGACTCCCCCCGTTGAGTGAGCATTTGATAAGCTCTGTATTATCTTTTTAAAACCTCATTTGTTTAACAATGTTGAAGCTGTTTATTAGAAACTTAAGGCATGGAAAGAATGTGCTATTTTATGTGAGATTGGGTTTTTAAACCCTAAAATCTAAACTCTAAATTTTTAATCAGATAAGTCTGAGTCTTGTCAAATTGCAGCAGCTAAGTTTCTGCTTTTGCTGGAAGCAGAAGTAGGACTTTGAGCTATTGATGAGATTCAGGTTTTCCCGGTCTGTGCATTTCATTGACTTTTTTCCTGCTAGACCATGAATGGGAACTGGCACTAGATTTGAGAATTGTAGTAAATGAGGTAGGGGCTTGTTTCACATCTTCATTTCTCCCTTTGAATATGTCAGTACTCAGTGTTGTCATTGACTTAGCTGAGTTATTATCTACATCACAAAACATCCTAGTGAAAAGGCAGGAAGTCTTTTAAATAGGAATTGCCTAGATGAGTTTCATTCAGTATGTAAGGTTTATCCCACTTTTCTGCCTTCTAACAAAAGTAACCTGGCTGCAGCCACTCACAGCTGTAATCCCAGCTACTGGTGAGGCTGAGGCAGGAGGATTGAAGGTTCAAGGCCAGCCTTCGAAATGTAAGGAGACCCTTTCTGAAAATAAAAAGAACTGGAGATGTAACTTAATCCCCAGTATCACAGGCACACACCCACTTGCGTACTTCATTAACCAATTCAATCTGAGTAGTGAGATCAAGCAGTTAATGTTTCCTGTGTGCCTTTTTATCAGTGTGCCCTTATTGTTGCTTACTTGTACCACATATGGGGAGTGAGATTGGGAGGTATATCTCTATTTTCTCTTGCATCCCTTTTCAGCTGGCTAAGATTGAATTATTTAAATAACAGAGTAATGATAATTTCCCTCGTGTACAAGAGTGAAGTTGGAATTTTACAAATGCTGTAGGTCATAATTATAGTGCTATTATATTTCTCCATTCAGAGTTCTGTGACACAAATCCTCAGTCTTTAGTGTCCCTTGCTAGTGTGTCTCATTGTGAACAGGGTCTAGTAAAAAGTTCCAGAAGTGATTCTGAGGCAGACTTTATCTCCTAAGCTTAGTGACGTGGTCACAAGACACAGGGGATTTTTCTAAGATAAACTGCTAGAGGAAGTGCCTGGTCAAATAAGCTGTTTTAATTGTCCAGTCTTTTTTGGGTGCCAGTGCACTGTTTAGAGGAACACCTATCTTGATTAGATGGGAAGCCCTGTTTCCTGGTTTTCTGTTATGACCTTCTGGGTTAGGGAATGAATTGTCCTCTGCTGAGTACTATAACCTCACCAAAGAATTAAAATTGAGGAACTGCTAGGTGGTCCATGCCTGTAATCCCAGCACTCAGGAGGCTGAGGCAGGAGGATCGCTGAGAGGTCGAGGCCAGCCTGGGCTACAAAGTGAATTTAAGGCCAGTCTGAACTGCAGTGAAACCCTAACTCAAAAAAAAAAAAAAAAAAAAAAAAAAAAAAAAGAATACTTAGTGGATCTTTAGCTGTCTCTGACCTATCCTTTTGTTTGAGATGGGAAGGTTTGTTGTCACTGATTGACTACTATAGGGCATCAGGAATGAGACTGACAGGAAACTGCTGTACCCTCATTGCTTTCTGGTGGCATTTTTCTCTAAACAGACAACCAAAACAGTCTGATTGAGAAGTACATCTACCTCAGCAGACCTCAGCATGGTCCCTTCCCGTCAGACAGATTTCTGTAGCATTTGCCTCCGCATGTTATATTTGGAATTGTTGGCCGGCTTTCCTCTCTGGTGTTGGCAGCAAGATCCAAAATGAGGTTTTCGAAGAATGAGAGTAAAAAGGTCTCTGTGCACAGGCAAAACTAAGCTCAGCTTGGAGTTTTGCATATTTAATTTTCAGTGAGTCATGACAAAGGTTTCACACATAGAATAGCAGCAAATAGATTTTATACAGGAAGTCTTTGCTGTTTAAACTTGTAAGAAGGTGTTTTTTTGTGCGTGTTACCTCCTCTGTAGACTGATATCAAACATAATGAGTTAAAACACACTTACTTAACATCTTACGGCTGTTTTCACATTATAAATGTTTAGAAGCCTGGTACTAAAGAGCTGGGGTTGAAATGTCTGAAATCTTTCCTCTCACCCTGTCCAGCAGTGGTAAAATGATCATACAGTAAGTAGGTTTGGTAGCACATGCCTGCAATCCTGGCACTTGGGAAGCATATTTGTTTCGCATTTGCTATATTCCACTGCAACCTAGATGTGCCATACTGTTTTTAAATGGTACGCCTTTTTTTTTGCCTTCAGTACTGGGATTGAGCCAGAGTCTTCCCATAAGCTACGTCTCCATCCCTTTTTCTTTTTTTTTTTTCTCTCTTTGTTTTGATCCCTTATCTTGCTGAATCACAAACTTGCCATCCTCCTGCCTCAGCCTCCCATAGTACTAGGATTACAGGCATGTACCACCACACCCAAATAGGTGCATACTTACTAAATTAAATGTGAGGCTAGTGCTTCTCAAAAGTGTCTTACTTCAAAGATAAAAGACAAGGCTGGGGATATAGCTCAGCGGCACAAGCGCCTGCCTAGCAAGCATTAGATTCTGAGTTCACTTCCCAGTACCAAAAAAAAAAAAAAATCAAAGATAAAGAACAATTGTTGTTTTGTTTTGTTTTTCAATTGTTGTTTTGTTTTTGTTTTATATTTATTTGTTTATTTATTTATTTGGGTACCAGGAATCAAATTCAGGGCCTTGGGCTTGCCAGGTAGGTGCTATGCAGCTGAGCTACATCCCCAGCCTGATAATCATTGTTAAATATATAAGAATAAAGGAACTGCATGGTGGCACACACCTATAATCCTAGTGCCTAGGCTAAGGCAGGAGGATAAAAAATTCCAGGTCAGTCTGGGCTACATAGTAAGACCCCTGTCTCAAAAGCAAGCAAACATTTATATATTGTGTAGATATATATGGAGGGGGCATGCACAAGCCTGTGGTTCCAAATACTCCTATCCTGTCCGACTGAGGCAAGAGAGGATCACTTGAGCCCAGAAACTGGAGGACAGCCAGGGCAAAATAGTGAGACATGCCCTTAAAAAAATAAATTTGGTATATTTGTGGCCCAAATGGCTTGGGTAGAGAAAGGAAATATTAGAAATGTTAAATGTTGGAAAGGAAGTAATACTCCTAAAAGGTGGCAGTTTTTGTGTAACTTCAGGCAAATACCTAGTGATACTATTGTGGGAAATTTTTAATTTTGGGCCTGTCCCAAAGTTAATTAACATACTCGGTGAAAGGCGGGGTGCAGTTATAATCTCATCAATCTCCTGCTGCTCCTTAAGGCTCTCAAAGTACCTTACGAACGGGCTCTGCTAACATATTAGGACAGATTTTGGCCTTTGTAAATGACTTGTGTATTTTTATAGGTGCAAATGGGCAAAATATATATTTGAATGTACTACTTTCATTTGAATCTAAGGATGAGATTCAAATTGGTCTGTTTTGTTTTTTGGTTTTTGGGTTTTTTTGTCCTTTTTTTAGAGACAGGGTCTCACTATGCACTTCAGACTGGCCTTTAACTCGCTTTGTAGCCCAGGCTGGTCTCGAACTTGCAAAGATCCTCAGCCTACCAGAGTGCTGGGATTACAGGTGTGTGCCACCACACCTGGCTCACGTTGGTCTGTTTTTAATTCTGTGCCTTTAGAAGTTTTTTGTATGTGTGCTTTTTGTAATACTGTGGATTGAACCTGTGGTGCTGTACATTCAGCAGTATTCCCATCCCATTTTATTGTATTGTATTCTATGTTTTGGTACCAGGAATCAAACTCAGGACCTCACACGTGCCAGGCAGGCACTGTTCCACAGAGCTGTATCCCCGCCTCCCATTTTATTTTAATGTTTTGAATTTTGAGTGGGCAGTTTTGAGACAGAGTCTCACTATGTAGTCAAGGCTGGCTTCGAGTTTGTGGCGCTCTTCTGGCCTCAACTTCCTGAGTTCTGGAATCAAGTGGGTGTGCCACTATACCCAGCACTTTTTTTATTTTAAGACAAGGTCCCAATAAATTGCCTAGGTTGGTCTTGAACTTGGCAATACCCATACCTCAGGCACCCACATACTGTTAACTGGGATTGTAGCCTTTTGAGCAGCTGGGTCCCCATGCAGGGCCCCAAGAGTTTGTTTGTTAAAGCCTCAGATGGGATGCATGCCTGTAATCCTACCACTTAGGAGTTTGAGGCCAACCTGAATTGTATAGTGAGATACTGTATCTTCCCCCTCCCCCAAAAAATCACATTAGAGGAATGTGCAACAAATTATCTTAACTTGAACTGAAAGAGAATTCAAGTAGTAGCAGTCACTACAATGCGTTGGCTAAAGCTGATTTTTGTTAAGCTCTGGTGAGAGAGTACAAGTGATATGTAAAATTACTTAAAGGGACTCTAAACATTTTCAAGGTTGGCTTTTTAGCAGTTATTAGTACTTCATTCCTTTTTACAGTTGAACAGTATTCCATTGCTTGGGTGTACCAACTCTGTTTATCCATTCGTCCCTCAGTTGATGGGTAAATGGAATAATGGAACAACAGTACTGTGACCATTTGGATGAGAGTTTTTGTGTGAATGTGAGTTTTCATTTTTCCAGTGGTGGATTGCTGGGTCATCTAGTAACTCTTATGTTTAAGCTGTAGGAAGAATTGCCAGGCCTTTTCCAAAGTAGCTATATCATTTTACTTTCCCACTAGCAGTGTATGAGGGTTTCAATTTCTCCACATCCATAACAACACTTGTTATCTGTCTTGACTAAAGCTATCCTAATAGGCATGGAGTGAGGTCTCACTGTGGTTTTGATTTGTGTTTACCTGAGGGCTAATGATATTAAACTTCTCTTCATATGTTTATTGGTCATTTGTATTTTTTTGTTGTTAGAGGAATGTGTATTCAGATCCTCCATTTTTGAGTTATTTGAGTTTTTTAATTATTGACTGGTGAGCTGGATGTGACACATGCCTGTAATCCCAGTATTGGGGAGGCTGAGGCAGGAGGATCGTTGTGAGTTGAGCTCATGGCCAGCCTGAGCTGCATAGTGAGACCTTGTCTCAAAAAGACTAAATAAATAAATAACTGACTGGTAAAAACTCTAGATATAAATACTTTGTCAGATGTATATGATTTGTGAGTGGGGTTCCTTTTTACTCGCCCTATTTTTTTAACTCTTACCTAGAAAATATAGTTGATTTAAGCACAGTTTAATATGTATGCCTGTATTATCTATGAGTAAAAGGTTTCTTCTGTGAGATCCAGTCAAGATGGTACATGTCTGTGAAGAGCACCTCGCAGTATGGTTTGGCATGTTACTGTTTCAACTTTTCTGGGTGAATCTTCCTAGCCAAGAAGTCTAAGGCTGAAAGTTACCATAGAGAGTCTGAGACTGGAAGTTAAGAGCACATATTAAAAAACCACCACCTGCCTTTAGAGCTGGATGCCCACCCAAAAGTCAGCAGCCACAGTAGAAAATTCTGTGTACAGGCACTTCTTACACTTGGAGGCCTCTACTTTAAGAAAGGTTTTGAGGTTTCTTGTTTGTTTTTGCAATGCTGAAAATCAAACCCAAAACCTGTTGCATACTAGACAAGTGTTCTGTCACTGAGTCACATCCCTGGCCCAAGAAGGAAAATTTAATTGCTTTGGCTTGATAGGTAAAAGCTTGGGATAGAAATAACTTGACATCAATTAATGTGCTGTCTTTTGAACCCAGTTAAAGATCAAAAAGTTGTTTATATACTGCAGCATGCTCACCTGTTTATGTGTATCTTTATTGTAAACCTAGATAGTAGTAAATAGTATAGAGAATGTCTACCTGAAGTTTTGTGTAACTCATAAAAAGAAAGTCAGCTTTGATGTTCCCAGGAGGATTTTTGCTACCTAGAAATGCAGATGCCTTGCCTTTAACAGAAATAGGTACATCTTGGCTGGGTGTTGTGGTGCACACCTGGAGCACACAGGAGGCTGAGGCAGGAGCATCACTGTGAGTTTGGGGCCAGTCTGCACTGCATAGCAAGACCCTATCTAAAAAAAAAAGACATCTTTTCTCCTACAAGTGAGAAGTAATAGAAAATAGATGAAGCGAATGTTGTATGCTTCAGATTGTTGATAAGAATGTTGAAATTCATCTCTGAACTTTCTTGTCCCACCCTGAACACATACACAATTCCTGGATGTGTGGTTAAATAAGTAGGCCACCCTGGTAAAATATTCTATTTGGGCTTCTAGTGGCCCTTACTTTGGTAATGCAGCACAGGCACCTGTGTTTCTCACCCTCCACGGGGCTCCTTTGATTTTGAGGCTCCAGGGAATACAACATGACCAGCTGCATTGCTATTCAAAGAGTGATACTTAGAAGAGCACCTCTACATAATACTAGCCTCCCAAGAGACACAGTACAGGAGTACGGCTGTCTCTTGCCAGTTTCCTGAAAGAGCAGGACATTGTATTTGATACACATTCTAGACCAAATTTTAGAAAGGCACTTCAGTATTACAGATTTGTCACTATGCCATGGACGCATGCACAGGTCACTGGCTCACTGCTTTTCCCGTGACTTGAAAGCAATTAAAAATGAGAAGTTGACTCCTTTTTCTACCTGCTATTTCCAAATATCAGAATCCTCATCCTTTAAGCATAAGGTTATTTCTAAATCTAGGTCTCAACAAATGAGAACAGAGATGAGGTTTTAGCACATTGGTGCGGAAGACAATAGCTGAGGAATACAATAGACACTCATAAAAAGGGAAATCTTTGATTTTTGAACCATCAGCAAGAAGGAACTTGACTGCTGTGTAGAGCAGTTGAATTCACAGTTAGCAAAGTCTTTTTTTTTTTTTTTTATTTTAAACAGGGTCTTGCTTACTATCCTAGGCTGGCCTCAAGCCCAAGGGCGATCCTCCTGCCTCAGCCTCCCAGAATGATGCCAGGTGCTGTTAGCAAATCTTTTTTTGTCTTTCTGAGACAAGGTCTTGCTATGCAGTTCAAGCTGACCTTGAGCTCACTTTGTAGCCCAGGCTGGTTTCGAATTCACAAGGATCCTCTTGCTTCAGCCTCCCAAGTGCTGGGATTACAGGCATGCGCCACCACGCCCAGCCAGTTAGCAAATTCTAATGCACCTTGCAGCTTGGTGAAATAGTCTAAGTAATGTAAAGCTTTTTAACTCTTTTTATTTTTTTCCTGTGGTGCTGGAGATTGAACCCAGGGCCTTGTGTGTGCTAAACATGTACTCAACCATTAAGCTACATCCTTAACCAAGTAATGAAAACTTGATTCACTCTTCCGAGCTACTTTTCCTTCCCTTTGATCATCATTACACTGAATAAAATGCTCACTAAATTACTTGAAAGTGAAGAGGCTGGTCCCTTTCCCCTTCTCACTGCTGTGTGATACCCAGTGGTATTACAGAGGAGAGACGTGGAGATAAACAATAGTTGGGCTACAAAAATGATATCTCAGTTATTCCAAGGGCTTGATACCTTAATTAATGTAAACACAAGGTAACACTTCTTTCCCCTTACTTACATTTGCTTCCCTATATTTTGATCACTTTGGCTTTCCTTTTTTTTTTTTTTTTTTTTTTGCGGTACCGGGGATCGAACTCAAGACCTTGCGCTTGCCAGGCAGGCGCTTATGCCACTGAGCTATATCTACAGCCCAGTGTTTCATTTTTGTCCTTCTCATTTTCTGGCAAATTATGCAGGCTACCTCCCAGGAAATGTTTCCCAGCTTTGATGGGACAAATGACACAGAGAGTAATGGGGCAAGGAGAAACTCTGTGCCAGAACCTAGTGCATCAGTCTTTTCTATTGATATGGTGTCTCCATGAGGCTCTTTTTGAAATAAACTTGAGTGAGCAAGAGAGGACTTTCAGTGGGATTTGACTGTAACCACAGCCCAAAGACATCATTTCACCTCTAGGCAGGGATGCGGGAGCCTTGTAATCACTAGGAGGCTAGTGTTCCATCTAAAACCCTGTTTGTGGCAACACGATCACACTGGTGAGTTTTTATTCAACTATGACTCAAGCAGATGTTGAATAGTTTTCTCCTGTCTGCATTTGTACAAAGCAAAGCAGAGAAGCTAGTGTATGCCCAAAACTTTGAGTGCAGATAAGCCCATGAGTTATGAAATCAGGCACTACAGACCTGCCATTGCTTTTCTTCCCATCAGCCCTGGGCTCCTGTGATGAGCTAGGAGCTTTTTAATTCTCACATTCACTGAACCATCAGCTAGAATTTTGCTGATTCTCAGTTTAAACAAAGCTTTGGAAACGTTAGAGGGAAATTGTATAGTGAACTTTTTCAGTTGACTGTCACCAATTATTTGTCTGAAAACATTATGAAAATTATACTTTGTTAATCTCACTGTGTCTGAATAAGTTGGTTACATCTGACTTGATCTTGCTTGCATTTTTTGAAAGCATCATCTTGAGTGTAGGATGAAATTCATCACTCGTTTTGGCTTTTTTTTTTTTTTTTTTTTTTTAGCTGAAAATCAAACTCAGGACCTTGTGCTTGCCAGGCAGATGCTATACCACTGAGCTACATCACCGGCCATTTTGGCTTTTTTTAAAACATTGTTTTGCCTTATCATTTTTATTTGATGTATCTCTCTGTGGTCCTCGGGATTTTGCCTGGCGTAGCTATTCTGACTTAGCAAAAGTATCTATCGTACCAAAGGAAACACCTAAATTACAATATGAGACATCTTTGCAGGCTGTGGTTTGTTGGTGTTGAAGTAAGCTGTGTGTTAAGAAAAGTGTCTGCAGTTTATTTAAGCTGTGGCAAATAACTCACATCCAAGGCTTGTATGCTTGCTTCTTGTCTTAAGGGCTTTCTTCAAATGTTACTGTTGGTATGCATACATGTAAATCTTAAGTTCTTTGCTTAGGAACTGTCTAAAAGAAAAAATGAGGCAAAGGGAAAAATCATGGTTCTTTATCTCTGAGAATTATGTTCAACTCCTAAATAGGTCACTGGGGGTATAACTGCAAGGCTTGGGAAGCCCAAGCCGGCACTTAGCTGTGGCATCAAACCACAACAGCACAGTTTGACAGCATGCCCAGGAGATTACTCCAGCCCTGTAGGGCGGGGAACTTTGAAGTTCATGGGTAGAACTGGGGGTTGGGAGAGGGTAAGGCTAAAAGGAGGAGGGAATGAGCTTTATGCTTTTGTGGCCCAAATAATATTATCTACCCACCTTTCTTGATAGACTCTGTCAATAGGGGAGGGTAAATGAAACAGAAATCCTTCTTTAGGGGAAAGCAGCTGAGTAGTGTTAAGTAGAAACTTGCTCTCTAGATTAGTTAAGTTTTAAATAAAGGTGTTACTGTTTTTAATTTTCTAATCCTTTATAGAATTTTATTATTGTATTTATTTTTGTTTGTTTTGAGACAGGGTCTCACTGTGTAGTTCAGGCTGACCTTGATCACTGTGTAATCTAGGCTAGCCTTAAATTTACATTGATCCTTCAGCCTCAGCCTTGTGAGTGCTGGCATTACCGGCGTGTGCCACCACGCCAAGCTCCTTTATAGAATTTTAGATTCAACACCTGTAAACTGGCCCAGTTTTATGAGCTGTGTCTTTAAGAAGAGTGTGGCCTGAGGCCACAGGTATAGATCATTGGTAGAATGTTTGCCTAGCATGCTCAAGGCCCCAGGTTAAATGCCCTGTACTCCGCCCCTGCCCCCTCTCCAAAGGTGTAGCTTGGCTATTTCCCTCTTGATAGCGCACTAAAATTTGGCAGCAAAGTAGTATAGCATTTTCCATACCTCTGAGAGTCTTATGGAATACACTGTTGCAATTGTTGTGTCTTCTTCCAATGGAACATTCTCTAGGAGTATTAGGAAATGACTACTGAGGTAGAAATGTTGGCCCTTTTCCAAAGTAGGTAAGCTTCAGTATCTTTCATTAAGTGAAGAAATGAGCCCCTTTTTTTAAATGTTTGCGTGCAGTCCATCTTCTCTTGCTGAGAAGCCAGGATCACAAGAAGCAAGCCAGGCCTGTGATAGATCAAGCCCTGTGGCCCTAGACTCAGCTTGTAGAACATCCAGGGGCATACAGGTGGTATACTGTTGGTGTACTGCCCTCCCTCCTTCCTTCTTTCGCTGTACTAACTTGTAACATTCTTCTCCAGGTGTCCTTTGTTGGGAGAATGCCACAAGCCAGCTCTACATAGAAAGCAATAAAATTTTGGAGCACAGGCAGCTAGTTTGAAAGGATTATATGCCTGTGGGAGTGATGCAACTAGCTGAGTTTCTCAATGAGGCATTTGTAGTGGCCTGGCACTTCATTGGTTTCCTTGTCAACACTGCCACTGAGGCTTTGCATGAAAAAAACAGCAGTCCTTGTACTTCTTATGTACTTTTATGGCATTAGCTATATTGGTGTCAGTAGCTAGGATAAAGAGAGTAAGGGATTGAGGTTCAGGTACTCATGAACTTCCTGGCCATCTTCCCTGCCTTTGAAGGTAGCCATACTTGAAGATAAAAGCTGATAGCCACACAAGTGGTGTCTAGAAGAAGTTTGCTGCTTCTGCTGACATTTAAATTTTACTAAATTCTGTCCCTCAAAAAACCATACACTGTAAGTATATTGGTATAGCTTTTAATTTAAATTCTTCTCGAATTTTTTAAACTAAATTTTACCCAATACTTCCTAGTTAGCTATTCCAGGACATAAGTCTGTTTTAGTTTACAAAAGTCATTTTTTAGGGGCTGGGGTGGTACTGGGGATTGAACCCAGAACCTTCACACTGAGCTACATCCTAGCGTTCTCTTAAAATTATAATTAGTATTTTATTTTGAAATAGGGTCTTGCTAAGTTGTGCAGGCTGAGCTCAATTGCCACAACCTCCGAAAGTGTCAGGCATGTGCCACCATGGCTTCTTTTCTAAAGGGTGTGTAGGTCCCTTTGGAGATCAAGATGGCTGCCTGGAGGCTGAGGCACAAAAGCATGGTTGTGGTCAGCAATCATCTTCCCTCCCTGTTTTGGCTAGTACCAATATTCTGAGCTGGCTTAGGGCAGCAGGAGAGTAGGCCCTTTCTGAGCATGTACTGTATTGTCTTTTGCTGTTGGTCTTGCACAATGCCACTATATATAATTGCAGGGTTTTGATCTAGTAGTGGACCTCATATGGATAGGTAAGACCCATGAACTGTGAAATTAAAAATCAAAACTGCTCCGTGCTTGCTCAACAACCCCCCCTCCGCACCCAAAGAAGGCAGGGGACATACAGATAATGGTGGAGGCAGTTAAATCTTTCTCTGATATTTTATTTTAACTGAAACTACCATAAATGACTGGAGAGCTTGTGATTCCTGGAGAATGATGGGTTCTGACAGGAGAGACCCTAACAGTTCATGTGACTGACCTCTTTTAGAAGAGAACCCAAGTGTGAAAGGCTGTTGGTAGATAGTGTGCAGATGCGCTGTTTGCATAGTGTTCTTGTTAAGTATTTTCATTAAGTATTTGGTTGCTCAGGAAGAATAGTGTGTACTTTTTTTTATCCACTTGTTTCCTTTTGTACTAAGACATATTCCAGCACTTTCAATTTGAGTGAGATTTTCGTGTCTCTCTGGCTGCCACTGGCTCAAGTTTTACAATGCAGATGGACAGTTGCATGCCACATTATCAGTAATCTCACATATTTAAAGAAAAAGTCCAGAGCTGGACACCATTTTTAACTGCATATTGTAAAATGCACACGCACAGGTCTCAGAAATAAAAGGCAGCCTTTCTGCTTCAAGGCTCCCTCTACCTCTGCCCCTTCTCCCTTTGTTCTCTTATTCCCCTCCCCCTTCTCCCTTCCAGTTCCATATTGAAAAACTGCTTGCACTGGATGGATAATTAATACGGTACTATGGAGCAACAGGTCCCACTGGTGGTGACTAAATCTGAAGTAAATGTTAATGCTGTGCAGATTCACATGTATTAACAGGCGAGGGAGATGAGTGAGGTTAGACACAGATCAACCACATTTGTGTGGGACTTGAAATAGATCCTTTTAATTAGGGAGGGAAGAACCATGACAACTACCAATATCTTCCACTTGCAGTATTGAGCTGCAGCCTTATCAGTGAATGAAAGAGGCATTCTAAGTTAAAATTGGACTATATCCTTTGGCTGTGAGTTGGGATCATTTAATTTTTGACACAGAGGGGTCTGTTGGTGCAGGCACTACAGTGGGCTGTGGAGTGTGTTTGTGGTTTTCTCCATATGACTCAAGAAATAGACCAATCTACAAGTAGACACTCTTCTGAGAAGTAGAGATGGCCCAGTTGGATTTGTTTATGGGAGTCTAGATATGTCAGCAGTCATGCTGCTGAGGCTGGCTTTGAGAAGTTTTATGTTGGGAGGTTTTTTTTGTTTTGTACCAGGAATCGAACTCAGGACCTTGCACTTGCCAGGCAGGTGCTGTTCCACTGAGCTATATCCCTGGCCCAGAAGTTTTAGTGTTGAGTGGGATGGGGGAATGGAGAAAAGGAAGGGAAAAGCCATATCTATATCTATATCTATATGATATCCTACTGATTTCTCTTAGTTCATTGAAAAGAAAAGTTTATACTAAGATTGGATAATTAAATGCCAATATCTTGTACTCTGAGTAACTAATTTAAAGACAACAATATGCAGTGTATTAACCATTGTTATCCTCCTATCATCTTGTTTTGAAATTTTATTTTTTTTCTTTAAAATAAAAAAAAGAGCCAGGCATGGTGATACACACGTGTAATCCCAGCCCTTGGGAGGCTGAGGCAGGAGGATTGTTGCGAGTTCAAAGCCAGCCTGGGCTACCAAGTGAGCTCAAGGCCAGCCTGAACTGCATAGCAAGACCCTGTCTTAAAAAGACCAAAAAAAGGAGGCTGAGGCAGGAGGATTGTTGCGAAGTTGAGACCAGCCTGGACTACAAAGTGAGCTCAAGACCAGCCTGAACTGCACAGCGAGACCCTGTCTCAAAAAGACCAAAAAATAAATTAAATTAAATTTAAAAGTTTTAGTTTTGAAAATGTTTAAGTAGTCTTCATCAAATCCCCTCACTCCCTGCACTGACCTACATCCCCAGTTGTTTTTATTTTTAAGGCAGAGTCTCACCAAGTTGCCCATGTTGGCCTCAAACTTATGATTCTCCTGCTTCAGCCTTCCAGAGTTCTAGGATTATAGATGTGCACCACCACACCTGGCTTTAACCAGCTTCCTAATTGGTGTGTGGTAAGTTTGTAGGCCCTTATTGGCCTCACAGAAAGCCACACCAAACTCTGACAAGCATATCCTTCAATTGTATGTACAATCTCTGAAGATTCTGAGCTTTATTATTATGAACTACATTATAGCTAACAGAATGTCTTTAAGATCTCAGGTAGTGGTTAAAATAAATAGTAAGTTGGAAAGCAATGAACAGTTGCTTTCTGGCCAAGAATTGCAGACCAGGGCTTTTTAACAAATGATCTGGAAGGAAACGTAACCACACCAGTGAAGATATTCTGCAAGAGCTCCATCCTCACAGGACATTCCCTTCTCTGTAGAGAAAAGTGGCTGTCTTACTCCACTGCAGGCCATAATTCTTTTGAAGCCAGAAGATAGAGGACCTTGACATGATAGCTAAAGAGCTACCAGTTTTCAAGACAAGCCAGTTCAGGTACCAAGACAACTATTCTAGGATCTGTCTTCCCAGGATATAGACAGAAAGAAGCTAAAGGTTTAAATATTACTTACTATCCCCTAGATTGACTTAAACATACATTCTAAGAAAAATGTTCCCATTCCCAGAACCATCCCTTTATTGAAGAGTATATCAAAATACAGAAAGAAGCCAGACATGGTAGTAATCTGTGTAATCCATGCCACACAGGAGGCTGAGGCAACAGGATCACAAGTTCAAGGCCATCTGGGCAACTTAATGAGATCCTGTCTCAAAATTAAAATAGAAAGGGCTGGGGGTCAGGCTCAGTGATAGACTGTTTACCTAATGTGCTGTAGGCCCTGGATTTAATATACAGCCTGCAAAAAAAAAAAAAAAAGCAGAACTAAACCTGCTTCTGAAACTGGCTTTCTCCTGTACCCCATGAATAAAACTCTTAAATTCCCTGTCATTGGTGCTGGGGATGGAGCTCAATGATAGAGCACTTCCCTGGCATGCATGAAGCTCTTTTTTAAAAAAGCAATGACTTCTCTGTTTTTAAAGGATCAGTTGCCAGATGTGGTGGTGCACATCTGTAATCCCAGCACTTTGAGGACTGAGGCAGGAGGATCCCTGAGAGTTTGAGGCCAGCCTGCATTATATGGCGAGAGCCTGTCTCCCCAAAAAATCCAAAAAATTAAATAAAGGATCATTGGTTGAATTACCATTTGCTAAATAGTTCTGACTTACAACAATAGGGGAAAGACCATTATCACTTTTAGATGCCAAGTGACCTATATGGGTCTTCTGTATATGGTAAGAATCAGTTTGTAATTGATTTTATATGATCTCATTAATAAGTATCCTTCTCACTTTGTCTCTACCCTGTGATTCCTGAAAGCAAGGACTGTGTCTGAAATCCTAGCACTTAGCACATTGCCTAGCACAAAATAAGTTTCCAGGAAATGTTTGAGTGGATGAATGACTTTGGTTCTCTCTCCGAGGTAATGTTTTTGATGGGGTAGATCATTTGTTTACTTTGTGTTCACTCTCCAGTGCGGTAACTAGCACATTAGTCGATAAGGAGTGGGAACTCAATAAATAACTATATTGGCTGATACAGAAGGAAATGCTTGATCTTGAGGTTAATGAAGGTACCCTGCTCAATATTTCACTGTGTGCCCCAGAAATAAGGGAACTACTAAAGGTTCTTAAAAAACAACTCGATCTCAAGTTTTGAAAGCACCATTGCACACTTCTTTAATCCCAGCAGTCAGGAGGCTGAGGCAGGAGGATAACCATGTGTTCAAGGCCAGCCTGAACTACATAGTGAGACCCTGTCTCCAAAAAAAAAAAAGTTGTTGTTGTTGTTGTTGTTGTTGTTGTTTTCCCCAAAAGAACCAGAAGACATTGACTTGGGTTCCACTTCTGCTACTTTCCAGCTTATGGCTTCAGCTAAGTCAATTTTTTCACCTACATGATGGGGATAAGAATTAATTATCTGACAGTGTGGTAGTGAATATCAAATAAGAGCATCTGTTAAAATGCTTTGTGAACTGTAATACACTTGATGTGAGATGAAGTTATTACTCTGCTATTTCTAGGCTTTAGTGATTAGGAAGTATATTGATGTTTGTACAGGGAGGGTGGTTCATTATATTGTTTTCATGGTTTTGACTGCTGAACAGCTAAGACTGATAGAATAGGCTCAGCATCACCTAGCTTTTAATTTCTAGTGATTTCCTTTCATAAAGGATGGGCCCTGTCACTGTTTTTATTAACAGATGGGAAAGAAAGGGAGCTGGGGCAGAACCTTGGGTTTTTTTGTTCGTGGTTTTGTTCTATTTTTGCAGTACTGGGAGTGAACTCAGGGCCTTCACAATGAGCTACATCCCCTGCCAAGTTGCCAGGCTGGAGTTGAACCTTAGCCTCCCAAAATGATAGAATTACACCATGCCCAGCTAGAACCTTATTTTTCTTGACAGGGATATTGTTATTTAAAGGCACTAGCATGTATAGAATTGTTTGAGAGTCGCACTCTAAGGTTATGGGGCACCATTGTCAGAAGGAGCTTTGAGATGGATAGGTAACTGAGGTGGAAAAGTCTTCAGAGTGACCAACACATGAGCACACCGAGTCTGTACAATACCCTTCCTCCTGGAATCCCTTCCCTATGAGTAGTACTTCTGGTATGGAACAAATAGCCTCTTTTTTAATTGGTTCATGAGCTTACTCCAATGACAGTCTTAAGTGATTTCATGAATTCTTTTCCCATAGAAGTTTGAGTTGAAAGCTGCCTTCTACATATCTTAAAAGAAATTGCTTAGAGCAGACCCTGTCTCAAACTAAGAAATAAAAAACAAAGGACTAGGAGCTGGGTATGGTGGTGCACACCTGTAATCCCATATTTTTGAGGCTGGGGCAGGAGAGTCACTGAGTTTAAGGCCAGCCTCAGCTACATAGTGAATTTAAGGCAAGTCTGACCTGCATAGTGAGACCCTGTCTCAACAAAACAAAACAAACAAACAAAAAAAGGAGTGGGGATGTAGCTAGGGTGATAGGGTACCTGTGGGTTTGGTCCCCTATACCACAAAAATATTTTTAAAAAATTTTAAGAGCTGGCATGCCTGTAATCCTACTATTCAGGAGGTTGAGGCAGGAGGATCCCAAGTTCAAGAACAGCCTGAGCATTTCAGCAAGACCTTATCTCAGAATTAAACTTTTAGAAGGGCCAGGAATGTAGACTAATAGTAGAGCATTTCCAGAACATGTCCAAGGCTCTGGGTTAAATCCCTAGCATCACAAAGTCCCACCCCACCCCCAAAAAAACCCTTTAGGAGTAAACAAGGTGCTGTTTTTGAGATCTGTTTAATACAAGTTTTAAGGAGTTTTACCCCTGTGTTAACAAAGAGAATATTTAAAATCAAGTTGTTGGAAAAAGATTAAGATTGGGGATGTAGCTCAGTGGTAAAGAAGTTGCCTAGCATATGTGAGGTTCTAGGTTCAATTCCAGAAAAGAAATGAGAAGGGAAAGGATGAGTAGGGGTGAGGTACTTAGTATGTAGTTCAGTTTGCAGGTGTGGACTTAGACTCCCATGTCTTCTCATTGTTTTGTGACTTAGAAAACATAAATGATTTCATGTGTGATATAACCACCGAAACAAGTGCCTGCCCAGTTATCTTACTGCCTCATGATTTTGGAGTGGTTAACTCACTTCCTAGAAACCTATTTCAGATTTCCTAGTTCTTTAAAGCTTTATTGAGTACTTACTATGTGCCAGGCATTGTACAGGGTATGAGGGTACAGATAAATGAAGCATAGAAAAGGTGATTCAGGTTTGACTGATAAGGAAGTGCTAAGAGAAATCAGGATTATCAGAGAAAGCTTTCTGGAGAGAATACTTGATTTGAGTCACAAGAGATAAGGAGTTCTCCAGGTAGAGGAACAGGGTAATGGCCTGTGTGCTTATAGGTTGTGGCACTGGAGAAGCAGAGATTACAGATGAAAAGCAGTAAGGGCTGTGTTAAGAAACCAGCAGATTTATGGAGGTAGAGAAAGAGGCAGAGTGCTGGCCACAGGGGGAGCTTAAACTGAGCAGCTCAATTTTTATCTTATAATCAATAGGGGAAGGGTACCATTAAAGGGTTTTTTAATGAGGAAAGTACATGATCAAAATTGTGTTTTAGGCTGGGCATGGCAGCACATGCCTGTAATCCCAGGCTAAGGCAGGAGGATCACTGTGAGATCGAGACCAGCCTACGCTACAAAGTGAGTTCAAGGCCAGCCCTAACTGCATAGGAAACGGTGTCTCAAAAAGATCAAAAATAAATAAAATTGAATAAGGTATATCATTCTACTAACAAGATTGGGAATAGATTGAGGGAAACATAGAGGGTTGTTAAAAGACTGTACACATATTGGTGAAAGATCTAAACCCAAACCACCTTGCCTTGCCCTTCTCCACTTTCCATATTTGATGTGGGGTATCTTGGTACAGTGCCAGCAGGCAGATGAAAAGAAATGATGAAAAACAAAATCAGAAGTGACAGCCTTCAGGGTTAATTTTAATATGATAGTTGCTGAAGCATAGCAGAGTCTGTAGGCCCTTCCAAACGACACGCTTGCATTTCATTACTTTGGATGTGGCCTGTTGCAGAAATTATTGGAGAGAACTAGGGAAGGCTTTACTAGTGACATTCACCTGTGATCCTCTAGGGCTTGGAGACCTATCCCACAGGCGAGTATGTCTCCAGTTTTCACTTCCTGGTAAGCATCCTCCTGAGATTCCACTAAGGAAACAGGGAAGAAGGGAAGCAATGAGCTATGAATCCTTAGTGAGCACCTGACATATATGATCAGGGCTCAAGGGGAAAGCATGGCAAAGCAGGAGCAAATCCAAATGCTGTTTTAGGTAGAAACAATAAAACAGCATAGTGTTAAGCTCTAGGACTTAAAAGTGAGTCCTTTTATATTATAAAAATAGAAAGTTGTGTATGTAAGGTTATAAAGGGTTTTGTTGTTGTTGTTGCCATTGTCACTATTTCTCATAATCTTTGAAGAAAAAATTTCTTATCATTCCAAACAGTTGGCTCTGAAGAACCAAAAGTAGGAAGTTCTTAAGCATAAATATAGCTTTAAGCCAGGCATGGTGGTGCATGCCTATAATCCCAGCACTCAGGAGGCTGAGGCAGGGGGACTGTTCTGAGTTCGAGGCCAGCCTGGGCTGCAAAGTGAGCTCAAGGCCAACCTGAACTGCATAGCAAGACCCTGTCTCAGAAAGTGTTTGTGTGTGCGTGCGCGCGTGGGTGTGTGTGTGGCCTTATTCTGTACAACAGTGTTTTTCAGACTTTGATGTTTAGCAGAATCACCTTGAGGTCTTGTTAAATACAAATTGCTAAGCCCCACTGCTAGAGTTTATGATTTATTAGATCTGGTGTGCCCTCAGAACTTGCTTTTTTTTTTTTTTTTTTTTTAAGACAGGGTCTTGCTATGTTGTTCAGGCTGGCCTTGAATTCAATATATAGCCCAGGCTGGCCTTGGACTCCCAATGATCCTTCTGCTTCAGTAAGTGCTGGGATTACAGGTATGCGCCACCATGGCCTGCGGAATTCTCATTTCTAATAAATTCCCAGATGCTGTTGCTGGGCTGCTTAACTGGGGACCACACTTTGAGGATGACTGTGGTATAGGTGGTACAATGTGTGACCCCAAGGATTTAATTGGGTGACATGTGGTTTTTAGTATAACACTGGACGTCAATGACCTGGAGATCTGTGAAGCCCAGCCCTGCACAGCTCTGATTTTCAGACTTAAATTCCTAAGTGACAGCTGTGTACACAACCTCTACATTACAAAGATATAAAGAGGAAAGAGATATTGTTTGATCTAACAAAAACAAAAATAAGAGAACTGTTGCACAAGGAAAAGCATAAATGCCAAAAGAAAACTAATCTATGAAGGAAGAACTGCAATATATATGAGTAATCTGGAAAGAGTTCATGGAGAATATGTGTTTGGTTATCTGTCACAACAGCTATTCAAAACTGTGATTTGAAACAGAGACTAGTTTTTATTTCTCACAATTCTGAGGGTTGACTGGGCTCAGCTGGATGGTTTTCTGTTCCATATGCTATTGGCTGAGACTATTTAGAAACTAGACTGGGCTGGTGTGTCCAAATGACTTACTAGCTATAACCTCACCCCCACATACTTTTTATTTTGTGTCAGGACTCTAACTCATGACCTTGTGCTCACCAGGTAGGCGCTGTGCCTCTGAGCTATATCCCCAGCCAACAAATTTTTTTTTATATTTTATTTTGAGATCAAGTCTCCCTGAGGTGCCCAGGGCCCAAACTTCCAATCTTCCTACAGAACCTCAACCTCCACATAGCAGTAGTTAGTGCTGCCTATTAGTGGGATTCAGTTGAAGCTGCTGATTAGAGCACTGCAGGTCTTCTCTGTGTGGCTTCTCACAGCATGGTAACAAGGCTCTGAGGTGAAACATATCAAGCATATAAAAGTAGAATCTGCAGATCCCTTAAAGCCCAGGCTTGGAAGTTACAAATGTTACATCTGGTGCATTATATTGGCCAAAACAAGCCTAAAGACAAGCCCAATACAAGAGCAAGGAAATGGACTATCTGTGGATTAGGAAGTAGAACAGAATTTGCATTCATCTTGGAACCCCCCCTACAGGCTGATTGGTGGCCCTTAAAGGATGAATAGAGTTTTGATAGACCAGCTTTCAGTTCTAAATCAAGCTTTCAGTGATACAAACAGCCTGCTGTGCCTTGTGTGCCATAGGTTTGCCATCCCTATGATAGACATAGCTTTCCTAGAGTAAGGGTGTTGCACTGGAAGAAACAGCAGGTTGTCAGTTTGACTAGGGGGAAAGGTACCTGAAGGAGGGCCAGGAAGATGGAATGAGACTGTGTGACAAGGCTTTGAACAGCAGATGAAAGACAAGAGTAAGGGGCTGGGGATTTAACTCAGCAGCACAGTGCCTGCCTGGCAAGCATGAGGTCGTGAGCTCGATCCCCGGTACCCGAAAGAAAGAAAGACAAGAGTATGAGCTGAGCAAGGTAGTACACAGCTGCAATCCCAGCACTCTGGGAGACTGAGGCAGGAGGATTGCAAATTTAAGCCCAGCCTGGGAGGGAGGGAGAATAAAGAAGTCTGGCAGACTCTTTAATAATTTTATTAATATGATATGGGATTTGATTGACTCTTCAGATGCCAAACAATTCCCTTATAACCTTTCCTGTAAACCTAGTGTTAATAGCACTGGAGGTGCTTCTCTTTCAAGGTATGTTCTCTCCTTAAGTGATTATAAATCATGCTGAGTAAGCATTTTGAAGGATAACAGAACGCAGTGCTGCAGAAATGACCAAAATAGGAGTTTAGGAGCTTGTGCCAGGCCTACCTAGGCCTTTGCATGATGCATTAAATGGCTAGTTACTGTGAGGTGTGGTAGCACATGCCTGTAATCCCAGGACTTGAGAGGCTGAGGCAGGGGAATTGGCATGAGTTTGAAGCCAGCCTGGGCTACACAGTGATTTCAAGGCCAAGGCCAACCTGAACTACATAGGGAGACCCTGTCTCAAAAGAAAAACCAAACCATTAAAGGGCTAGTTACTAAGTCTTGCTCTTGTCTTTTCCCTACAGTAACCCTCCACTGAGTGAAGAGATGTTGCCTCCTGGGGAGTGGATGTGTCACCGGTGCACCGTTCGCCGAAAGGTAATAATGCTGCTTTCTGCAGTTTGCTCAGAATCCTAGATCTAGAGCATTGATAATCTACAGCTAAGATGGTCTGGCCCTAAAGGCATTTTTGTCCCTTTTGTCACTTCTAGCCTTGGTATGACCCTACTCTCCCTGTGCTGATAGGAATCCAGTAGGGCCAAAAAAATCCAAACATGGGCAGAAGAAGTGTGTTGATTTACTGAGCCATGCGTAGTCACTGGTGATATAAGTCATCTGATCTTACTGACCTCCTAGTAGATGACCTAAATATGACAATCTTATGCATGGCTGGGGAGAAAAAAAGGATACTTCTGTTTGATGGAAGGGATTTTTCTTTCACCCCATTATAGCAGATAAAGTCACTGATTTATAGAGGCTTGACCAAGTATACTGGAGGAAGAGGATTTTGAACCCATTTGTGCCCCAGTTGCCTAGCTCCCCATCCCTCAGCTTTGATAATTCAGTACTGTACTGTATTCAAGAACACGGTTCATTATTTTCTATTTTGGGAATTTTGGAGGTGTGAGAACTAAATTATTTCTTATCAGAAAAGGAAGTAGGTGTGTTTCCACCCAGATTAGCATTGATCCAACTTTCAAGTTACAGATTGTGGATTAGACTTTGTCTATGAATTGTAAACCACTTCTGTCCTCCCTAATTATACACTGAGCAGTTTTTCTTTGTTGTGACATCACCACTGTTTTCCTGGCCCTTACACATGATGTCACAATGAATGACGGCTTCCTTGGTTGCAGAAACAGGATGAGGAGATGATTTAAGAGACTGTGGTTTATGTGTGTAACAGTTTTTAGCCTTTAAAAAGAAGGTAACAGGCAGGATTTTTCCAACATAAGCACAAAAGTTCCTCTTAAAAAGTGAGCTAACACGGCATGGTGATAAACTTGTGATCCCAGCTATTTGGGAGGCTGAGGCAGGAAGACCACAAGTGTGAGGCCAGACTGGCAAGTTAGCAAGACCCTGTCTCAAAATAAAATAAAAAAGAGCTTTGGGTGTAACTCAGTGGTAGAGTTCCCCTGGATTTGAACCCCAGTACTACAAAAAGAAAAAAAAAAAAAGACAAGTCAACCATTCTAACCGCAACCATAGATATGTCTGTCCTGAAGTCCACAAACCAGGCACTATCTTCCAGCTGGTCCTCCTTCTACGATCCTTTTCCTGTGCCTGCCTAATTAGATTAGAGCAGGACCACTTAGAGGCACACTAAGAGACCTTTCAGAAGCTTGCCATGCAAAGAAACTGGACCTGAAAAGGTTGGAAGTAGTTGAAGAAGAGGTAAAACCAGGGGGAAAAAAGGGTTGAGGAAAAGGAACTGGCATTAGGTTAGTACCCATCGTATGCCAGGTGTTTTACCATTATCCCATTTAATCTATACAGCCATCTAGCCATCTGAAGGTGCCAGTAGTAGACCTCTGTTTTAGAATGGAAGAAACCAAGACTGAAAAATGTAGAATAACTTTCCCAAGAATTGAAAGGAATTGAGACAGCCAAGATTTGAACTAAATTTGTCCCATTCCAAAACTCTGTTACCTCTATCAGTTTTTTAGAAGCAGAACTACTTGCTTGGGATTATAGTACGCTTTTTCTAACATAAGACACTTCTGCTCTGACTTCTTTTCACTTGGACCTCTTTGCCCACTAGTGACAAATCTGCCTTTTCTACCACCATCACTACTTCCTTTTGATCTCCTGTATTTATACTGAGGTAGAATGAAGTGGTACAACTTATGGGCCTCACCTACCCTGATATTCAGGATTCCTAGTGGAAGTGAGGTCTTCCCCCTGCTCAGAGTGATCTCTTTCATATATGTGACCCTCTTTGTCTCCATTATACCCCTCAGGGGAAGAGAAGAAAGGTTTTACAGGTTTCACTTTGTAGATGGAGAATTTCAGGCCACCAGTCTGAGTCACTCAGGGTCAGAGGGAATTAGTGGCAACACTGGGAGAAGATCCCAGAACTCATGACTGGAGTCCAGTGTTAAACTTACCTTTGACCACTCTGTTTGGAGTCCTGGAGGAAAATGTATTACCAGTTATCTAGTCCTACTGAGTACACTTAAGGTTTTTCCATTTACCCACCTTCTAAGAGGTGACACTTTCAGAGTCCTAGTTAAAATGGAAATATTGAAAGCTGCCATTATTGGACATTATGATTGCTAGGTCATTTCTTTCCACAGACTATACCCCTCCACCTTGTAGCAGTTAGCTTTCTTGCCAGCACCTAACCTCCCTGTAAAGAGAGTTCTATTGGCCTATTTTACCTTTGCTTTTCAGACTCTATATTTTAAGTAAAGTCGTCGTCATCACCGTCCCCCCCCATACTGGGAATCAAACTCATGACCGCAGCCATAGATATATCTGTCCTAAAGTCCACAAACAAGGCACTATCCTCCAGCTGGTCCTCCTGGGGATCCTCGCTAAATCCCCAGCCCCTTAAGTAAAGTTTCTTAAACGATTCAGAAGGTGAGGATCCTCTAAGACAAACTATAGTGATGTCATTGATTCTTTCTTTATTATTCTCACTTCATTCTTGCTGTTTATTCTTACTGTGCTTTTTTAGCCCTTTGCCCTATACTTTGTATATAGATGTTATGTGTCATATGATGGGTTAAGAGCTAATGATGTGTAATTTGTGTAACTGTTTCTAACTTGCCATGCTTTTTGGTGATTTCCTTGCTGCAAGTTTTTGCAGCTTTAGTTTAGTTATCATTGTGTCAACTCTAGACCAGTGTCCCAAATCCTCAGGTGGATGATTCTGTGATATGTAAGGGACTTCTGTGATTATGCATAATCGTCTAGTAGGACATTGTTCACCCATCTCTGTGTTTTGTGGTACTTTTCATGATGGGCCCACCTATTCATTTGCACAGAAACGAGAGCAGAAAAAGGAGCTGGGCCATGTCAATGGACTGGTGGACAAATCTGGCAAACGGACTACATCCCCCAGCAGTGACAGTGACTTGTTGGACAGATCAGCTAGCAAAACTGAACTCAAGGCCATTGCCCATGCCCGGATCCTGGAAAGGAGAGCCAGCCGGCCTGGCACCCCCACATCCAACGCCAGCACAGAGACCCCAACTTCTGAGCAGAACGACGTTGATGAGGACATCATTGACGTGGACGAAGAGCCAGTAGCAGCAGAGCCGGACTATGTGCAGCCCCAGCTAAGGCGGCCTTTTGAGCTGCTGATTGCTGCCGCCATGGAGCGGAATCCCACCCAATTTCAGTTGCCCAATGAACTGACTTGTACCACTGCACTACCAGGTCAGCCACACATCATCATTTCCTCTCCCCAACTCCAGCTTCCCCAAAGGATTATTGTCCAGCAAAAGAGCAGTGCTGCTTGCAATAGTGTCACTGCTGTGTAGCCACTGTCTCACCTTCCTGTTCCTGGTTTTTTCTGGAAGATCTCCGAGGGTTTTGTGTATTACAGTGCATATTCAGTTTTCCATTTTCTGAGTCTCCAGATTCCTTTCTTACCCCTTTCTAATATCATCTTCTTTTTAAAATAGATACTATATTCACATGGTTCAAAAATTACAATTATTTTTTTTTAAAAAAGACTTACAGTAAAGTATTTCCACTCCTGTCATCTCTCTTCCTACCCTTTACAGATAACCACTGGTTGGTTCTTTTGTATCCTTCTAGAATTTCTTTTTGCATGTGTAGAAATAGATAGATACATAGCTCAATCAAGATATACTCTCAAGGTCCTATAGGATTTACTCAATTTTTTTAATGGTTGCATAATAGCTCATTGTATAGATATGCTATAATTTATTTAGCCAGTTTCCTATTAATTGCCACTTAGTTTGTTCCTAATCTTTTGTTACTAAGGTAGTATTTCAACAACTAATTTTATAAATATACCATTATATACATGTACAAGTGTGTGGGTGTATTTATGGGATAAATTCTTAATACTATAATTGTTGAATCAGAGTACACAGTAATTACGAAGAATATTACCAGCTTATTATCAGTATCTCCCTCTCTCCCTCCCTTTCTCCTTCCCTTTCTCTTTCCCTCTCTCTTTCCCTCTCTCTTTCCCTCTCCCCACCACCGCCCCTTTTGAGACAGGGTTTTGCTGTGTAGTCCAGGCCAGCCTTAAATTTGCTTTATAACATAGGCTGTCCTTGAACTAAAAATCCTTACTGCCTCAGCCTCCTGAGTATAGATCTTAGTTTTTCTTCTCAGAGGAAGGAAAATTACTAGGCTTAAAATCATGCATATGGAATCAGGACTTTTCTTTCTCTTAAAATGTGTTAAAATTGTTTTTTCTTCAGCGACCTCCTTGAACACTTACATCTCTTAGGTTGCTTGATTTCTGATCACCTCAATTTTGTAGAACAGTCAGATGTGTTTCCGCTACAGAACAGGTGATTTCTGCTTATGGTTCTCACATGTTTCAGCCTTCTTTTTCCTCCCTTCCTACCCTGTTTTCTTCCTTGAAATCAGCCCTGGAGGCCTCAAAGATCCATATCCAGGTTTTGGCACATTACTTTTGCTAAGATTTGTTCCTTTCACTTCATGTTGTTTCCACATCTCACCCCAGGGACAGGTCAGCACCACCATTTTCTTTTTTAGGTTCTAGCAAGAGAAGAAGAAAGGAAGAAACCACAGGGAAAAATGTTAAGAAAACGCAGCACGAGTTAGATCACAATGGTCTTGTTCCTTTGCCGGTCAAAGTCTGCTTCACGTGTAACAGGTATTTTCTTCTCTATCAAGGGTTTCTTCCTTACATTCAGCAAATGTGTTTTCTTTCTTCCAAACCTTGTATGTTAAATGTGGATCACCCCTGGTCTGACAGTATGAGTACACAGAGGCCAGCTGACTGATCATCTGGTACAGTACTATTAACTGTCTTGATAGAGACTTGGAACAAGAAGAGTTGGACTTAAACTGAAGCATGAGAATTTATACTAGCTAGCAGAAAGAATTATGGCCAGCAGAGACCCAGGTCCTGGGGCAAGGCAAAGCATTTTTAAATTACTAAAGATGAATTTAAAATTAATACAAGTGCTGGGTGTGGTGGCGCACACCTGTAATCCCAGCACTCGGGAGGCTGAGGTAGGAGAATCATTGTGAGTTCAAGACCAGCCTGGGATACAAAGTGAGCTCGGGGCTAGCCTGAACTATATAGCGAGACCCTGTCTCGAAAAGATAGGTAGAAAGATAGACAGACAGACAGATAAAATAAAATAAAATAAAATAAAATAAAATAAAATAAAATAAAATAAAATTAATACAAGTATCCATGGTGGTTAGTGCGGATTAGACTGGATAACTTCCAAAAGGCCCTGGGCAAGTATTCCATAGCAAAAGCTATAAGGAACTAGATAATAGTGCATTAGTCCTCCGAACCAGGACAGTCTGGCTCCAGTGCATCTTGAGGACCCAGTGAATATTATAGTAGAAACCAAAGTCACTTTGCCACATATCTCCCTCTTACTGTCAGTCATGCCAAGTGCATTATGCAGAAAAAGAAATTTTTTTCTGCAGTTAAGACTCTGAAAAGGTTGCTGGTTGTATAGTTTGTTGTACAGTTGTTGTATAGTTCAGTTGTATAGTTTGTTGTGTTTTTAAATTTTTATTGTTGTGATGGTTTTGCTTGGTTTTTATTTTGTCTATAGTACTCTACTGGGGATTGAACCCAGGGCCTTCACTGTATTTCCAGCCATGTTTTATTTTGAGACAGGGTCTCACTAAACTGCCTAGGCTTTTGGATCAGATTTTGAGAACAGTGCTGGGGTAAACTTTTAGACCTGGCAGCAGCACAGCCCCGGAGGAGGCTAAGGACTCAAAGCTCCCATTGATTTGGTTTGAGAACCTAAGTGACTTGAACATTTGGTATAGAAGAAACAAGTTTACCTCTTATGTCAGAGGCCTTTCTTCTGAACAGAACTGATGTATCTGGCAACTTGGATAGGTACATTTAGTGTCGTTCGTTAACCTGCCCAACAAACAAGAGCTTCTATGTCTCCAGATAAATTTATGCTTATAAATGTTATTACTAAATACTGTTATACTTGGGCATAGTGGTGCACATCTGAAATCCCAGCATTCAGGAGGCTGAGGCAGGAGGATGGCTGTGAATTCAAGACCATCCTGAACTACATAGTAAGACCATGTCTCAAAAAAAATAAAAAATACTATTATAATAAAAGAAATTGCCTAGACTAGACTTGAATTGAGGATCTTCCTGCCTCAGCCTCCCAGGGTACTGAGATTATAGGCATTCACCACCACACTCAGCTTTGCTAATGGTTTCTTAAATGAGGTACTTGCCCTCTTTTTTTTTCTTTTTGAGACAGGGTCTCACTATGCAGTTCTGGCTGGCCTTGAGCTTACTTTGTAGCCCAGGCAGGTCTCAAACCTACCATAGTTCTCCTGCCTCAGCCTCCTGAGTGCTGGTATTACAGGCGTGCACCACCACACCCAGCCTTTTGCCCTCTTTTAATGAGTAGAAAGATCAGCTTATTATCAGTATCAGAATAGAATTGGCCATCTTCTCCAGTGGGAAATGAGCATTGATCATTCTTGCTAAAGCCACTTTAACTATGCAGAAACATTTGTGTCCCTGCAAGACACATTTCTTCTTAGAAGAAAAACTAATGAAGAGCCTAGAGATAGCTCCAGTGTATCCATCATCTTGATCAGAAATATACCTGAATCATTGGGGGGAAAGATACCAAAAAATGTTAGTATTAAAAAGGGGAGACTCCTAGGCTTGGTGATGCATACCTGTAATCACAGCACTCAGGAGGCTGAGCCAGGAGGATCACCATGAGTTCAAGGCCAGCCTCCACTACATAATGAGACCCTGTCTTTAAAAAAAAGGGGGGGGGGAGGAGAAGGAGGATTGTTAACATAGTGCAGAATTAGTCTGACTTTTCCCATCTTGTCACAGAAATGCCTTATATCTCTTATTTTGCAGGAGTTGCCGCGTGGCCCCTCTCATCCAGTGTGACTATTGCCCCCTCCTGTTTCACATGGACTGCCTTGAGCCGCCACTCACTGCCATGCCCCTGGGCAGATGGATGTGCCCAAATCACATCGAACATGTGGTGGTAAGCACAGCGGTGTCCATTCAGTCCTAAGGTGTGGCTGGGACAACTGATTCAGTAGAAAGCATATTAAAGTCAGCTTTGTGCCAGAGTTCACTGTCGTTTCTGCAGTCCATCCTACTCAGTTCTAGTAATTTTGACATACCTCACCTGTGCATTGTGCCTCTTCCCACAATATTTTGTTAAGACCGCACAGACAGACTTAACCCAGTACTGCTTGGTTGGTTTGTAGTTTCTCCTATAGTGAACTAAACAATTGATGTTACAGTACTAAACAGGAAGTTTATTAATTTCTTTTTCTTTGAGACAGAATTTGACCATGTAGTTCAGGCTGGCCTTGAACTCACTATGTAGCCCATGCAAGGGCCACCATGCCCTGCACAAATGCATGTCTTAAGGAACAGTTTTCCAGCAGATGAGAAATTTTTAGCTGGTTATTTTTGTTAGCCGCTTAAAGGTTTTGCTTAATTTACTAACTAGGACGCTGTCAGAACAAATCCTTTTTTTCCCTCCAGTTCTAAAGAACAAACTCTGGGTCACTGTACTACTGAGTTGCTTCCCCAGCAGGGTTTGGTTTGGTTGGTTTGATTTGATTTGGTGTGGTTTGAGATAGGGTCTCGCTACGTAGTTCAGGCTGGCTTTGAGCTCACTATGTAGCCCAGGCTGGCCTTGAATTTGTGATTTTTTTTGTTTTGTTTTGTTTTGTTTTGTTTTTTTGAGACAGAGTCTCGCTATGCAGTTCAAGCTGGCCTTAAGCTCACTTTGTAGCCCAGGCTGGTCTTGAACTCGCAATGCCCCTCCTGCCTCAGCCTCTCAAGTGCTGGGATTACAGGCGTGCACCACCATGCCTGACCTGAACTTGTGATTGTCTTGCCTGTCTCCCAAGTGCTGGGATCACAGGCATGTGCCACCTCGCCCAGCTTGTTTTGTTTTTAATTTTGGTACAGGGTCTGGTTGAGTTGCTGAGGCTGGCCTTGAACTTAGAATCTTCCTGCCTCAGCCTCCATGCACCACCATGCCCGGCTAAAGAGCTTTGTCTTTTAAACCCAAAAAATGGGCAAGCTAGAAGGAAGGGGAGGATCTTTCAAGGCTCACCATAGGGATGTTTCTGCTTTGTTCCTAGCTGAACCAGAAGAATATGACACTGAGCAATCGGTGCCAGGTGTTTGATCGTTTCCAGGACACCATTTCACAGCACGTAGTCAAAGTGGACTTCCTGAACCGAATTCATAAGAAATACCCTCCCAACCGCCGTGTGCTCCAGTCAGTCAAAAGAAGAAGCTTAAAGGTAAGTCACAACCCAGAACAAACGGGATGATGGTCTCTGATTGTCTCCGTAGGATGGACAAGGTATTAATCCCAATTTTATAGATGGGAAAACTGAAGCCCCAGAGATTTTTCTTTGGTGTGTCACCAAGTAATGAATTTGACCTTATGTTTTGTTTGGTTTGTTTTTGATGGTTTCTTGTTTGTTTGGTTGGTTAGGTTTGGTTTGGTCTCGCTATGCAGTTCAGGTTGGCCTTGAGCTCACTATCTACCCCAGGCTGGCCTTGAACTTGGGGCAGTCCTCCTGTTTCAGCCTCCTGAGTACTGGGATTACAGGTATGCACCACCACACCTGGCAATGACCTTATGTTTTTTAACACTGGAGGATGGTGGTAAGGATCGTGAGGGCCAGTTAGGCTCTAGAAGTCCACAGGTCTCTAGTTTTGTGAAGGATAAGAATTATTTAGCCTGTCCACCAAAGTCAGTTGTGCTTAGTTGTCACTGCTCCATCACCTGATACTCATCTATCCCTATTAAATGACCTTTGTCCAAGAACTGTCTGGTAAGGTGAAGGGGCAGGTGGTTAAGTAAAGAGAGCCATGTGGAAAGTGAGGAGATATTTCCAGCTGAGGAATTACAGGGAAAAATGTTTAAAGGAGAGTTCAATCTAAACTGGGCATGAGGACACTCAGCTTTAGTAATCCCAGCACTCTGGGAGGCTGGGGGAGGAGAATCGCAAATTCAAACCTAGCCTAGTAGCAATTTATTTAAACCCTGTCCCAAAATTAAAAATAAAAGGCCAGGGATATAACTCAGTGGCACAGCACCTGCTTGGCAAATGCAAGGTCCTGAGTTCAATTCCTGGTACCAAAAATAAAATAAAAATAAAAATGGCTAGGGTTGTATAGTTCAGTGCAAAGGCCCTGGGTTCAGTCCCCAGTACTGTTAAAAAGTGGGAGAGGAGGGAATAAGTTAATCTATGTTTTGAGACTGCTGTTAACATATCACCAGTACTCCAAATTGTAGCCTTGCTGGCTAAGTGTGGTGGTGCATGCCTGTAATCCCAGCACTCAGGAGGCTGAAGCAGGGGGATTGTAGTGAGTTCAAGGCCAACCTGTACTACATAGCTAGACCCTGTGTCAACCACCACCCCCCAAATTGTAGCATTGCTATAATAATAATAACTAGCATTTGTATGTGCTTGATAGTTGCTAAACTTTATCCTCAGAGATTGACAGAAAAAAATCCTTCATTGAAAAGTATTTAGCTCAGTGGCACAGTGCCTGCCTGGCAAGCACAAGGTCATGAGTTCGATTCCTGGTACTGGAAGAAAAAGAACAACAACAACAACAAAATGAAAAGCATTTGTAAATTCAGCATGGTGGTTTATGCCTTTAATCCCAGCATTGAGAAGCTGAGGCAGGAAGATCTTGAGTTTGGGGCCAGGTTGTGCTACATACTGAATTTCTGGTCTGCCTAAGCTACATAGTGAAACCTTCTTTGAAAAAAACCAAAAAGAAAAAATATTTGTTGTTTCTCAAAAGCTAATCAATCTCCTCATTCAGTTAATCTAGAAGGCCCCAAACCTATATATATCCGTGTATAAACTTTATCTTTTAAAAGTCCTGTGTATCAGCGGAAACCAGCAGTTCTCAAATATGGCCACCTGGTGGCAGCACACTTTAAACTCAGTTACACCACTCCCTCACCTCCAGTGGGTGTCAGTCCCAGCAAGACGCTGTTAAATTGTATAACAAATTCTTAACTGGGTAAATATTTACACTCCAAGGGAAACACAGGTTTTCTAAAATTAAAGTGTTTCTAGTTGGAGGCTGGAATATTACAGGTAGCATGCCTTATGCCTCTTGTTACATGGATCTAAAAGTAATCCATATTGTGTAATTCACCATGTAAATTTGAAAGAGATCCTGGCTGCTGAAGTGAACAGAAGACCTTGACACACACTACCATTGTATTATTCCCCCTTTTTAAATGTTTCCCTATTAAGGAAAATTAAGATCATGAGTTGCCTGAAAACATTTTGTTCGTGGACAGTTTGAGAGTGGATTAAGGGGTGTTGCACCCTAGGATAGTGGCCTTTACCCTTGATTATAGCAGTGCAGGCACACTCTGCTGAGAACTTGACATCTGTGTTGGGAGTAGCTCTTCCACATACATATTCACTCTTCTCAGATGGCAGCCGGTCCTCACTGCCTTATCCTCCCTGCACTGGGTGAGAAAGCCCATGACGCCCTGTGATAACTCTCAGCTCCATTTTCCTTGTGTATCTCAGTCTCAATCTGCCCAAGACTAAAAGTCTTCTGCCTCTCCAAATCTAGTCTTCTCCCTATATTTCCTGCGTCAGTGAATGATAGCCATCTCTACCCAACCCCTTAGGCCAAAAATCTGGGAGCCATTTGAGCTCCGCTTCCCTTCCTGCATAAAACGTTGGTCATCAAATCTATTGCTTCTCCAGATGTTTTCCAACTCCATCAAGTACTTTCATATCTCTGTGCCTTCCATGCTGCTGTCCTACCCTTACTTCCCTTTCAGCTGCCAGGAAGTTCTTTCTCAACTCCCAAGTCTGTTTAAATACTGATTTCCTATAAAATCTTCCCTTAGGCTGGGGATGTACCTCAGTGGAAGAACATTTGCCTAGCATGCACAAGGTCCTGGGTTTAATGCCCATACCACCAAAGAAAATCTTCCCCAATCCCAGACTCCAGTCTCCCAAGCTAAAATACATTTTTTTTTTGTACTGGGAATCGAACTGAGGACCTTCCGCTTGCCACACAGGTATTTGTGCCACTCAGCTATATCCCTGGCAACCTTTATATTCTTTTAGTTAGCATCTTAGGCATGGATAGTTCTAATCTGGGACCCACTACATTGTATTGTTATATTTGTAAGTTTTTCTCCCCATCAGACTATGAGCTCTTTGAGGGCAAGGCTTAAGTTTCTTCATCAATGGGCCTCTAGGACCTGGAATAGTGTCAGATTCCAGAGGTGCTCAATAAATGTTGGCTTAATGTATGAATGACTCTTTGCTTGTGTGAACTTTTCATTCTTAACATGGTGTCAGTCAGAGTGTCTTCTGTCTTTGTGCAGCAGAGGTCTTCAGTTTCATGAGTCATGAATGAAGGGATGATAAATATTAACAGTGATTGGGTGCTTACATAGGCTTCATGCTGAGCATTTCCACCATGAATGTGACCTCATTTAACTTATCTCTTAGTTACTGCTCAGCCACTTCGCAAACTTGACACAGGGCAGTGAGAACCTAGTAACACTCTGAAGCCCTGTCCAATGTCAGTCTTACACATTTCAGGCCAAAGCAGAAGACAGCATGCAGTGATTTCTGAGTTCTGCGGGCCTTGGACTTTGATGAAGAAAAGTGGAGGCCCTACCTGCTGTTTGCATTTCTGTGCCTTTTCAAGCTAGTGTGGTGTGTGTGTGTGTCAGAGTCAAAGGGGGACACAGAGCAGTTACAGCACACTGAGCCTTTTTGTCCTCGGGGGACCCCAGAGTAGATGGTCCCTTGGGCACTAGCACCACAGACAGAACGGCGTGCCAGGGCAGAATCAGCTGGACGTGTTGGCACTACCTCCCTTTCCTTCCTCCTTCTATCTATCCTGAACAGGTTCCTGATGCTATAAAATCTCAGTACCAGTTTCCACCCCCTCTCATTGCACCTGCGGCCATTCGGGATGGGGAGCTGATCTGCAATGGGATCCCCGAGGAATCACAGACGCACCTTTTGAACTCTGAGCACTTAGCCACTCAGGCAGAACAGCAAGAGGTGAGTGAAGGCAAAGCTGGGATTCCAAATCGAATCTTCCTTCCATCTCACTGCAGCTGTTATTGGAAGTAGCCTCAGTGTCTATCATTCCCATCTCCACCCCCTTCCCTCCCACTCCCTCAAGAGTTGAGTATTCCACAGAGAACCTCTGGCTCAGATCCCAAAGGCAAGTAAGAGAACTACAGTCAACCGGTCTGCTCCTCTCCATCGGTCCCCCAGTGCACTGCACGCTGGGCAAATCTGTATGGTAGAAAGAGATGACTAGACCCACAGAGAGGTTAGTTCTTAGTGTTGGACATACCACAGGTGCCAGGGTACTTGCTGACTATTAGTCACAAGGTGAACCTTAGGGGCAGAGCCAAAGCGGGAATCCCAAGCTCTGCTGTCCAGGGCATTACCAGCTGAGTGTACCAACAAGTCTTGCTTGGGAATGGAAGTGGAATCCTATCAGGAGTCAAGCACACCCTTACTGGGCATTCGAGTTGGGACCTCGGAAACAGTACTTGTCAGCTCTGCTGCTGTAGCCCTGGCCGCTGTGGCAGGATGGACCAGCGCCTCCCAGACCTCTCACCCTCCTCTCCTCTCCTCTCCTTCCGTTGCAGTGGCTCTGTAGTGTTGTTGCGCTCCAGTGCAGCATATTGAAACATTTATCTGCTAAGCAGATGCCTTCGCATTGGGACTCTGAACAGACAGAGAAGGCTGATATTAAGCCTGTTATTGTGACTGACAGCTCAATCACCACCTCCCTGCAAACCGCTGACAAGGCACCTACACCTTCCCACTACCCCTTATCCTGCCCCTCAGGGATTAGCACCCAGAATTCCCTGAGCTGCTCTCCACCCCACCAGCCCCCAGCCCTAGAGGACATCAGCTGCAGTTCTTGTGCGGAAAAATCCAAGAAAGCCCCTTGTGGGACTGCCAACGGGCCAGTGAACACAGAGGTGAAAGCCAATGGCCCACACCTCTACATCAGCCCCACAGATTCCACGGACCCCAGGCGACTTCCAGGCGCCAACAACCCCCTACCGGGCCTCTCACACCGACAAGGCTGGCCCCGGCCCCTCACGCCACCAGCGGCTGGGGGGCTTCAGAACCACACCGTTGGCATCATTGTGAAGACAGAAAATGCCACTGGCCCCAGCTCTTGCCCTCAGAGGAGTTTGGTTCCTGTCCCAAGCCTGCCCCCTTCCGTCCCCAGCTCTTGTGCCAGCATCGAGAACACCAGCACTTTGCAAAGAAAGACTGTCCAATCCCAGATAGGACCTCCGTTGACAGATTCAAGGCCACTGGGCTCACCCCCAAATGCCACCCGGGTGCTCACTCCCCCCCAAGCAGCAGGAGACAGTGTCTTGGCCACAGGAGCCAATCAACGATTCTGCTCACCAGCGCCATCATCAGGTGAGTGCTGCTCAGCTTCAGGTGATTTGGAATAAGTTTATGCTCTTGGCAAATGAGACTGAAGATTCCAAAAAACTTATATCCCTGTGAATGTGTCAGAGGACTTTGATTTCTGTACTGCTTGTCCTCCCTGTACATCTGTAATAGAAGAGGAAGTACATGTTAATTTATCCCCATCTTACAGGTGGGGTTGCTGGGGACTGAAAGCTAAAGTGATTTCCTTAAGGCGACCTACCGTGGCAGTGGCAGGACTGGAACTACAGCCTGGGTCTCCTGACTCCTCTCACCTTCCAGGCCTAATCTTCTGCCCGTCTTGTTCCATTACTTTAGAAGAAGGCAGCATGCTCCCTGGAATCACTGGGGTCAGCCTGAGGTTCTGGGTGACAGCATTGGTATTTCATGATCCACATAAATCAAACTAAAGCCATGCCCGATGCAGACTGTCAGAACCAGCTCATTTGAGGAACTTCTGTGTCAGGGACAGGCAGCAGCAGTGCCTTTCAGAGTAGCTGCCAAGTGGGATTCCTGAAGAGGTTGGTGTGGCCCAGAAGCTTGTTCTCAGGCCTCACACTGAAGGGCAGTCCCTTAAGTCTGAACTTGGCCCAGTGTGGGCCTACTCTCTCAGCTGTCCCCAGTTAGCACTCTGGACCTTGAGGTTGCTGACCCCAGCATCTGAACCAGGTTTCAGATGCTGCTGGAAACCCCTGTGGTCTCTCCCGTCTGAACTGAAGCCGGCCTCCTAGTCACCTGGGAGTCTCGGTAACCAGGTGACTGATTGCTCTGCATGGGGGCCCCTGGTCCCAGGATGGCCCTACTCTTAGGCTGTTTTCCTGTCTCTGTCTATCTCTGAGTACCAGCGTGGATAGATCTTGCACGCTGTGAATAATACGTCAGCAGGCAGGAACTATAGGGGCAGGCACTACTTCTGTAAGAGTAGAGGCAGCAGGGAGGTGGTCATGGCCCAGGGAATGAAGCTCCCCCACCACTTTCCCCAGAGCAGTGGATTGCAGTGGTTCTCAGTGCTCTGGAAATTCCTGCGTGCCCGGGTGCATTGTCGTTCCATCTGCCCTTCCTCACCACACATTTTTAGCTCTAGGAGTTCCAGAGCCAATGGGTTGAGAATCAAGAAGGGAACATCACCTTGGGTCCGAAATCCAGACCTGTCTCAGCAGTGGGGGATTGGACCGGTGGGTTTCCCTCAGGCGACGTAAGTAACAGTCTTCCTGCTCCGTCCCCAGATGGCAAGGTCAGCCCCGGCACGTTATCCATAGGAAGCGCTTTAACCGTACCCTCTTTCCCAGCCAACTCTACTGCCATGGTGGACCTCACCAACTCACTTCGAGCATTTATGGATGTCAATGGAGGTGAGTGAGCGAGCTGCTGTGCTAAAGTTGCTGTCCCTGGGCAGTGTTCAACTCCTTTCAGAGGGAGAGAGGATCCCAAAGGGCTGGGGACATAGGGGTGATTGGTGTGTCCATTTGGATAGAGAAGTGGGATAAGACTCCCTGTCTTGTTCCTGCCTTCTACATTTTCACATATATATAATCTAAAGAAGGGAGAATGTAGCCACAGTGAACCAGTGAAAAAGAACAGAATCACTTTAGAAGTCTTGAGCCAGGTGTGGTGGTACGCACCTGTAATCCTAGCACTCTGGGAGGCTGAAGCAAGAAAATTGCAGATTCAAGCCCAGCCTGGGCAGCTTAATAACTTACCAAGACCCTGTGTCAAAAAAATAAAAAGGAATGGGAGGGTAGAGACATAACTCAGTGTGAAGGCCCTGGAAAAATACCTTTTAAAGTCTTCACCAGACATACAAATCCTCCGTCACATATCAACAAGTAGTTTATTTTGATCTGCCTTTCTAGGACCACCTTACCTAAAACCATTCTACCTTACTGCAGCTGGAGTCTGCACAGCCTGTACCAGGGCTGTCTCACTGAAATGGCAGTTGAGGTGCCCAGGAGCCTGTTATTGCACCACTCCATCTGTAGTCTATGCTTTTTAAGCAAAAATCTAACTGTTTGCCCTTAGACCTTTATCTACTTCCACATTCCATTTCCTCCTCAGCTCCTTTTTGATCTTTCTCTTTGGTTGATAGAAATCGAGATAAATATGCTGGATGAGAAGCTGATCAAGTTTCTGGCCTTGCAGAGAATACATCAGCTTTTTCCCTCTCGGGTCCAAGCTTCACCAGGCAGTGTTGGGACACATCCGATGGCTTCCGGAGGGCACCACACAGAAGGTGGGCATGCATATACCTGCCACTATATGTATGAATAACTACCTCACCTCCATGGAAAATGTCAGTTTCTGGTAGCTCAACGCTCCCTGTGAGTCTTTGATGGGATTCATAAAGCGCTGTGATTTTTTTTTTTTTTTTTTTTTTCTTCAGAGCAGGAATGAGATGACAACCACAGCTTTCTGATCAGACTTGGGGAAGTTTGCTGTAACTTTCTTTCATACAAGTTCACTGTAAGACTACAAAGCAGGGGCTGGGGATTTAGCTCAGCAGCACAGCGCCTGCCTGGCAAACGCAAGGTCGTGAGTTCGATTCCCAGTACCGGAAAAAAAAAAAAAAAAAGACCACAAAGCAGCTTCCAGGCAGCTAGAAATGGTGACACACCTGTAATTCCAGTATTCAAGAAACCTGACACAGGAGGATCACAAGTTCTAGTCCCACCTGGGTAATTTAGTGATTTAGCAAGACCTTGTCTCAAAAGGACTGGGAGGGGCTGGGGACATGGCTCACTGGTAGAGTTCTTGCGTTGCATGTACAAGGCCTTGGGTTCAAACCCCAGCATCACACCAAAAAAAAAAGACTGAGGATGTAGCTCAGTACAAAGGTCCTGGGTTTAATCACAAGTAGCAAAACGGCAGCTACCACTACTACAGAGTATATGTGGTATTCCCTCTGATCAATTGCTTTTGCACATTTGATTTAGAAGGGCTTCTTACAAGGGAACTTTGTGAGTCAAGATGAAAAATACATAACAGTGGTCAAACCTGGAGATCTTCCCAAGTGTTATCTCTACTTGGTTATCCCTTAGCATTAGCCTTTAAGAGCCTCTTGCTTCAAAAATTATGTCCCTAGACCCGTGATAGCAAACATTTTAAAGCTTTCAATGATACACTGCACTGTGCCACAGGTTCGCCACCACTGCCCAAATGCTGATGCATCTCCTGAGAGCCATGTACCAAATCAGGATTTCCTTTTTTTTCCCCCCAATGTCTTTTGTTTGAGGGCTGGGAATTAAAGCCAGGGACTCATGAATGCTAGGCAAATGCTTTACTGCTGAGCTACATCCCTAGCCCAGAACATGCATTTTAACAGAATCCATAGGCAATTTGTGTGCACATTAAAGCTTGAGAAACACCCATCCGTGCCGTCTGTTTTTCCCTGTTCTCCCTTTAGCGTCTGCTGGAATGTCCCTGATAAGCGAACCAGCAAGCAGCCAGGCGCTTGCTCTACTAACATTCTTGAACTCTATGGCCATCCTCAAAAATGGTCCTCCTTACCCATATTGGAAATGCTGTGGGTGGGGACAGGTCTCACCCTGGAGCAGTTCAGTGTCAGACATGAGTCATCCAAAGGGATTTTCTCCACACTACAAACCATAGGTCCAGGTTTTGTTATTTTATGTTTGAGTTATACCATTCTAAGTTTCTGAATGGTCCTGTCCCTGTGTTTGTTTTCCAGTGCAAAGAAAGGAGGTACAAGCCCGAGCTGTGTTCTACCCTCTTTTAGGGTTGGGAGGCGCTGTGAACATGTGCTATCGAACCCTCTACATCGGGACAGGTAAGCCGATCGAGCCAGTCAGGAGCCAAGAGAGGCACTGGATGTCTTAAGCTCTAACCATCAGCACTCTTTCCCTTAGAAGCTAGAAAGGTGTGAGGGAAGCCCTTTCTGAGTTGATGGGTTTAACCCAGGCTTTCCAGCAAGAAACCAGACAGTTGGGTGCTTTCCTCACATGGGCCCTTTTGCTCTGTATGTACCTAGTGTGACACCGAGGATAAAAGTCAGCTCTGACTGCTGCTTCGGAGCAGCTGAAACACTGCAGGGCAAAACCCAAGGAGAGGGCAAATGCTTGTCCCTGGACATCTTAAAAAATGATGGGCTCCTACCTATCCAGCCTCCAGTTGGTCCTGCATGTGTGTGCAGTTTTTTTGGTACTGGGAATCAAACTCAGGACCTTGCGTTTGCCAGGCAGGCGCTTGTGCTGCTGAGCTATAACCCCAGCTAGTCTTGCATCTGGCACAGAGCAACAAACAGATTAACCCTGAGCCTGGGAATTTCCCTTTCAGGTAATATAAAGCCCTGCATCAGTATGTTGTGTTCCCATCTTCTTCAGTAACTCACTGTGCTTCTGGGTAGCAGTCACATGTTCTAAAGTAGACCAGTTAACAAAGACAGCTGTTTAGCAGAGGATTGGAAAAGACACCTAATTTTGTTGAAAAATAGGAGGAGGTCCTGAGCTACCTGCCTCTCAAAGTTTCTACTCCACTCACCCAGCCAACCAGAAGCTAACTGTTTTCCTCCTTATGTTCCCCGACACATACACCTTGTAATCTGTTCTCTGCTTTCCTTTCCTCCTGCTGCTTTGCAGGAGCTGACATGGATGTGTGCCTTACAAACTATGGTCATTGTAACTACGTGTCCGGGAAACACGCCTGCATATTCTATGATGAGGTGAGGAACGGAGATGGACTGGGATGGAGCTTTCCCAGCCTACGGCCTCTCCCCCTTGCTGGTTTTCATTCACTGCCCTGCGAGGAGGAGGAGGAGGAAGATAAGGGGTCCTCTCTTCTTCCCCCACTGTCATACATAGAAGAGAAAGTCTTGGTATGAAAGGGCAGCCTACAATAGGTACTTGTTTTCAGGAGCAAGGCTATGGTTTCACCTGAGGTTGGTCATACGCACAACGGGGGGAGTCCACCCTAAGCGGGGGAGCGTAAAAGGAAGCTGAGCTCTGGATTGTCCCTGTGGGTTTTGTCATCTGCCTGTGAATGCCATATCAACAAGAGCCAGTGGTGAGGAGGCAGAAGAATGGAGCAGGGGGTTGGGGACACTAGGAAGACAGGCTTCCCCAAGGAGGTGAGTCTTGCCCCATTCTGAAAGGTTGGGGCCATGACAGGAGAAGAATGTGAATACTCCCGAGGTAGAGCAGCATAGCCTTCTCTGTGTGTCCTTTCTCCCCTTAGCTCCAGGCCCCACACAACAGACCACACATCTTATCTCCCCTCCTCCTCTTCAGAATACCAAACATTATGAGCTGTTAAACTACAGTGAGCACGGGACAACGGTGGACAACGTGCTGTATTCCTGTGACTTCTCTGAGAAGACCCCGCCAACCCCCCCAAGCAGTATTGTTGCCAAAGTGCAGAGTGTCATCAGTAAGTTGGAGCAGAGGTCTGTGGCCACAAAGCTGAGGCCTCAGTTACAGTGGTTCTGCCATGCTGCCGACAACCTGCAGTCTCTGGCTTCCCCGTCCCACTGGCCAGGCTGTCCTTGCGCGTGGGCTCAGGGAAGGCCTTGGAGAAGCCAGTGCTGAGCACCCACGTGCATATACAACGCAGACCTCTTCGGGGACTTTAGGCTCCACCAGCCCTTTCTGGGTGTCTCTTACCTCTAGTCATGTAGCAGTTGAAATGGAGAGTTGCAGGGGGGCTGGCCCTGGCCAACGGGCAAGAGGGTTGGCTCACTGGTCCTCTCATGTGACCATCTCCTTTTTTCCCAGGGCGCTGCCGACATCAGAAACAAGATGAAGAACCAAGTGAAGAGGTAGCCATGATGAGTTCCCAGGCCCAGGGGCCACAGCGGAGACCCTGCAATTGCAAAGCCAGCAGCTCAAGCTTGATTGGGGGCAGTGGGGCCGGCTGGGAGGGCACGGCCTTGCTGCACCATGGCAGCTACATCAAGCTGGGCTGCCTGCAGTTTGTCTTCAGCATCACTGAGTTTGCGACCAAACAGCCCAAAGGCGATGCCAGCCTGCTGCAGGATGGGGTCTTGGCCGAGAAGCTCTCCCTCAAGCCCCACCAGGGCCCTGTGCTGCGCTCCAACTCCGTTCCCTAGGGTTAGTGGCTACCCTGCCACCAGCCTACATACCCGCCTAAGACTCCTGCAATGCAAAAATGTACACAAACCAAGCCTGGGTGTTTTCTATACTCTACCAGAAACCCTTCAACTACAATCTTTGCATGAAATGAAGAAAACTTTTGACTGTTTTTTAAAAATCCTTTTTCTTTTCTCAAGTTCTAGGGGGCATTTGCACATATATTTGTACTCAACATTTCATGGGAAAGCGGCAGACCCGAGCTGAGGAACAGTGTGGGCAGGGAAGGGAAGACCTGTGGTCTGGACACTTCCTCCAACACAAACCCTTCCCCCCACCTCCTGCTCCCTCCCCCTCGCCCGCCGTTGTAAAATAATCAGAAACTTGTTCTATTTTGTGGCAGTGACAATAGTTTTATATTAAAAGAAAAAAATACAGTTTTCATACAGCAAAATCTATACAATATCATTGTTTTATTTAATATAAAGATCGCTACCCACCCTCTTTCCGTGGTTCCCACCCTCTGAGTTACTTTCTCTTTCTGCAGCAGTTGCACTACAGGTAGCTACTGTGTATTATGGACAAATGAGAAATGAATTCTTTTTCCGGCTGTCCATCTATTTTATTTCAAATAAGGAAAAGTGTATTTGGATTTTGTGTAAATACATCTAGTGATGACATTTTTTCAATGTTTTTAAAAACTGTGTACAGTACTACATGTGTTAGAACGTTTTCTCAAATTGTCTATTGTAGCAAAAATGTTTTGTCGTAAACCTGTTTCGTCTCCTTTTTTTGTTCTCTTGCCACTTTTCTCCTCTTCCTTCCACCCCAGCTCCCCCCTCTCCTCCCACCCCTACAACTAGTACCAATGTACATAGTAATTGTAATGTTTTAGACTTTACAGAAACTTTCCTGTATTCTGTATATAAAAAAAAAATACTTCAAATTATGTTTTCTGCCTGTCTGTCCTACCTGTCATCACCCTTAAAGGGGACCCTTCTGTGATCTGGATCCAACCATTGGGGTACCCTTTGAAGAGGTCTTAGTCCCAGGAACTCAATTCCCAAGGGTAGTTTAGGGAAGAAGGGAGTTGTTGGAAATGAACGAGCCTATGCAGGGTGCAGGTCAGAAGAGGGGCACTGTTTCTCTGGAGAACCCTAATAGAGTGGAATCTGATCACTAGTCCTAGCCGTGCCGCCTCTAGTTACGTGGCTTGAAATCACACCTGCCAATCCATCAGAAGACAAATCTACTGCATTACCTTAATTCTAAAGTCCTGGGACCCCTATTAAACTAAAATCTTTCCTTCTAGGTCTTAGTGAGAGATTGACTCCAGGAAGTTGTGAGTAGTGTCCTCCATAGAGAGCACCTCAGTATTCCAGCAGTATTCCCCCCCCCCCCCC
>NW_004955481.1:4269504-4320298 GCF_000276665.1 Chinchilla lanigera
ATTTAGCTCAGCGGCAAAAGCGCCTTCCTGGCAAGCGCAAGGTCGTGAGTTCGGTTCCCGGTACCAGAGAAAAACCAAAAAAAAAAAAAAAATACCTAGACTCAGGTCTGTCCCTGATAACCCCTGTACCCATCTTTGTCTCCTCCAGTCTGCCCCTGCCTGATGGACATTGTGAACTCCCTAAGGGCAAAAGCTTTATATTCTGCACCACCATAAGTGCCAAACATCAGGTGCTAAATCCTACTGGCCTTCTCAGGCAAGGTTCTGCCAAAGCACCTGGCCAAATGTGCCCTTATCCATGCCTCCCTAGCTGTCCCTGCTTGCCTTACCATAATAGTCCCTTTTTCCATTGAGTAACAGAGTACCTACTATACCTTTGAGAACCAGTCTTGAAACACATTTCCTCCTGAAAAGCAGTAGCAGCTACTACTTCAGAAAGAGTGGCGATAGCTGGGTGTGGTGACACACTCCTGTAATCCCAGCACTCATTGTGGCAGAAGGATCCCCTGAGTTCAAGGGGCCAGCCTCGGGGCTGGGGATTTAGCTCAGCGGCAAAAGCGCCTGCCTGGCAAGCACAGGGTCGTGAGTTCGGTTCCTGGTACCGGAGAAAAACCAAAAAAAAAAAAAAAGTGGGGGGAGCCAGCCTGGGCTACATAGCCAGACCCTGTTGCCAAAAAGAAGTGACAGGTGGGCTGGGAATTTAGCTCAGTGGCACAGCGCCTGCCTGGCAAGCGTGAGGATATGAGTTCGATTCCAGGTACCGGAAAAAAAACCTAAAAAAAAAAAAAAAGAAAAAGAAGTGACAGGAGGGGACAAGGAATGATTGTAAATCCTGACAGCCTTAGCCTGGGGCACCCTGGGTGCTTGTCATGTTTCTGGCCTGCATAGGTAGAATAGGGAAGAATCCTGAAGGCTTCATGTGAGGATGAGAAATTGAAGGATTTGTTCATTGTAAAAGGCCTCTGAGACTGAGCTCAAAGACACAAGCTCATTCATATATATGCCTCTCCAGAAGGGAAGGACTGTGCTAGACTCACACCTACAATGTGATGTTCATTCAGCACAGGCGTTGGCGGAAATTCCAGACGCACGCACATGTCTGAGGAGACTGCCGGAATGGGCACAGACACCTACGAGGTGTTTGCCCGGGTGCGCGCGCACATACACACGCACACTCACACAATCCAGAGACAACCACAACGCAAAAGGTGACCCATTAGCCATTTGCACACTTACAGACCGTACAGATGCGTGTACAGACCTAGCGGGCATTCCCGGGGACCCTGGGGCCACAAGTGCCTGGAGTGGAGGTAGGGATTCCCACAGACATACGCCTAGGGGGCGCTCTCCAGGGCCCCAAGGCACCTACTCACCTCGCAGGTGTTCACACAGGCACATCGCCAGAGGGCGCAGACGCACGTCTAGGGGGCGCTGCAGGGCCCACACGCGCACGCACGCACGCACACACACCCGTCCGCCTCCGCCTTGGCAAGAGAGGCCGGGGCGCGCACGGCGCACTTCCAGGCCCGTGCGAGGCGGGGCAGAAACCGCGGGGCGGCAATCCGAGGCAGCGCGGGGCTTGGGCGGAAGCGGGGAGGCGCTGCCGCCATGGAGGCGCTGCTGCTGGGCGCGGGGTTGTTGCTGGGCGCGTACGTGCTCGTCTACTACAACCTGGTGAAGGCCCCGCAGTGCGGCGGCATCTGCAGCCTGCGGGGCCGGACGGCAGTGGTCACAGGTGAGTGCGGCCGTGCACGCGTGCAGGAGGGCGCGGGAGGCCGGGCGGCGGCCCCCAGGCTCAGCTGGCTCCCGCCCACCTCCCGCAGGCGCCAACAGCGGCATCGGCAAGATGACAGCGCTGGAGCTGGCGCGCCGGGGAGCGCGTGTGGTGCTGGCCTGCCGCAGCCGGGAACGTGGGGAGGCTGCTGCCTTCGACCTTCGCCAGGTGAGGAAAAGCGGGGACTGGGGGCACTGTGAGCCCAGGACATAGCGGGACACAGAGGGGTAAGACGCTCGGGCATCCAGTTCCTGAGAGGAGTCAGCAGCTCGAAGCACAAAAGTGGGTGTACGAGTGCTCTTGTCCCATGAGGAAAGGACACCAGAACCAAGTTGGGGAGGAGGCTTCCAGCAGGTAGGAATTGCTGGTTTGAAAGGCTTGAAGATCAATAGAAGCAAAATTTAAAAAAAAAATTTTAAAAACGATCAGTAGGAGTTAGGTTAAGCAGAGTAGCAGGAAAGGAAACAGCATATGCAAAGATCCTGAAGCTAAGAAACCGAAGGAAAAAAGTTTAATGAGTCTAAAGCTCAAAAACTGTAAGAAAGATGGGGAAAGTAAAGAGGCTTCAAGCCAGGGCCAGGTTCTGGAGGCCATGAAAGATACCACTGAGGAGTTTGGACTTAATAGAATGGGCATCAGGAAATGTTCCTCAGGGAGTCTGGACTGTAAGAATAGCCTTTTGGAATGAAACCGTTGTGGCTGTGTTGTCCCTCGACTGAAGGAGAAAAGAGTGAGTGCGAGGAGACCAATGAAAAGTCTATTATAAGCTGTGTGTCATGGTGCACGCCTGTAATCCCAGCACTCGGGAGGCTGAGGCAGGAGGATCGTTGGGAGTTCGAGGCCAGCCTGGGCTACAAAGTGAGCCCAAGACCAGCCTGAACTGCATAGTGACACCCTGTCTCAAAAAGATAAAAAAAAAGTCTATTATAGGGGCTGGGGGTTCAGCCCAGTGGTGCAGCCCCTTCCTGGCAACCGTAAGGTCCTTAGTTTGATTCCCAGTACCCCCAAAAAAGAGTCTATTATAGATTTTAGGGTAAGTGATAATGGGAAGAGGGGATGCTAATAATCGTAGCAAATACCTACCCAGTACTAACTGCAGGTTTTTTACATATATTAACTCATTTAATGCTCACAACAATTCTATGAGATAGGGACTATAGTACTATTATTTTTTCCATTTTATAGTGAGAAAACCTGAGACCCAGAGCAATTAAATATCTAACCCAAAGTCATACTCCAATGAGAGGCAAGGTCAGGACTGGAATCTGTTATCCATTACACTCGAATGCAGAGAGGCAGGTTTAGTAATAGTAAGAGGAGGACTCTCAGAACTAGGTCCCTGGGAAGAGGGCAGAGGAGAGGTGCTTGGTGACAATCCCAGCCCTTGCCGCTCTACAGGAGAGTGGGAACAATGAGGTCATCTTCATGGCCTTGGACTTGGCCAGTCTGGCCTCGGTGCGGGCCTTTGCGACTGCCTTCCTGAGCTCTGAGCCTCGGCTGGACATCCTCATCCACAATGCCGGTGAGGGGCAGCAGGCCCTGCGGTGGGGCGGGGGGCAGCAGGGGCCAGTAGACACACGGGAAGGATCTCCCTACTCCCTTCTCACGTTTGGGGATGCTGAAGCCTTCAGGGCTCCTTCCAGAGCAGTGACTGACGCCTAGCCCCTGCCCCAGGGATCAGTTCCTGTGGCCGGACCCGGGAGGCCTTTAACCTGCTGTTTCGGGTGAACCACGTCGGCCCCTTCCTGCTGACACATCTGCTGCTGCCCCTCCTGAAGACGTGCGCCCCTAGCCGCGTGGTTGTGATATCTTCAGCTGCCCATCGGCGTGGGCGCCTCGACTTCACCCGCCTGGACCGCCCAGTGGTGGGCTGGCAGCAGGAGCTGCGGGCATATGCTGACAGTAAACTGGCCAACGTATTGTTTGCCCGCGAGCTCGCCACCCGGCTTGAGGGCACTGGTGTCACCTGCTATGCAGCCCACCCAGGTGAGGCCTGGCTTTTTGCTCCTCCTGATTCCCCCACCCTCTGCTCCCGCAGCCCGTCATTGCATCAAAGGATCTCAGAGCAGGAAGGAAGCATGGTCCAAGGAGAGACGTGATCCTTGCTGACCTTGGGCCCTGGTTCTCTTCATCTGGGTTCTTCCTGTCACACCAGAAGCCTGGGTGCTGACCATTGGGAGGGGCACGGCAAGAATAAGACCTGGGTTCTCTCCCCACACATCCATCTGTACTGATGCAACCAACTGTAATATGATGATGGCGATGATGACAGTGACGATAGCTAATAATTATTTACTCATTCACAGAGAATTTACTATGGACCTACCCCATATCAGGCATTATTCATGATGCTAGGGTTATAACAATAAACAAAATGAAGACTTTGGCCCAGGGGTGTACCTGAGTGGCAGAGCTTGTGCTTAGCATGCACAGGGCCTGGGGTTCGTTCCCCAGCGCGCACACACACACACACACACATATTCACGCACAAAACAAGGGCCTTCCCCTCATGGTCTGCATTCTACTGCAGGGGAGGGGGAGATAGCTGATAAACAGACATATAACAGTGACACATGGTAATAACTTTGGGGAAAGATAAAACAGGTTAAGGAAAAAAGTAGGTTAAGGGGAATGTGAAATGCAAGGAGGTGCTATTTCGTGAGTGGCAGTGAAGGAAAATATCTGAAAATGTGAACAGAGGCCTGAAGGAGGTGAAGGGTGAGCCAAGTATCTTTCTGGAAGGAAACTCAAAAAGAGAAGGGAGCAAATAGCAAATGCAAAGGCCCTGAGGCAGAAGTTCCTGGTGTGCTTAAAGGAGGATAGTATGGCTAAAAGTAAGGGGGAAGAGTGGTAAGTGATGAGATTGTAGAAATGGGCTGGGTCACATAGGGTTTGGAGGTTCACTGTAACCATTTTGGCTTTTACTCTGAGTGAGACAATTAGTGAATAGACTCATCTTTGCCTTTGGAAAATAGGTTATACCAGGATAGTAAGATCTGCCCTTCCTATGTTATCATACTGCATTTTGCATAACCATTGCCTAAGACTCATTGGTAATATAATAGTGATAATAATAATAATCACAATTAATCTTTTTGTTTTGTTTTGCTTTGTTTTGGTACCAGGAATTGAACTCAGGACCTTGTACTTGCCAGGAAGGCACTTGTACCACCGAGCTATACTCCTAGCCCTTCTTTTGTTTTTTGAGACGGGGTCTTGCTATGTAGCATAGGCTGGCCTTGAACTCACTCATGTAGCATAGGCTGGCCTTGAACTCACTTATGTAGCCCAGGCTGGCCTCAAACTTGTGGTGATCCACCTGCCTCAGCCTCCTGAGTGCTAGGATTACAGAGGTGTGCCACCATGCCCTGCCACAGCTAACCTTTATTAAGCTTTTATTACAGCTTCACATCCCTAATGTGCAAAACATTGTCTAATATACCATAGGCTCTTTTTGTTGTTGTTCTGAGAGGCTATAGCTCTGTAGGTCAGACTGGCCCTAAACTTATGATCCTCTTCCTCAGCCTCCTGAGTGCTGGAATTATAGGTATATACTGTACCACAATGCCCAGCCCATCATAGGTTCTTTCCTTCTTTCTTTCTTTCCCTCTTTCTTTCTTTCTTTCTTTCTTTCTTTCTTTCTTTCTTTCGTTTCTTCTTTTTTTTGTGGTACAGCGAATTCAACTCAGGGCCTTCACACTGAGCCACACTCCCAACCCTCTTTTATTTTTTATTTTGAGACAGGGTATATTCATCTCAGATGCCCATTTTTGGAGACAGGGTCTTGGTAAGTTGCCCAGGCTGGGCTGAAGCTTCCCATCCTCTTGAGTCAGCCTCCCAGAGTACTGGGACTGTATGCATGCCCCATCGTGCCTAGCTCCACCATTGCTTTTTTTTTTTTTTTTTTTTTTTTTGGTACCAGGAATCAAACTCAGGACCTTGCACTTGCCAGGCAGGCGCTTGTGCCGCTGAACTATACCCCCCGGCCCCACCATAGCTTCTTAATACTTAAACAAAGGAACAGTGCTCAAGATACAAGAAAAATGGAGATTGGGAGGCAGGGGATGCAACATTATCAAAATCCGGGAGACAAGGCTATACATGCAGTTTGGATGGAGGGAAAGAGAATTCCTATAGGAAATCAACAAAATCAGCTTGAGGGGGACCTGAATGCCTGGTAGATAGTATTCTGGTTTCTCTGGAACCGGATTCTGTCCCCGACTCCCCTGCTAGCTTTCTTTCCATTCCTTATGCCCTGGGCCCTCACCCACCATCCTCCCTAGCACCATTCTTCCTTCATATCCATAGGACCTGTGAACTCGGAGCTATTTCTGCGCCACATTCCTGGATGGCTGCGCCCACTTTTGTGCCCACTGGCTTGGCTGGTACTCCGGACACCCAAAGGAGGCGCCCAGACACCACTGTACTGTGCTCTACAAGAGGGCATCGAGCCCTTCAGTGGGAGATATTTTGCCAACTGCCACGTGGAAGATGTGTCCCCAGTTGCCCGAGACGACCGTGTGGCCCACCAGCTGTGGAAGGCCAGCATGAAGCTGGCAGGGCTTGGGGCTGAGAAAGAGGATGAACCTGACCAAGAGCCCCCGCTGGAGGACCTAAGGACCCCATCTTCACCGAGCACCCCTTACCCTGCAGAGCCCGCAGTTTCTGAACCCTCCTCCCCTGGCCCTCAGAGATCACCAGACTTGTCTAAGCTGACCCACCGAGTTCAGGTGAAAACTGAGCCTGAACCCCAAGTCTCCTAAACCCCAGGCCAGGATGCTTTTCCTGGCTCCTTGACCCCTGTAAACCACAGCTGTATGCCAGGCCATTCTCTGGGCACTGAGGGGTCTGCCATGTTTACCTCCATGGTTACTTTCTGGGGCTCTGGGTGTGTCCTGGAAGGAAATATTTCTTCCTGAGAGGGACAGTAGTAACCCCTGATTCAGGAGTGGAGGGTAATGTGCTCCTCGGGAATTTGAATTGCAGATTTCCAGGCCCTACCCAGGATGGTTCAGATCAGATCTGGGGCAGAGCCAGGGAATTTGTGATTTGATGCACTGCCAACACTGAGAAGGAGTGAACTAAGCCCTTTGCAACCATCTAGCTAGGTAGTTACCCCACTTTGGCCCGGCATGGTGGCGCCCGCCCGTGATCCCAGCACTCTACAGGCTGAGGCAGAAGGATCGTTGAGTTTAAAACCAGCCTGAGCTACACAACGAGACCTTGGCTCCAAAAAAATCGCCCCATTTGACAGAGCCGGGATAAGGTCCGCAGGAAAAGAGTCCCCCAAGGACTACACCAGTAAGAACCGGGACTGCAATTTGGGACCTGGGGGTCTACCATCAGGACCCACTGCTGTAAGCTGGGTGCCCCGAGGTGGAGCGGGGCAGTGGTTATCGAGGTGCCCCAAGGCAGAAGGCAGACGCTCCCCGCGGCGCCGTAGGACTGGGTCCCTTAGGGTGGAGCCCCCAGTAATAAAGCGAGTTGACGGTTTGAGCTGGCCGTCTCCTGCCTCTCTCAACATGCCGGCCCCGCCCTCCGCCGCCACACTTCCGGCGGGGCCGCGACCACAGAGGGGCGCTGGGGGTGGCGGGATAGGCTGGGCGCGGCCGGCGCTGCGGACGGGCTGCTGCTGTCTGTCCGTGCGGCGCGAGGGCTCTGCGTCCCGCCGGCGCCATGGGCAACTGCCACACGGTGGGGCCCAACGAGGCGCTGGTGGTTTCAGGTAAGGGAGCGGCAGGGGAGATGGATCCTGGGGTGCCGGGGCGGGCGGATGGAGAAGGGCAGGGCCGGCGCAGGGCTCGGAGGGTTGGGGGCCGAAGTCGGGACTCCGCGTGCTGAGCCTGGGTCTCCAGCAGCCCCGCGGCCGCACCTGAGACCCCTTCCCGGAGAGACCCCCACACACCCGCTTTCCAGGCTCCGCACCGTCGGGCACTCACCAGCGGCTCCTCCTCCCCCTGCGTTTCTTCCTGTGTTTATTTCTTCCCTTCTGCCTAGACCCGGCCTCCCCTGCACGGTACGCCACCGTGGGCTTGGGGGTCACGCACTGGAGCCTTGGAATTCCGGGTGGGAGGGGACCTGTGGTTCCTTGGAACACGGTAGTCTGGCTGATTTCCAGCGCCCGGGACTGGGGGTGGTTCGGCCAGCTGTAGAGGGCAGGTGCCTGCAGGCAGAGGTGTTCAGAGACCTGGGTTGTTCCTCCTGCACAGTCAGACCCGTTAGTTCCGAGCAAGCTAGGGCTTGCTGGGGTTACTGGCATTGCCCGCCCTGGAGATGTGGGTGCGGCCTCTACAGGTTGGGAAACCCGGCTCTGGCCTGTGCCACTCCGGATTGCAAAATGCTGCAAGCTCCAGAACGCCTGTCTAGGTGGGGCTTGGGCACTGCAGCCCTGGGAGGAGGTGTGCATCTCGCTTTAAGACTGCTGTTTACATTGTAGATTTGGGATGCCTTAGGAGGTAGCTTAAAGCCTTTCAAGCCCCCAGAATGTGCAGTCCCTGCCTCCAGGAGCGGGGGAAGAAGGCTGTTTCCTGACAGCTTGGAATCCTGCAGCTGTAGCGTTCCCCAGCGACCATGATCGGCGCTGATTTTCAGCAGGTGCAGAGCAAGAAGCCCTGAACCAAAAATTACAGCTTCCCACTCTTGGTGAGATATGATAAAGACATTGGGAAGCTCCACCCCAAAACATAGTCTTAGGCTCAGTTTGGATCTCAGAATCAGTCTCTCCACAATCCAGAAGGTAGTTCCTCTGAGGGAGATGAGATACCCCACAGGCACATGCCTCTGAAGACCAGAGATAGCCTGGGGATAGAAGAGACCCCCAGAGAGCACTAAGGCCAACTTGATCTCTAAGATCCAGTCCTGGCCGTGTGTGCTGGCGCACGCCTGTAATCCCAGCACTCAGGAGGCTGAGGCAGGAAGATCATTGTGAGTTCGAGACCAGCCTGGACTACAAAGTGAGCTCAAGGCCAGCCTGAACTGCATAGTGAGACCCTATCTCAATAAGACATAAAAATAAAAACAAGAAAAAGATCCAGTCCTGTCTCTCAGCCTCTATCCTTAGAGAAACCAGAATTTACACTGCACTTGTTCTTGTGGGATTTCTTTCATGAAGCCCAGACTCTGGGTTGAGGGGACAAAAGCTTCCATTCTGTCCCTGTGGAAAATCTTGAGAGTACAGTGTGAGAGGAACCCCTGAGATGGGCTGCTGTTTTTACCTTCCATTTCATGGGAACCACTGGTTTTTGTCACCTGGGGAGCTGTTTTAGGGATGAGGAGAAACCTTGCTAACAACTGGGGGTGCTAGAGTCAAGGGAGGGAGAGGAAAGGAAAGGATAATGCCTGGCATAATGGTGCCTTGGGATTTGAGCCAATCAAGCAGAGATGCAGCTCTCTCTTGCATATGGTCTCCTAGGAGAGCCCAGCAGCTGCTCCCAGCCTTGCCTCCTTTGGTCTCCTGTCCCCTTGGACCTGCAGCTAAGCCCAGAGAGATCTCATTAGGCCCAGTTTCAAGGGTATGTTGGTGTATCTCATGGTTACCTTTTCTTTTTTTTTTTTTTAGACAGGGTCTCAATAAGTAGCTCATGCTGACCTTGACTTATGTAGCCCAGGGTAGCCTCGAAGTTGCAGCAGTCCTCCTGCCTCAGCCTCCCTAGTGCTGGGATTACAGGCTTGTGCCGCATTTATAAACATTTTGAGGAGCAATCTTTAGGCTTTGCTGGACTACCAACAGGATTTGTGGCTCAAAACAGACTTAAACAGCTGGATGTAGTGATAGATGCCTATAATACCAACACTCTGGAAGGCTGAGGCAGGAGGATCATAAGTAATAAAAAGGAGGGGGAATGTACGAGCTCAGTGCAAAGGCCCTAAGTTCCATCATTAGTTTAAAAAAAAAAAAGGTGGAAAAAAAATTTTTTTTAAAAAGTGGGCTGGGGATATAGCTCAGTGGCACAAGTGTCTGCCTGACAAGCATAAGGTCCTAAGTTTGCTTCCTGGTACCAAAAAAATAAAATAAAAGAAGTGGGAAGGTATGTGTATGGTCTTCCTTTCCAGTAGGAAGAAGGCGGGAGAGGCACTGAAGGGAAGAGAGAGCTCTGGAAAGGGCAGTAATGGGCTTTGTCTTCAGAGGAGCAAAGAGGGTAAAGCAGAGGTTATCCCCAGGTATTTTGGGTTATTTCAGTTTGATTAAAGGCAGCAAGGGAAAGCAAGCTGAGTTAGAAGAGGTGAGTTTTATAAACCCAGGCATGGTGGCACACAGCGCTGAGGAGGCTGAGGCAAGAGGATTGCTGTGAGTCTGAGGCCAACCTGAGCTACATAGTGAGGCCCTGTCTCAAAAAAGAAAAAGAAAAAAAAAAAAGAAGGAAAAAGTGAGATAAAATTAAGAGAAGCTTTTAGGCCTCAAAATGAGTGAAAGCTAGGGAGGTCAAGGAAGAGCCATCAGATTGTCCCCTTAGGGGGTGGTGGCTGAGGGACCAGGAAGTTTTGAAGAAAATGCATTCCAGGGGAGGAGCCTGCTGGAGCCAGGGCAGACGTCAGTCCCAGCTTCCTGTTGCTGCCCCTGGATCCTGGCTTGTTGCCCTTGGCCAAGGGCTCACTTGAGCTCTGGCAGCCTTCTCCCAAGGTCAGAGGCTAAGTGAAGGTGCCCTGCACCCCTCTTCTCCCACTTCCTCCTATAACACATTGAGAAGTCCCTGGAACTGGCCAGAGGCAGCTCTGCCCCAGCCTTCACCAGGAGAGAAGATGTGACATAAGCTGTGGTCTGGGGCCTTTTCCAGTTTCACTTAATCCCAAGATGGTTTAGGTTTCAGATTGACTGCTTGTCCTCAGAGGCCTCGCTTGCAACACCTCCCAGAACAGAGAAGCCTGAAAAAGCTCCCCTGAACAGCAGCCCTATGCATAGGGATTTCCACCCCAGAGAAAGAGTGCCCGCACTAAGGAGATGTTCTTTGTTTTTTTGTTTTTGTTTTTGTTTTTGTTTTTTGCATCTTAATGACCTGAACACACCCGGTGCAGGGTGCAACACATGAGCGCCCACTCCGGCCGCCGGCCCCAAACTGCATTCTTCTCTTCATTTATTTATTCTCCTAAATAAAAGCATAAATCGTAGCCAGGTGTGGTGACACACACCTGTAATCTCAGCACTCGGGAGGCTGAGGCAGGAGGATCGTTGTGAGTTCGAGACCAGCCTGGGCTACAAAGTGAGCTCGAGGCCAGCCTGAACTGCATAGTGAGACCCTGTCTCAAAAAAACAAACAAAAAAAAAGCCATAAATTGTGCGCGGTGCACACTGAAGTGAGGTCAGGGAGAAGCCTGGGTTGACGGATGCAAGCATCTGGCCGCAGCATTCATTAGACACAAAATCAGGAGATACTCTTTGATCTGGGACCTGTGGTATGACTACAAGTTGAGTATCCCTCATCAGAAATGCTTGGGACCAAAAATGTTTTAAATTTCAAATTTTTTTGTACTTTGGAATATTATACATAATGAGATATCTTTACATATACATAATGAGATAGCTTAAGGATAAGACCCAAGTCTGAACATTAAATTTATTTGTGTCGTGTACACCTTATACACATAGCCTGAAAGTGATTTTATACAGTATTTTACTGTGCCAGCATTTTGACTGCAACTGTTCACAGGTCGCATGTAGAATTTTCCAATTGTGCCATCCTGTTGATACTTAGAAGTTTCTGTTTTGACTGGGTGTGGTGGTTATATACCTGTAATGCAGCTACTTGGGAGGCTGAGGCAGGAGGATCAGGAGTTCAAGGCCAGCAGGGGAACCTTAGTGAGACACCGTCTCAAAATATAAAGGACTAGGGATGTAGCTCAGTGGTAGAACTCCTCTGGGTTCAGTCCCCAGTGCCGCAAAAACAAAAGTTTGATTTTGGAGCGTTTCAGATTTGAGATTTTTCAGATTAGGGGTGTTCAACCTGTATTAGTGCCTTATACACAGTGGCAGATTCAGGAAACTAAGTTGGCTGCCCCATGAGAGTCATATATACCATCTCTCCCAGCTTAGAAGTCCTGTCCATTTGAGAAATGGGAGTGGGAGGGTCTTTGTTCCTTTGCCTCCAGCCAAACCGAGGCCCCAGTTCTCCATTCTTGCTGCCATTGTCTCTGTTAAGGTCATTGGTCTCACCACTACCCAAACCTGGACTCTAGAAATGCACTACCCAATGTGGTAGCTGCCCCAGCTCTGGAGGCTGAGGCAGGAGGATCACTGCAAGTTCAAGGCCAGCCTAGACTACATAGCGCGACCCTGTCTCGAAACCACCCCCCCCCAAAATGCCAGTGTAACCTTATCATCTCCTAGCTTAAATCCCCGTGTGGCTCCCCATCACTCACAAACACACATGTGCATGCTCACACACCTTCCTGGCCTGTGGAGAAGATACTCTATGATGTGCCCTCTTGTCTCCTGCTATGGGTCCTGAGACACAGTGTAACTCGCCACCAAAGCTACCCAGACTCTTGACCTGGAGAGGCAGACCTCCTGAAGCTTCCATGAAAACCCAAGTTGGCGAACATAGAAATGGTAACACTCTGGCTTTTCTCCAAATTCCATTTCCTCCAATTCATGTTTCCTGTGTTTGTGTGGGTAAAATGACCTCAGTTGTGTTTGTCACCTGATGGAGGATTTGCGAACAAAACCACAGTTTTGCCAAACACTTCTGTTTGTGAACCAAATTGCAAACAAAAGCATTGGTGAACCAAGTCGTAACTGTCTCTCCAGTTTTTACTAAAGTTTCCTTGATCTTGATGAGTAATTTTGGCATTAACAGGAGAGTTCACTACAAAAATTTCAGGAATTGATTTTTCTCATGTGAATGGAGAACATGCTGAGCATATCCACAACCTGGGTCTGGGTTGCTGCTGAGTTAGCCGTCTGTTGAGTTAACATACAATTTTCAGCAGCCACTTTCTTTCGAAGCCTTTTCCCTTTCTTCTCACTTCTCCTGTTAATACCACAAGTGGGCCTTAATTTATTTTGGGAGGTTCATTTGCAATGCCTGGGATCAAACCCACGGGCCCCTGTACATGCTAAGTAAGTGCCCTACCACTGAGCTATATTCCTAGCCCAATATTACACATTTTAATTTAGTTTTGAATGCCAGGGATATAGCTCAGTGGCATAAGCACCTGCCTAGCAAACGCAAGGTCCTGAGTTTGATTCCCAGTACCCCCCCCAAAAAATTGATTATGTTATCAATAAAAACTTTACTATAAAAAAAATAATGATTTAGTTTTGAGGCCCTCCTACCCCACCTAGTCCGGCAAGGGGAGCAGAGTCACTCTGAGCACCCCAAAGGTAGAGCACCAACCTTAGTAAGATGTGTCTGCCAAGCCAGGAGGGGTGGTGCATGCCTGCAATTCCAGCACTGGGAGGCTGAGGCAGAAGGATTGCCAGGAGTCTGAAGGCAACCTGGGCTTCATAAAGAGTTCAAGACCAGCCTGAACTACACATAAGGAGACTCTGTCTCAAAAGAAAAGGGGGGGACAAGTGTTGGGGTAGCACTTACCTAGCATGTGTGAGGCCATGGGTTCAAAAAAACACTCTCTCCCACCAGATCCCACGTGCCACCCCCTGTATCCCTCTAGCTGGCCACCATGATAGCAGGTGTGCCCCATGGTATCATGATCATCCCAAGAAAATGCCTGTTCCACTTAGTTTCTTCTTCAGAGTAGGAACTGTATCTTCCTCTCTGTATATCCTTTGCACAGAAAAGACTACTTGTTTGTTGAATGAATGAATGAATGAATGAATGAATAGTTGAGTGAAAAATGTAAGCTTTTCCAGAGCACCCCTCCTCACTGGCCTAATCCATCCTCTGGAAGCACTTTGTCTTAGTCATTTTCTTGCCAGTAGATAAAATAGCCGACACCCACAACTTAAAGAAGAAGAGATTTATTTTGACTGGCATGTGTAGTCCATGGTGGGCCAACTCCCAAAGCAGAAACAGCATGGCAGAGGGGCATGGTGGACAAAAAGCTGCTCACATCATGGCAGCCAGAAAGCAGACAGAGAAGGGCTGAGCCAAAGGGTGACATCTGCCCTTCCAGGTAAAGCCCCCAGCAGTTGTCCTGTGCTACCAAGCCCCACCTCCTAATTGCAAGTCAGCTATAGCGCCCCCATGGTACAGCCCCACCTATGAGCACACAAGGCTCTTGGAGACATCTAGATATACAGTTTCTGGGTTTGTTTTGTTTTTTGTTTTTACTTTGTTTTGGTTTTTTTCCGGTACCGGGAATCGCATTTATGCCTTTGCGCTTGCCAGGCAGGCGCCGTGCCGCTGAGCTCATGCCCAGCCCCTTTTTTTTTTACTTTTTGAGACAGGGTCTCGCTATGCAGTTCAGGCTGGCCTTGAGCGCATTCTGTAGCCCAGGCTGGTCTCGAACCCGCAACCATCCTCCTGCCTCAGCCTCCCGAATGCTGGGATTACAGGCGTATGCCACCATGCCCGGCAATCTAGATATACAGTGATCCCTCACCCAGTGGGAATTATGTTCTAGAGACCCCCATGATAGGTGAAAATCCGCAAAGTAGCAGCAGTATACATATATAGATAGATATAGATATATCACATATATACACACTTTTTTTTTGGCCTTCAGATGCTTTTCTTTTTTTGGTGGGGGGGTATGGGGACTCGAACTCATGACCTCAGGCTTGCCAGGCAAGCACTTGTGCCGCTGAGCTATATCCCCAGCCCCTTTCATATGTCTTAAACACTTTCTACACTCTTAAACCTATGTGATTTTAACAACATGTAGAATTCTATATGGGTACTCACCAGTGAAGTATACTACAACTTGAATGATGAAGATCATGAATTATGTAGCTGTGCAGTACTGATGGTGATACGAAGTGGACAAGGAGAGATGCTGAACATATAGGCACAGTGCGAGAGAGCAAACAGACCGATGCTACAGTCACTGAGCCAATCAGTGCACAGGATACAGAACACAGTGCTGTGGTTGGTCACCTTCCATTCCATCAGCCAATAGTGTGCTATGTACAATCTCACATTGGCAAACTTGCACAAGGGGTAGTGGCATACTGCATTTCCACTGTGTACAGTACAGTATTCATCTGCTGAAGAAATACATACTGTATTTTATTTCAATTTAATATTCTTTTAATATGTTCAAATTAACATTTTTTCTATTTTAAATTTTTAGGCAAAAATAATTAAAACCATAACTTATGTAAATACCTGTGTACAGCAGAATCCCACGATATAGCGAAAATTCCATGGTACAGAATTAGAAATATTTTCTTTAACACTGGGCGTGGTGGTGCACGCCTGTAATCCCAGCACTCCGGAGGCTGAGGCAGGAGGATCCTTGTGAGTTCGACACCAGCCTGGCTACAAAGTGATCTCTGAACTGCATAGCGAGACCCTGTCTCAAAAAGACAAAAAAAAAAAAGAAATTTAAAAACCCACAATACAGTAAAGCCACAGTATGTGAACTGCAATATAGCGAGGAACAACTGTAAATCATGACACACATTCTGAATTATTCAGTGAATAATCTTTTTATGCAAATTGCCTACAAAACTAGATTCTAAGTCCCTTAAGATCAAAAAGAACTTTTCTCCTCTCTTTGTATAATCTCACCAACTGTCACCCAACAGATGCTATTGTCAAGTTGCAGAGCTCAGCTAGAGGTGATGGCACATGCCTAGCACTCTGGGAGGCTTAGGTGGGAGGATCTCAGCTTCAAACCCAGTGTGGCCAGCTTAGGAACTGTACTAGTCACTCTCTCATTGCTGGGACAAAATACCTTATACCTGCAACTTAATGAAGGAGAGGTTGATTTTGGCTCAGTTTCAGAGAGTTCAGTCCACAGGCTGGCAGGCTCCAAGACAGAAGGCGCATAGTATAAGGGCAAGGCAGAGAAAGCTGCTTACCTCATGGCAGCAAGAAAGCAGAAAGAAGAGAGGAGCTAGAAACAGGAATATAACCTTCCAGAAAAAAAAAAAAAAAAAATGTGTTTTTTTTTTGTGTGTGTGTGTGTGCTGGTAATTAAACTCAGGACCTTGAGCTTGCCAGGCAGGCTGTGCCACTGATCTACATCCCTAGCCCAGAAAAAAAATGGAAACAAAGCTTTTGTAAATAAGGAGGGAAGACGGGTTGAAGGGAGGGGAGGGTAATGGGAAAAAAAGAAACGATATATCATGTACAGATACAAATTCCCTACGATGAATGTTATCATTATGTATATCTAAAATGTACCAATAAAAGTTTTTTAAAAAGCAAAAAAAAATCTAGTAGAGCAAAAAAGTTACAATATATGATTACTGTATCATTTATACTAAACAATGTTATTTTCATGAATTTATAAAAAATACTCCAGCAATCTTACTTAGGCTGGCATTATAGAAGAAAATTCAATGACAAGTCCTTTTTTACTTTAAGATTCTTTTCTGTCCCAATATTAGGAAGTTTAACTTTTTTGAGGTATATTTGCCACATTTTTGGATTAGTTGATTTTCCTTAAACTTAAAAGAATTCTTACTGTTTAACAATACTATTGGTGAGGCTGGGGATTTAGCTCAGCAGCACAGTGCCTGCCTGGAAAGCGCAAGGTCATGAGTTCAATTCCTGGTACTGGAAACCCCCCCAAAAAAAAAAACAAAAAAAAATACTGTTGGTTATAAAATAAGATAAAAGTAGTATGACACTATAGAAAGTAAAATGTGAAAGTACATTTGCTCTATCTCCCCAGGGCCTCTTGACCCCCAGTTCTTCACCCACCCCCAGCCAATTCTTCTACCTTGAAGGCATCCTCTCCAAGTTGTCTGAATAATGTAATTTTCGGGCTAAGCCTGTACAAATAAATAATGTTTGGGGCTGGGGATTTAGCTCAGTGGCACAGCACCTGCCTGGCAAGTGCAAGGTTGTGAGTTCGATTCCTGGTACCGGAAAAAAAACAAACAAAAAAATATATATATATGTGTGTGTGTGTGTGTGTGTGTGTGTATGTACATATGCACCTGTGGAATTGTGTGCTTTTTAAAAACCACATTATATATTGTTTTACAACTTTCTTTTTTCATTTAGTGATATATCCTGATCAAGTTTTCATATGCTTATCTGGACTTATTTAATTCTTTTCATCATGATAGAGTCTGTGTAATGTATCTTTTGTAATTTTCAGAATATTTTTATCTCCCACCCTCTTTTTCCATAGAAAGAGCTGTCTTTTTTCTACCACTATAATGGTTCTATAAACAGTTTTTAAAACAGCTCTAGGGGCCGCTAATATAGCTCAGCTGCACAGCGCCTGCGTAGCAAGCACAAGGTCATGAGTTCAATTCCCAGTACCAAAAAAGAAAAAAAATAAAACAGCTCTAATAAGGCCGAGCCTGGTGGCACAAGCCTGGTAATCCCAGCAGTTGGGAGGCTGAGGCAAGAGGATTGCTGAGAGATTGAGTCCGGCCTGGGCTACACAGTGAGTTCAAGGCCAGCCAGAACTGCATAGTGAAACTGTCTCAAACAAATAGCTCTAGGGGCTGGGGATTTAGCTCAGCGGCACAGCACCTGCCTGGCAAGTGCAAGGTTGTGAGTTCAATTCCTGGTACCAGAAAAAAAAAAAAAAAAAAATCAAACAAATAGCTCTAATGAACTTTATTAAAACTGAAGTTTGGGGCTGGGGATATAGCTTAGTGGCATAAGCGCCTGCCCAGCAAGCAAAAGGTCGTGAATTTGATCCCCGGCACCGCAAAAAAAAAAAACAAAAACTGAAGTCTTTAAAGAACACAACCTTCTCTACCTTGGAGTTGGTTAGAAGAGTACTCTATCTCTGATTTTACAATGATGATGATAAAGTTTTACAGCATGAACCAGACTATCCCCTTACGTGTCACACCCAGACACCTGTCTCTTCAGACCAGGCTCCACCTCTGAAGAGCTTACTCAGCTCCGCTCTCACCTGCAGATTGCTGATGCTCTAGCGGCTCCATGATCTAATGTTCCAGAAGCCCCACCTCTGAACATGAGACTTTTGGAGGACATTTTAGATGTAAATTATAACCGTTATTACAGGAACTTAACAACATTCTGTCTCAAAATAAAAAACTTAAAATGGGGCCAAGGATATAGCTCAGCGAGCAGGCCCTGGATTCAATCCTCAGAACAAGTAAAAGGCCAGAGTTGCTGTAGAGGAAGGGAGACCAACCCAGGAACTGACTGACCAGCAGTGCTTTGCTTTGCTCCCCAGGGGGCTGTTGTGGTTCCGACTATAAACAGTACGTGTTTGGCGGCTGGGCCTGGGCCTGGTGGTGTATCTCCGACACTCAGAGGTAAGGGGCTGGGGGCACCAGAAGACTGTCTCCTTAGGGCAAGGAAAAGAGGGTTTTCCAGCATCCCTGCCCATCCTGCAGGTTGGCTAGAGCATCACCATTTGCCCCCTTCCAGGGGGGCGGAGAGCAGGAGAGGTGGACTCACCGGGATGCAGGAGGCACACATCAGGCGGGTCTGTCCATGAGCACTTTCTCCCCACTGGGTTTCTCTTTTCCACTGGAGATGACATCGCTTCTGTCCCAGAGAATTCAGAGTCATACCAGGCCGAATCTCAGTTTCCTGATTTTAGCTCAGTTATTCCAGAAGTCTTAGCCAGGCACAGTGGCACGTGTCTATAATCCCACCGCTGAGGGCACTGAGGCAGAAGTATCGCAAGTGTTGGGCCAGCCCGAGAGCAAGACCCTGTCTCAGAAACACAAGAACCACAAAGTCATACATACTGTTTTGAGTAGGTGTACAGAGGAAAGAAAGGCTGCAGAGAACTCTTACACATACTTACCCATAAGGCCCTGAGACAACTCAGAATAAAAGTATGGTCAGAAGTGCTCTGTGACAGCAGTGAGGTAGAGACAAAGGGTGGGGATCTGAGGAATTGGTGCTGGTGCCAGGCAAGATAGGTTCAGATCTCCTAGACCAGTGGTGATGAACCTGTGGCTCACATGCCAAAGTGGGCATACAGAACCCTCTCTGTCAGCACACAAGCCAAGTCACCCAAGCATCAGATAAACTGAAACCTCAGCCTGTAATCCTAGCACTCAGGAGGCTGAGGCATGAGGATTACTGTGAATTTGAGACCAGCTTGGGCTACATAGTGAGTCCAAGGCCAGCCTGCACTACATAGTGAGACCCCGTCTCAAAAAAACAAAACAGAACAAAACACTTAAACCTCAGTGTTTAGTTTTAATTGCAGTATTGGCACTTTGCAGTAAATAAATGAGTTTTGGGGTACAGTTTGTGTACTTAGTCTCTGAAAGGTTCCCCATCATTGTCCTAAATGCAAGGAAGGCGATCACAGCTCCTCAGAGCACCCAGCATCCCCCTCTCCTTGCTGGTGCCTCCCGATCCCAGGGCAGGGCCAGCACTGGCCTCTCCCGCTGCCTCAGTGTCCACCCAGCGATAAGGCACAGCCGCTTTTCCATCACTACCACCTTCCTGACAATGGAAAATGGGGCAGAGGCAGATCCTTCCAGACCAGAACCCAAGCAACAGGGCTGACAGAGCTGTGGAGGTTGTAGGCATGTTGGAGGTTGGGCATCCCAAAGGGGAAGCAACGGAGATTCCAGCAGAAATCCCCCTCCGCCACAGCCCCAGCCAGTCAGCAGATAGAAGCTCTGTCTGCACTGAACTGCTGGTGCTCGGGACTCCCAGAAGTCTGAGAGTGTCTGCGGCGGGGGTGGGAAAAGGGAGTAAGTTACAGCTGCGCAACATCTCTGATTTCCCGGTAACCCCCTCCACTCTCACATCTCTCTCCTCACTTTACCTTGCTGAGCTGAGGGATCCAAAAGCAGCAGAGAACAATCAATACCGGTCACATCTTTCCCTCCAAAGGCTTCTAGCCATGCCTGAGTGGGTCACTTGTCCTGAGAGAAGTCAAGAGAGCCCTCTCCAGAGACACTGCCACCTTGCACACCATACAGTCCCAGCTCACCAGAGTTTCTTGTTCCAGCATCTCCACTTGGGGCTGGGGATGTAGCTCAGCGGCGCAGTGCCTGCCTGGCAAGCGCAAGATCCTGAGTTCAATTCCTGGTACACCCTCCCCTGCAGAAAAAATAGAGTCCTTAGCAAACACCTCAGCTTACAGCCAAATCCTGACCCTTTGTGACTTGCACAGAGACCTGTCCCCAGCGGGGCTGCACTGTTAGGGCAATATTCCTGCAGTTCTTTCTTTACATTCTTGGTCTCTTGCTCCACAGGGAGCAGAGCTCTGGGACAGGAGGGCTAAGCCTACCTGATGACAGGTTTGCGAGTGAGAAGCGGGGGGGCTTGTACCTTATTTTTGGTTTGGTTTAGTTTGGTTTGGTTTTGCTACCGGGAATCGAACTCAGAACCTTGCACTTGCCAGGCAGGCTCCATGCTGCTGCACTACATCCCTGGCTCTGCACATCCTCATTCTGGTTCCCCTTACAGGGCATTCCGAGCCTGCGGCCCTTCCGCATCCTGTTCTCGGTTCTGGGAGCCAGCCCCTTCCCCAGTCTCTAACCCACTTGGGGAATGTCTTCACAGGTTGGGGCCTCTTCCTCTATGCTGGCAGGAGCTTCTCAGGTTAGAACAGAGGCTTCTGACCCATGCTTCCGACTCAGCCTTTTCCGCAGCATCCTGTATCTCAGCCCACTCCCCGCAGGGTGTCAGCCATTCTTCATCCAGGCTCAGTGAAGTCCTTCCTGCTGCACGTGCCCCAATGTCCTGTACTACGCTGAGGCCCTGTCACAGAGAGCTCTCTGCCTTCCTGAGCAATTCCTCCACCTCTGGCATCTGAGATGCAGCCTCCTGTGTTTCACCCTTCCCTTCCCTCCCATTTCCCTCTCTCCTTCCCCAGAAAAAAACTTGGTGGGTGGCTGACTGAACTGGGTCAAGAGACCCTGCAGACCCAGGGGTCCTAGAGTTAGGGGCTCAGATGAAGGCAGCCTTTGCGGGTCTGCATGGCCAAGCCCCAGGGCTGGTGCTGGGAGAGCAGCCCTCCCAGGGTTAGGCTGGAGGTTCCACATTGCCTACTGCTCTTCATCTCCCTATCCACCTGCTTCTGCCCACTTCTCTTCCTTCTTGGGGTCTAAGGAACCTTTCCACGCTATCCACAGCCTGTCTCTGCCTTGACCACCACCCTACACACGCACGCATACAGAGAAGACCAGGTAGCTTCAAGATACCTTTTCTGCTCATGTCCAGCTTTGAAAATTCCAAAGTGAATTGGTCCCCGTGAATTTTCTGGCAGAAGCATACCTTACCCCTCAGCCTTCCTTAACCCCCCTCCCAATCAGACATCCAAACTTTACTTTGGGCTTTTCTGGCCCTAAATTGCCTGCTTAGTAATATGTAGCAAAGCAGGATTCAGGATTCAGTACATTAGTTCTCAGAGTGGCTAGATTTCTAGAAACACAGGTTGGCCTGTGTTAGGAGGGTGGAGCTAATGTTGAGTTTCCCAGATTGTGGCAGGAATCTCCTGGGAAAGTGAGGAGGTGGGCAACCTGGGTGCCTTTCCCACAGGCCTTCTGACCTCAAGCCCTGGGCCCAGTAGCACCTCATTGTAAAGGGATGGGGACCAGAGAAGAGACCCTGGAGCCTCAGGCCAGCAAAGGGGCACCTTTGCTCTCCTGCAGCCCTAGGCTAAGCTGGCAGGTGGGGGATGAAGTGTTGAGAGCACCCCCACCCTGCCCACATGTGTCAGGCATCGGTGCTTATCTAGTAACCACTGTGTGTGTTTGCTGTGTCCCCTCCTACCCTTCCTGTCCCTACCTCTCCCTACACCCTGGCTGCTCCTCAGACTGTCTCTGGAGGTTATGACCATCCTGTGTCGCTGTGAGAATATTGAGACGTCGGAGGGGGTCCCGCTATTCGTAACAGGGGTTGCACAGGTAATAACTCACCTGCTTCCTCTTCTGTATCTAACCTTCTCTCTTCCTGCCCTACGGTGCCTGGCAGGCAGGAGCTGGATGGACTCCCCTCCTGAGAGTGTGCCTCCTGCCCCCTTCCCATCTCTGCTGCTCTGGGTGCCAGGATGGAACCCTGTAGATCCCCAGGGCCCTTCCCCTTCCGCCTTGGGGCTGCAAGGAGGGAAAGGGCTAGTGATTCCAGAAACTCTGGGCAAGTCAGCCAGTGGGTATACTTGAATGCCAGGCTTTATTACCTTGCAGCCAGAGTTGGCGAAAACTGGTTTTGGCTAGAATGTTAAGCAACTCCAAGTACTTTCTCTACAACGTGCAAGTTCCCTTCTTCATTGCTTCACTCTCCAGCGCTCTATTGAGCGCTTTCTCAGTTTTAGGTACTAAGAATTCAACAGCCAACATCCAAATGCACCTCCCCGCTCAGAGGCAGTTGCCAGTGTGTCCGCAGGCTGGAAACAGCCTGCACAGCATCTTTCCCATCCCCCTTCCTCAGTATTGAGCTGCCTTTCAGCACCACCACTCCTTTCCTCCTCCTTCTTGTGCTGGTCAAGGACACCACACCTAGCCCATCAGCCTTTGGAAGGATGGGAAAGCAGACTGCAGAGCAGGGGCCTAAGAGAGGCTCAGAGCACCTTCTGTGGAATAGACAGGGTCCAGGCCCCCCTCAACACCCCGTATGAGCCAACTCCTCAACACCCCCAACTATACTGGCAACATCTGCCAATCCCCAGGGTCCATTTAAGCTGGATGGATGTGGACCCTTCAGGAGTCAGATTATCTGGGCAGAACAACTCTTTCTGGGGTTAACGCTACTTGGCCAAGAGGCCTGGTGTGACCCGCCTGGACCCTCTAACAGAGGGTGGGCTTCAAATCATAGCCTTTATTCAGGTGGAGGCCCAGACAGGGCTTCCCTGGCCAGGGGCAGGTACAGAATCGCTTCCTTCTTGGCCCAGCAGTGGGCATATTCTCACTATGCAAGCCTACCAGGCAGAGCTTTCTAGGCAGCCTCCTGCGGTCCTGAGTAGACCCGGGCAATGAGAGAACCCCGGAAACATTCAAATGACACTCATGGAGAGCCTCACATGGATAGCCCACTCCATAACTTACACATAACTTACACATAACTTACACATAACTTACATAACTTACACAGCTTCACCTAGGTTCTCCCCGCCCCCATCAGCCCCAAACTGCAACCACATCTTACCTACTTCCTGTTCCTCACAATTCAAGCCAGGGCGACTGGAGCGCAGGACGTGTGCACATGTGTGGCCCACTTACCTATTCCCTGGAGCCGCCTGCACCTACCCTGCCCTTGTCCCACCTTCTCACACACTGCCAGCTACAACCCCTTGAATGGTCCTCCGCACTCTCCCACCCAGGACTCTTGGCCTGTCCCAGCTGGAACGGCGAGGTATTGGACTCATTTCCCACACCCCAGGCCCTGGGCCCCCAGACCCATGCCCCTGTTTTGCATTTCTTGGCAGGATTTCCCTAGAGATTATGACGTTGCAGCCCCGCTGCGAGGACGTAGAGACGGCCGAGGGGGTAGCTTTAACTGTGACGGGTGTCGCCCAGGTATAGTAACTCAGCAGCCCCGCGCATGTCCATTGAGGTGCCTCGTCCCGTGCTGGGGTTGGGGGGAGGAGGAGAGGACGGTATCCAGGGGCAGTTTCTCTCAGGCGCCCCTGTCGTCCCCCCAACAAGAGGGTCATCACCACTGAAACGTGCTTGCTTGGCCCCCCTTGGCCCCTCAGCAGGACTAACAGACGCCCCTTCTCTCCTCAGTGGCTCTCGAGGGACAGAACCAGTGCCGAGGGCTCCTGTCTCACTAACCCATCGCCATTCTTTGCAGGTGTTGGACATGCCACTCCCCAGAGTACAGGCCTACCCTGTTCCCTGCGCGGGGGGGTGGGAGGAGAGCCCGGAAGGAGAGCCCCACCAGGCAGAGGAGCTCTGAGTTAGAGGCTGTGTTTTATCCCCCGCTGGGAGCCTGGGAGGGGCACCCCTTGCCCTCATCCACCTCTCAACTTTACAGGGCAGCAAGCCGCAACTGTGTTTCAGGCCTCTGGTGAGGGAATTAGCTGAATACCTGGAGAAGCAAAGGCACAGCGGGTTGCAACTGTGGGACCTGTCTCCTCCCCGGTCTTTCGTAGTTCATCTATCCGTGTCCCTGTTGCTCATTCTCCTTTTCATACTCTGCCCCTCAGCCTGAGGGCGTCCCACCTGTGGGGAATCTGCAAGGGAGGAGTTGGCTAGTGAGGAAATAGTGAGCTGGAGGGATGACGAGACAAGCCCCAAATGCCTGAGAGCGAGGTGGGGTCAGGGTCTGGGATGCCGGCGAACACAAGCTTTTCATTGTAAGAATTCCTCATGCTAGCCCAGACTGGCAGCACACACCTGTAGTCCCAGCAGTCTGGGAAGTTGAGGCAGGAAGATTGCAGCTGAGCCCACCCAGGGTAACTTCTTGATGTAGAAAGACCCTGTATCAAAATAAAAGTAACCACAGAGGTGGGACTGTAGTTTAGGGCAAAGGCCCTGGGTCAATCTCTAGTCCTGCAAAAAATAAAACAATCCCTTGTGCCTTGTCTTACCATCAGAGGCCACAGGCACTCCAGCCCCTCCTCACAGCCCCTGGGACTCTAGATCTGACAAAGGAGGGAAGGGGCACAGCCAGCAGCCTCAGCACCTCTAGGTCTGAGGTGTCTGTCTGCCTGCCTCCAGCCCAGCTCAGACACCTCTGTGACCCTGGCAGGTGAAGATCATGACAGAGAAGGAGCTCCTGGCTGTGGCCTGTGAGCAGTTCTTAGGCAAGAACGTGCAGGACATCAAGAACGTCGTCCTGCAGACCCTGGAAGGGCATCTGCGTTCCATCCTTGGTGAGGCTCTCCCTACCCTCACATGGCCCCCAAGCCAAGGCCAGGGCAAGTCCATGGTGGGGAACAGGGGCTTATCCACTGAGGTTTTGTGGTTTAGTTTGGTTTTTTCGGTTGGTTGGTTGGTTTGGTTTGGTTTGGTTTTTTGAGACAGGGTCTCCCTATGTAGTTCAGGCTGGCCTGGACTCACAGTGTAGCCCAGGCTGTCCTTGAACTCATGGCGATCCTCCTGCCTCAACCTCCTGAGTGCTGGGGATTACGGGCATGTGCCACCACACCTGGCTCTCCACTGAGGTTTTTGTTTTGTTTTGTTTTTGTCTTTTTTGGTTTGTTTTTGTTTTTGTTTTTTCTCTTTTTGAGACAAGGTCTCGCTATGCAGTTCAGGCTGGTCTTGAGCTCATTTTGTAGCCCAGGCTGGCCTCGAACTTGCAACAGTCCACCTGGCTCAGCTTCCCGAGTGCTGGGATTATAGGCTTGCCCCCATGCCCAGCTGTCCAGTGAGGTTTTGAGCTGAAACATTTTTCCCTCAAGTATTACATTTCTAAGCCGGGGGCAGGGGAGGGGGCAGTTTATAGCTCAACAGTAGAGCACATGCTTAGCATGTGAGAGGCTCTGCATTCAGTCCCCAACAACAAAAAAGAAAAATAAAACTTCAGGTGACTTGAATGAAGGGGTTTTTTTGGGGGGTGCACAGTCTACTCAGAAATCCGGTGCTGCTTGGGATACCATTCCTCATCCAGTCTGGGCTCTGTAGAAAGTGGCTTGGTGTTAAATACTATTGAGAAGAAGCCCCGGGAAGCCCCACCTCAGACCACACAGGCCCTGCATGTACGCAAACTTGTACTTGCATGCTTCCTCCCTTTCCCAGCTGGCTGGGCTCCTGGGGAGCCAGCCCATGATCCCTCTGCTCCCAGGGACCCTGACAGTGGAGCAGATTTATCAGGACCGGGACCAGTTTGCCAAGCTGGTGCGGGAAGTGGCAGCCCCTGACGTTGGCCGCATGGGCATTGAGATCCTCAGCTTCACCATCAAGGTGAGGAAGGCTGCACTCCCAGCCCCCATCTGGGAGATGAGGGCTTGGTGGGAGGGACACCTTTGTGGCTGTAGCCATCCCTGCAGTGACTCCCACCACACCCCCAGGACGTGTATGACAAAGTCGACTATCTGAGCTCCCTGGGCAAGACACAGACTGCCGTGGTACAGAGAGATGCCGACATTGGTGTGGCTGAAGCCGAGCGAGACGCAGGCATCCGGGTATGTAAGATTTCCTTTCCACCCTCGGGACAGAGAATTCAGGGGTGATGGGACCATGGTCTGTCAGGAGACCCTCAGCACCTGCCCATCCTTCTCCCAGGAAGCTGAGTGTAAGAAAGAGATGTTGGATGTGAAGTTTATGGCAGACACCAAGATTGCCGACTCCAAGCGGGCCTTTGAGCTGCAGAAGTCGGCTTTCAGTGAGGAGGTCAACGTCAAGGTGAGGAGTCAGGGTACTCGGGTTAGGGCTCAGGGAAGGGTTCAGGGCTCAGTGGCCAGCCTTTAATGTGCTGACTCCCCTGCCACAGACAGCTGAGGCCCAGCTGGCCTATGAGCTGCAAGGGGCCCGTGAGCAGCAGAAGATCCGGCAAGAAGAGATTGAGATTGAGGTTGTGCAGCGCAAGAAGCAGATTGCAGTGGAAGCGCAGGAGATCCTGCGCACAGACAAGGAGCTCATCTCCACAGTGCGCCGCCCGGCCGAGGCGGAGGCCCACCGCATCCAGCAGATCGCAGAGGGCGAGAAGTGAGAGCTGCCGGGGGCTGGGGCTGGGGTTCGTTAGGCTCCTTTGCCCTTGGCATGCGCTCTTCACTCTCCTGACCACAGCTCGGAACCCACTTTTCCCCATGGCTGCCCCTCACTGCAAAGGGGATAAGCCACTCTGTTGTCAGGAAGGCTAAGTAAGATAGAGGGGCCTCAGGTTCCTGGCACTGTGCTTGGCACAGGGGGCCTCCCTGTTAGTCTCTTCTCCCGCTTACTGCCGGGAGCCCAAGGCTGCAGGCCAGCACACCCCCTTCAAATATCTCCCATCCCTTGCCGCCTCCAGGACAGAGGGCTGGAAGCTTGGCTGGCCCCCTGACAAGATTTGTTAGGACACTGGTACCTCCCACTGATCTCCTGGTCGGGCTTCCCCAGGGTGAAGCAAGTCCTCTTGGCACAGGCAGAGGCTGAGAAGATACGCAAAATCGGAGAGGCGGAGGCAGCAGTCATCGAGGCGATGGGCAAGGCAGAGGCTGAGCGAATGAAGCTGAAGGCTGAGGCCTATCAAAAATACGGGGATGCAGCCAAGATGGCCTTGGTTCTGGAGGCCCTGCCCCAGGTGAGGTCCCCCCCAGGTAAGCTGGCACCCAGAATTCAAGTCTCCTGGCTTAACTAGTGGGGCAAGTGGCAGAACTTCTCTGGGCTACAGACCAGCTGGCTGGAAGGATTAAAAAAGGAGAGTAAAGGGCCAGGGATATAGCTCAGTGGCATAAGCACTTGCCTGGCAAGCCTGAGGTCATGAGTTCGACTCCTGGTACCAAAAAAAAAAAAAAAAAAGCACTTGAGAGCTGAGGCAGGAGGATCATTGCGAGTTTGAGACCAGCCTGGACTACAAAGTGAGCTCAAGACCAGCCTGAACTGCATAGCGAGACCCTGTCTCAAAAAGAGAAAAAAAAAAAAAAAAAAAAAAAAGGAGAGAACTCAGCAGAGTGGTGCAGGAAACTGCCAACAAACCCAGGCCATCCCGGGCCCATGGGCCTCTCCCACCATGGCTTACAAAGTGGCCGGAGAGGCCAGACTGCTTTGGGCTTTGGGGGAGATAGAGAAGGGGGAGGAGGTGTTAGGCAGGCAGGCAGGCAGAGGGCGCTAACCACACTCTCCTCCCACCCACTTTACAGATTGCTGCCAAAATCGCTGCCCCACTCACCAAAGTTGACGAGATTGTGGTCCTCAGTGGGGACAACAGCAAGGTGACGTCAGAAGTGAACCGACTGCTGGCAGAGCTGCCTGCCTCGGTACATGCCCTCACGGGCGTGGACCTCTCAAAGGTGTGTCTCTATCTCCCTAGCTGCAATGGGGTAACCTGGACAGCCCAGTGGGCTGGCCTAGGCAGATGGGTCCAGGGCTCTGCTGCAAGGCCTCACGGCATCTCCCGTCTTTGCAGATACCCCTGATCAAGAATGTTACCGGTGCACAGGTGTGAGGCTCCTGCCGGCCTCCACCCTTCAGCAGCCGCCTGCCCCTCCCTCCGTTTTAACACCACAGGGACAACAGGAACGATGCTGACTCTGGTGCCTTATTTTGCAGGGACCAGAAGTGCTGCCCGTTCAGTCCATCTCTGGCTGTCTTCCCTCCTCTCCTGTCTATCTCTTCCTCTTCTTCTCCTCTACCTCATACCCTCACTCTCACTGCCACGGTCATCCAGTCTGTCTCTTCTGCCCTCATTTCTCTGTGCATCTCTTCCTCTGTCTTTTCCTCTCCCCCTCTCCTTATACCCCTTATGCACATCATGTAGTTTAAGATGAAGATGTTTATTATAATCACTGTCTGTGGGGGTGGCCTTGCTGCTCCTCAGAATCCTGGTGCCTTGAAGTTCTCCGTGTACCTGTCTGTCCTCCTGGGACCCTGGCCAGAGCCCAGCATGGGTGGAGAGGTCCTGGGTGGGATGGCTGTTCTACCCTCTCTTGGCCAGGTTTTCCCAGCCCAGAACCCTACTCCAGGAGGCCCACAGCCACTCACTTGTGCCCCTCTAGGCCTGGGTAGCCAGGGCCTGCAAGTCCCAGAGCCATTGTCCCTTCATTTCATCCCTCCCAGGCCCAGACCTGCCGTCATCCCTACCTGTCTCCCTGACTCTGGGGCACAGAGGCAAGGCCTCCTGTCTAGAGCAGCTCCCTCAGTTTGCTACTGCCTTAGGAGGCCCTGCTTGTGTTCAGGGAAGTCCCATCCATAGGCGTGTCCCTGCTAAATGGGATGGATCCCAACCTGCAAAGCCTTTCTGGGGTCAAGGTCTAGCCCTGTTGGGAACAGCAAAGTGTGTATACCCTCTTTCTGCTAGTGCTGCCCTACCCTGCGTATGGGGCCCTCCCACTGGGCAAGGCTGTGCCGACCCTGTCCAGAGTCAAGTGCTGTTCCTAGAGTGGCCTGGCCCCACTCCCCTTGTGCCATCTTGCTTCCCGGCCAAAGTGATGGGGTTCCAGCCATGGGAAGCGGCCCAGTCCTCTTTCTTCTTGTGCCAATGGAGGTAGAAGAGGCCAGAGCCCAAGCATCCGGGCAGGGGAGGGGTGCAGTGGGTGTCCCATGGTCCCAGTCCCCCCACTCTGGGCCCTGCCCCAGCCTGTGTAGCTGTTCTGCATGTGGATGCTGCATGTCTGGTCTGGGGCTTGGATGTTGCACTGCCCCACTGCCTGTCCCCTCCAGTAAAATAAAGATCTCTTATGCAGACCCCCTGTGCTATATATTCTTTTTCTTTTTTTAATTTGGTTTGGTCTTTTTTTTTTTTTTTTTTTTTTTTTTTTTTTTTTTTTTCCGGTACTGGGCATCGAACTCGCGACCTTGTGCTTGCCAGGCAGGTGCTGTGCCACTGAGCTAAATCCCAGCCCCTGTCTTTTTGAGACAGGGTCTCACTATGCAGTTCAGGCTGGTCTTGAACTCACTTTGTAGCCCAGGCTGGCCTCGAACTCACAACAGTCCTCCTACCTCAGCCTCCCGAGTGCTGGGATTATGTTTGTGCGCCACCACGCCCAGCTATGTGTTGCATATTCTGTAAGGAGAGACACTGAAAATCAGGAACCAACCAGGGCGCCAGACATGGTGGCATATGCCTGTGAGTCCAGCACTTGGGAGGGAAGACAGGAGGATCACCATGAATTTGAGGCCAGCCTGAAGTACACAGTGAGCCAAGGTCTCATAAATAAGTAATACATACAGTGCAACAACAATAAAAACCAACCAGATCCCTACCCACACATCTCGCCCATCAAGGCTGCTCTTTGCCTGTTCTTCCCCAGCCTAGCCACTGGGGGGCATTAGCATACAGGCCTTGCTCCCAGTAGCAGCCTGGGGCAGGGCAACAATCAGCCTGGGACCTGAGGCTGGACCTCAGACCCGGCTCCTTTGCAGCCAGGAGGTGGAGGGGGTTACCAGATTCACAGCACCTCTGTGTCCGTCCCAAGGCTGACTCAGTAATGGAGCCCACCTCTCTGGCTTAAGAGTATGAACTCTGAAAGAAAAAAAAGGGCATGAACTCTGAAGTCAGGCTAGGTGGGCTTAAAATTTCAGCTGTTTTTCATTACTTGTGCAATCTTTGGCAAGTTAACTTCATCTTCCTGGGCCTCAGTATTCTGATTTGTGGCACACACCTGTAATCCTAGCATTCAGGAAGCTGAGGCAGGAGCATCCCTGCAAGTTCAAGGCCAGCCTGGGCTACATACTGAGACCCAGTCTCAAACCAAACAAAAAATTCGGATTCATTTTATGAAGTTATCTAATGTTCCTTTTGTATGTGTTAGGTATTGGCTCAGATGCTAAGGAGACTGAAGTAAACAAGATAAATACTTAGCATTTACTGTTTACATTGAGGTGAATATAAATTTTTTAAAATGTAGTGTTAGATAATTATAACTAACAAGGAAGAAAATAAGGAAAGGAAGTTTGGGAGGGTGCTGAGATTTTAGGGATCCTAAGAAAGCCTCATTAAGAAAGTAGCACTGAGCCAGACGTGGTGGCACATGCCCAAAGTCTCAGCACTTGGAAGGCTGAGGCAGAAGCATCCCAAGGGTGAACCCAGACTGGGCAACTTAGTAAGTTCAAAGCCAGCCTGGACTGCATAGTGAGACTCTATGTCGAGAGAGAGAAAAAGGGACAGAAAAGGTAGTAGTGGTGAAGGCAACAGAACAAGGAATGCAGACACCTGAAGGAAGAGCTTTCCACCCAATGTATGGCATAATCAGCATAGCAAGGTCAAGTTTGGAAGTCAGTGGGTGAATGTGTAAGAGCACTAGATGAGGTCATGCAGGAAACTGTTTCCCGATCATAAAGAGCCTTTTTCCCCTCCTGTGTGATACTGGGGGTTAAACCCAGGGCTAAATTCACTAAACTGCTCGGCTGGACTTGAATTTGTAAACTTTCTGCCTCTGCCTCCCATAGTGCTGGGATTGCAGGTGTGCACTACCATTCTCAGATTTGGTTTGTTTAGTTTCATTTCATTTCAGTACTGGGCACTGAACCAAGGGCCTTCAGCTAGGTCTTTCACTGAGCTAAAGAAGCAGCTCTTTTTATTTTTATTTTTTTATTTTTATCTTATTTATTTATTTGATCTTTTGAGACAGGGTCCTGCCAGGTAGTTCAGGCTGGCCCTGAACTCACAGTAGTCCTCCTGCCTCAGCCTCCTGAGTTCTGGGATTGCAGGCATGTGCCACCACGCCTGATGTCCTTTTTATTTTTGTCTTGAGACATTCTTGCTAAATTACCCAGGCTGGCTTCAAACTTGCAGTCCTCCTGCATTAGCCTCCCAAGTAGCCCTAATGATTTGGTTGGAGTTTTGTTTGTGATACTGGAGATTGAATCTAAGCCCCTTGCACCTGCTGGGTGCAAGGTTCTACACTGAGCTACATTCCCACGCTACATTGTTAGTGTGGTTTGGTTTTGGTTTGTTTTTTTAAATTTTTTTAATTTTTGAGACAGGGTCTCGCTATGCAGTTCAGGCTGGGCTTAAGCTCACTTTGTAGCCCAGGCTGGTCTCAAACTTGCAACGATCCTCCTGCCTCAGCCTCCCAAGTGCTGGGATTACAGGTGTGTGCCACCACGCCTAGCCTGGGTTTTGGCTTTTTAAAACAGTCTCTCCATTTGTAGTTCAGTTTGGCCTTGAACTCACTATGTAGCTGAGCCTGGCCTCGAATTCAGCAACCCTGCCTCAACCTTCCGAGTGCTGAAATTATAGGTGTGCTGCACCACCCGCCGCTCCCAAGAGGTTTTTCATTGACAAACATTCTGAAGTTATAGAAAATGCCAAAGAAGGGGCTGGGGATTTAGCTCAGCGGCAAAGCACTTGCCTGGCAAGTGCAAGGTCGTGAGTTCGGTTCCCGGTACCAGAGAAAAACCAAAAAAAAAAAAAAAAAAAATGCCGAAGAACCCAAAAATAAAACAAACTTGAACAAAACATTGAAAAAATAACAACAACAAATTGGAGGATTTAAGCCGGGCGTGGTGGCGCACACCTGTAATCCCAGTACTCGGGAGGCTGAGGCAGGAGGATCATTGTGAGTTTGAGACCAGCCTGGGCTACAAAGTGAGCTTAAGCCCAGCCTGAACTGCAGAGTGAGACCCTGTCTCAAAAAAGACCCCCCCCCAAAAAAAAAAATTGGAGGATTTAAACTATCAAAGATCAGGTCTTAAAGTCTTAGTAGTGAGGCAGTCAGGAGGCTGAGGAAGGAGGACTGCAAGTTTGAGGCTAGTCTGTGAGATAAAGCAAGACCTTGTCTCAAAAAAAGAGAGGCAGGGCCAGGGATTTAGCTCAGTGGTGCAGCCAGCACCTGTCTGGCAAGTGTAAGGTTCTGAGTTTAATTCCCACTACGTGAAAAACAAAACAAAAGAAAGGCTACCAAAAAAACAAAACAAACAAACATGGCACGCCGGTAATCCCAGCACTCGAGAGGGGAAGCCCTGAGGTAGGAGCATCATTGTGAGTTCGAGACCAGCCTGAACTACATAGTGAGACCCTGTCTCAAAAAGACAAAAAAAACAAAAACCCACAATACATTAGAAAGGAAAAAGACACAAAAAAATTATTATATTATGTATATGTACCAATTTTCCACAGTTGTAATCATTTATGTACTGCTAACATGTACTAATAAAAAAAATTTTTTTTTTTTAGTTTTTTTTTCCGGTACTGGGAATTGAACTCACGACCTTGCACTTGCCAGGCAGGTGCTGTGCCGCTGAGCTAAATCCCCAGCCCTATAAAAAAAATTTAAAAGCTTGATAAATTAGAATATTAAAATTAAGAATATCTGTTTATCTTAAAGGCTAGTCTGGACTAGGAAAAACCTGTCTCAAAGCAAAGAATATCAGTTTAAAGCGCAAGGTCGTGTGTTCGGTTCCCGGTACCGGAGAAAAACCAAAAAAAAAAAAAAAAAAAAAAACAAAGAATATCAGTTTATCAAAAAACACGAACCTCCAGGGAATTATGTTCACCAAAACAATCAAATCCCAAAATAGAAAAAAATATATAACAGAATTTTCCATCCTGGTCCGGGGATGTAGCTCAGCGGCACAAGCTCCTGCCTGGCAAGTGCAAGGTCCTGAGTTCGATTGCCAGTACCAAAAAAAAAAAGAATTTTCCATCCTAATGCTTGTTTATTTCAGTATTGGGGATTGAACCCAGTGCCTTTACACTGAGCTGCATTCCCCAGCCATTTTTAATTATTTTATTTTGAAATAGGGTCTTGCCGGATGTGGTGGCGCACACCTGTAATCCCAGCACTCAGGAGGCTGAGGCAGGAGGATCGTTGTGAGTTCGAGGCCAGCCTGGGCTACAAAGTGAACTCAAGGCCAGCCTGAACTGCAGTGAGACCCTGTCAAAAAAAGATCAAAAGGGGCTGGGGATATAGCTCAGTGGCACAGTGCCTGCCTGGCAAGCCCAAGGTCGTGAGTTTGATTCCTCGTACCGGAAGAAAAAAAAATGACCACAAAAAAAAAAGAGTAACAGAGAAAAATAGTACATATATCTGGGGTGGGGAGATGAGCATCCAGAGTGCATTTTAGCAGTCAATAAGGAAAAAGATAACCTAGCAGAAAAAATAGACAACTTTTGGGCTGAGGCACTACACAGAATGTCCAATAGATATTTCAAAATGTGTGTGGCAGATTGTATTTTCCAGAGATAGTGACAACAGTATCTTCTACCCCACATGTCCCTCTTACACAGTGACTGTGACATCTTTCCAACTAAAGGTGGAGATGAAAAAAATAAATAAATAAAGGTGGAGATGGAGGCTTTACCTACTTCCCTTGAACCTGGGTGAACTAAAAAAAAAAAAAACCTGGGCGAACTCTGTGACTTAAGTCAATAGAGTTCAGCAGAAGTGACACTCTTTTAACTTCTGAGGCTAGACCATGAAAGATGACACAGCTTCTACTTTATGTGCTGGAATATCCTTAAGCCTCAGCCACAATGGAAACACTATGACGGTTCCAGGCCAGTGTACCATGGGGAAGCCCAGAGATGATAGGGATAAGGCCCAGACCTACATGGACAGAGTTACCCAGCCAGACTCCACCTGCTGCAGCCCTCATTAGGGGCTGCATCTGTATTAAGAATCCCCAACCTAGGGCCAGGGATATAGCTAAGTGGCACAACCGCCTGCCTGCCTGGCAAGAAAAAGGTCCTGAGTTCAATTCCTGGACCAAAAAAAAAAAAAAAAAAAGACTCCCCAACCTAGGACTGCAAAGACAAACTCCTAAAATCCAACTTCCTGAAACTGAGAGATAATAAAAAGTACTGTTCACTTTTTAAGGGTCTATTTTGTATGTGTGTGTGTGTGTGTGTGTGTGTGTGTGTATGTGTTTTTGAGACAGGATTTCATTATGCAGTTCAGGCTGGCCTTGAGCTGACTTTGTAACCCAGGCTGGTCTCAAACTCACAACAATCCTCCTGCCTCAGCCTCCCAAGTGCTGGGATTACAGGTGTGCACCACCACTCCCGGCAATTTTTTAAGCTTCTAAATTTAAGGGCTGGGGATATAATTCAGTGGTTCAGTGCTTGCCTAACATGTACATTCCCAGAGCTAGGAAAAACAAAAACAAACTGGGCATGGTGGTACACACTCGTAATCCCAGAACTCTGGAGGCTGAGGCAAGAGAGTCTCTTCAAATTTAAGGCCAGCCTGCATTACATAGTGAGTTCAAGGCCAGCCTGAACTACATAGGGAGACCCTGTTTAAAAAAAAAAAAAGATGAAAAAGAAAAGTCACAATACCAAGGGTGGGTGATGATGTTAAGCAATTGGAATTTCAAACAGCGCTGATAGCCTAATGTGGTAGTGCCTGTTTATAATCCCAGCACTCAGGAGAATAACACAGAAGGATCACTTTAAATTCCAGGCCAGTGGGAGGTACATGGTGATTTCAAGGCTAGCTTGAACTACATAGTGAGGCCCTGTTTCAAAACAACAACAAACAAAATAAAACCCTGTTTGACAGAATCTACTATACTTAGCCTAGCATAGTACATACTTATAATCCTAGCTATGTGGGAAGCCCAGCAGGAGTACTGCAAATTTGAAGTCAGCCTGGACAATGTAGCAACACCGTGTCTCAAAATTAAAAAATTAAAACATGCTGAGGATGTAGCTCAGCAGTAGAGCACCCCTGGACCAACCCCCAGTATCACAAGAAAAAATCTATAGTGGAACATAAGTATACCCTTTGACCTAACATTCCACACCTAACAAAAATATATATACATAGTTGGGTGTGGTGGCACACACCTGTAATCCCAGCACTCAGGAGGTTGAGGCAGGATTGTTGCAAGTTTGAGACCAGCCTGGGCTACAAAGTGAGCTCAAGGCCAGCCTGAACTACATAGTGAGAACCTGTCTCAAAAAGACAAACAAACTATATATATACATGTATAAAATTATTCATAATAGCATTATTCATTATGCCCCCCAATTCAAACATCACAAATATTCACCAATGGAAGAAAGAAAGATATGCGTTACAATCATGAAATTGAATTCTATGCAATACTGAAAATAACCAAAGTACTGCTACATGTAACAATTTGAATTAATTTGCAAACATAGTGTTGAATGAAAGAAGCTAAACATCCTAAGTTTGAGTCCAGCCTGGGCAACTTAGACCCTGTCTGAAAACAAAAAATTTTAAAAAGGTTGCAAGGATATAGCTCAGTGCAAAGGCCCTGGGTTCAATCATCGGTACCACATGAGGGATAAAGAGGAAGAGTTATATTTGACAGAAGCTTGAAACTCTCACATTTAGCTGCCCAGTGGGGATTTTCACTCTATAATTTAAACTTGTAGATATATTATTTGTGTGTAACTTATTAAGGTTCATATTTTTCTCATTTTGCTCTGTGTAAAATGTACAAAATCCCAAAGTATAAAGCCAGGCACATGAGCCTGGCATGGTGACCCATGCCTGTAATCCCAGAACTCAGGAGGCTGAAGCAGGAGGATTGTCGAAAGTTTGAGACCGGCCTGGGCTACAAAGTGAACTCAAGGCCAGCCTGAACTGCATAGTGAGACACTTTCTCAAAACAAAACAACCCCCCTCCAAAAAAAAATTTCCTGTGTTTCGGATAGGTTAAGTCTAAGGTGGCTATTAGAAAAATTGGCAAATAGGTGGTTCACTCTGCAAGTTACTCTAGGGGAGCAGCTTGGGCTGGATACATAAAAAGTCACCAGAGAGTACACAGTAACTAAAGCCATGGAACAAGGTGAGGTCAACAAAGACATGAGCATAAGTAGAAGAGAGAAGAGCACAAATGATTGAGCCTGGGGCTCTCAGGCAGAGAGATCTAGAGTAAGAATTGTAAGGACTAACAATGGAGTGTGTGTTCAGCATTGGGAACAGTCTTTGAAGCACCTTCCAGGGGTTAGCTGGTATTGTTTCATTATTTAATTAGTAGTTCATTTATAAAACTTCACAGGTTTTTCCTTTTTTCCAGCTTTTAATTATATTTCCTGCCGGGTGTGGTGGTGCACACCTGTAATCCCAGCACTTGGGAGGCTGAGGCAGGAGGATTGTTGCGAGTTTGAGACCAGCCTGGGCTACAAAGTGAGCTCAAGGCCAGCCTGAACTGCATAGCGAGACCCTGTCTCAAAAAGACAAAAAAGAAACCAAGGTCTAAAGGAACTTGCTCAAGATCACACAGTATGTGTTTAACCCAGAACAGGACTTCAGCCCAGACTCACAGACTCTGAAGGTCCTGCTCTTTTCACTACTTCCTTTTGACCTTCAGAAAAGAAGCCTGGGTGGGTCCAATGGGGTCCACCCAGGAGCAAGTCCAGATGGCCCTCACTGTCAGGGACGATTACTACCCCAGGAGACAGTCGAGGGACCCAGGAAAAGGTGGTCAGCAAGAAGACAGGAGGGGACTTGCTGACAGGGTCTTGAGGAAGAAGAAGAGGCAATAATTTTGGTGTTGGGGATGAGAAGAGGACACATTAGCAGCTGCTCTGAAGGCAATGGATTGATTCCCAGTATGGGGACAGCCAGACTTCTGTCTCCAGAGCCTGGGATCAGCATCAGGAAGGGGAATAGACGGCACACAGCCTTCTGCCTGTGCCCTGGGAGGCCTACTCACACTGTCCCTCAGCTTCCAGGGACCCAACATAGGCAGGGATGCAGACTGGGCTCTGCATAGGTGGGATGCAGACTGGGCTCTCAGAAGGCACAGGCAATGCTGTTCCCCACCTCCTGGGACCCATGACTCTATTCTTTTTTTTTTTTTTTTTTGGCTTTTTTCCGGTTCCGGGAATCGAACTCACAACCTTGTGCTTGCCAGGCAGGCGCTGTGCCGCTGAGCTAAATCCCCAGCCCCTCTATTCTTTTTTTTTTGAGACAAGGTCTGGCTATGCAGTTCAGGCTGGCTTTGAGCTCACTTTGTAGCCCAGGCTGGCCTCAAACTCACAATGATCCTCCTGCCTCAGCCTCCCGAGTGCTGGGATTACAGGCGTGCACCATCACACCCAGCTCCATAACTTAATTCTTTTTTTTTTTTTTTTGGTACCAAGAATCAAACTCAAGAGCTTGCACTTGCTAAGCAGCACAACTCTGGTTGTGCCACTGAGCTATATCCCCAGCCATGACTCAATTCTTTTTGTTTTTTTGACAGGGTCTCACTATGCAGTTCAGGCTGGGCTTGAACTCACTTTGTAGCCCAGGCTGGTCTCGAACTCGCAATGATCCTCCTGCCTCAGCCTCCCCAGTGCTGTCCAGATTACAGGAGTGCACCACCACACCCAGCTCCATAACTCAATTCTTATAGGAGACACAATGCTGACTCCCCTTCTCTGCTGTTCCCAGTCCCTAACTCTAAAGACCCAGCACAGAGAGGGTTAAGGGCCCAGAACCTTTGCGTCTGGGACGGGTGGAGACTGTGTTTAAGAGCTTTGTCTGGCCTGATAATCCAGGCTGCCTATCTCTTCCACAGCAGCTGTGAGGCAGACAGGTTGTCCTGGCAGGGAGGGACAGAGGTAGGGGCCTGGCTGATGGCGGGAAGAAGGTGCAGAGGTGGGGATTCCCAGGCTCCATGTGGACCCTTTCTTATCCAACAGCTACCTTCAGGTCTGTGACAGGGAGCAGGAGAGCTCATGGCCCATGTCCTGACATCAGTACCTGTACCAACACAGAGAAAAACTGGGGACTAACAAGCAGACTTAGGGACGTGTTGGAACATTTTTCATTTCTTTTTTCTTTTTTTAAATTTTTTGTTGTTGTTGTTTGTTTTTTTTTGTCTTTGAGACAGGGCCTCACTACGCAGTTCACTTGAACTCACTTTGTAGCATCTCGTTTCGAACTCACAGCAATCTTCCTGCCTCAGCCTCCCAAGTGCTGGGATTACAGACGTGCACCAGCACACCCAAAATTTTTCTTTTCTTTTTTTTTTTTTTTTTTTTTGAGACAGGTCTCACTGTGTAGTTCATTTTTTTGTTTTTTGTTTTTTTTTTTTCTTCCTTAGGTTTTTTTGGTTTTTCTCCGGTACGGGGAACCGAACTCAGGACCTTGTGCTTATCAGGCAGGCGCTTTGCCGCTGAGCTAAATCCCCAGCCCCTCACTGTGTAGTTCAGACTGGCCTCAAACTTGTGATCCTCCTGCCTCAGCCTCCCGAGTGCTAGGATTACAGGCCTGTCCACCATGCCCAGCAAAATTTTCAATTCTGACTCAAAAAATGTGTCTCAGCAAGGGGCACACCACCAGTGCACCTGCACAGATATTGGTGTGAACACACATGGGCATAGGTATGCACCCACTGGAGAAGAGTAAAAAAAAACCCCACTGCAAAGCCAAAAGGGAAAGAGGCTGGCATTTGTAGAGCTCTTACTGTATGTAAACAAGGTTCTAGGTTAGAAATATCCATTTTTACTATATTTCATCTTCACAACAATTAGGGAAGCCAGATGTGGTGGTGCATGCCTGTAATCTCAGCACTAAACTCGGGAGGCTGAGGCAGGAGGATCATTGCGGGTTTGAGGCGAGCCTGGGCTACAAAGTGAGCTCAAGGCCAGCTTGAACTGCATAGCAAGACCATGTCTCCAAAATGACAAAACAAACAAAACCAAAGCTTTCCTTTTCCCTTCTGACACTGAGTCCATTCTGGGAAGGTGGGCTGGAAAACAAAAGCAGATGTGTGTGGCTTCAGGAGAAGACCTGAAATATCAGGTATTCTCGGAACTGAGGGAGGAGGACCATAAATTCGAGGCCAGCCTAGGCAAACTAGTGAATTAGTAACACCCTGTCTCAAAATAAAAAAATTAAACCAGCCAGGTGTGGGGGTGCACGCCTGTAATCCCAGCACTCGGGAGGCTGAGACAGTAGAATCGTTGTGAGTTCGAGACCAGCCTGGTCTACAAAGTGAGCTCAAGGCCAGCCTGAACTGCATAGTGAGACCCTGTCTCAAAAAGACAGAAAAAAAAAAAAAAGCCAGGCATGGTAGCACATGCCTGTAATCCCAGCACTCAGAAGACTGAGGCAGAAAGATTGTAGCGAGAGGTCAGCCTCTGCTACATAGTGGGTTCAAAACCAACCTCAACTCTATAGCTAGACCCTGTCTCAAAAAATAAATAAATAAATAGAAATAAAATGTTTAAAAGGGGCTGGGAGCAGGGTATGGTGGCACAGGCCTATAATCCCAGCACTAAAGAGGTTGAGGCAGGAGGATCACTGACCTCAAACTCAGCCTGAAGTAGTAGCAAGACTGTCTCAAAAAACAGACAAAAAAGAGCTAGGGAAATAGCCCAGTGTGAAGGGCCTGGGTTCAATCTCCAGTACCACAACAAAGGGTATGGGGGTCCAAGGCAGAACTGGAAATGTGGTAGTACTAGAGCATTTGCCCAACATATGCAAGGTGTTGGATGAGTGGATGGGTAGTTTGAGGCTGAGGAACCAGAGCAGAAATCCTTGCATCTTTCAGAAGCTTCCCCACACATCCTCACAGAATCCTCCCAAGCATCTTGTAAGGTAAGCACTCTCAGCATCTGGGATGCAGGCTCAGCGAGATGAGGTAAACAAAGTGCTCAGAATCCCATTACTGGGAACTGGCAAAACTCAGGTCTGGTTCCATTGCCTATAAACTTCAAAAGGCCCCGCAGAGACACACATGAAGTCAACCTCCTTCGTAGTAGGCTTGTGCACAAAGCCTTGGGTGTGGAGTCTGGAGAGCATGTTGTAGCCATGCCTCTTTCACTGATATACTGGGTAGCCCAGGGACAAGCGCTTTCCCCAGGTTCCTCAATACCGTCAAACTGGAGTAGAGCTTCTACGTATATGAACAGTAGGGGCAGAATCAAAAGCGTCAGGAAGCCAGGCATGGTGGTGCATGCCTGTATTCCCAGCACTCGAGAGGCTGAGACAGGAGGATCATTGCAAGTTCGAGACCAGCCTGGGCTACAAAGTGAGCTCAAGGCCAGCCTGAACTGCACAGCGAGACCCTGTCTCAAAAAAAAAAAAAAAAAAAAAAGCTTCAGGAAAGATGATCTAGGACCCAATTCCCCAGAAGGCTTCAGGATCACCTGAGTATATTGTTCAATGCGTACATTTGCTCAGGGGTGCAAAGAGGTGAACCTGTAGAAGGGAACATGTAGAGGATGTGAGCGCATTAGGTGCCACCTAGAGGGTGGCAGGTGCTCTGCAAGGTGTTCTCTGAATACTTCTCAAGATAAGGCACATGAAGGCAGCTACACCACAGAGCTCAGTCAGATCAAGTGCCCACTCACGGAGTAGCTGCGGACTAACAAAGCGTCAAATGAATTCATCCCAGTGTGATGAGGAAGAGCCAAAGCCTGGCATTACAAGCAGCTTCATAGGCCAGGCATGGTGTTGCACACCTGTAACCCTGGCACTCGGGAGGCTGAGGAAGAACAAAATAAGCTAGCTAACTTCATGAACCTTAGTAAAGCAAATAAGAGAAAAATAAGAGTAATATTACCAGTTCAATCTTTTTATTTATTTATTTATTTATTTATTTAGGTACTGTATTGGGAAATGAACCCAGGGTGCTTAAACTCAGGACCTTTTCACTGATCTATATCCCCTGGCCCTTTCTTATTTTTTGTTTTAGGTTCTCACTAAAACTTCTCACTAAGTGGCCCAGGCTGGGCTTGAACCTGCAATTCTCCTGTATCAGCCTCCTTGAATGCTGGGATTACAGGCATGAGTTACCAAACTAAGTTCTGCATCCTTTGTTGTTGTTACTGTTTTTGTTTTTTCTTTATCTTTTTTTTTAACTTGGTACCAGGAATCAAACTCAGGACCTTGCTCTTGCCAGGCAGTCATTGTGCCACTGAACTATATCCCCAGCTCCGTTTTTGTTTTTTGAGACAAGGTCTCACTATGTAGTTCAGCCTGGCCTTGAACTTGTTATGTACCCTAGGCTGGCCTCAAACTCACAGCAATCCTCTTGCCTCTGCCTCCCCAGTGCTGGGATTAGAGGTGTGTGGCACCACACTGGGATAAAATTTTTTTTATTTTGAGGCAGAATCTTACTAAGTCCATAAATTGCCGAAACTGGGCTCAAACTTGTGATCCTCCTGCCTCATCCTTCCAGAAGGCTGGTATAAGATGTTTTGTTTTGATTTTGGTGCTGGGAACTGAACTCAGACTTTGGACATGCTAAGCACACACTGTATCCCTGAGCTACATCCCTACCCCACCATATGGCTTGAGGATTTCTTCTCAAGGAGGTCTAAATAAGAGTGAAAGGCCTAAAGCTGCAGTGGCAGGGATCAGAGTTAGACTTCAGCAAGAGAAAAGCAGACAGCTCAGGAAGGCCACGGAGCTCCTGGCCTGAAGCAAAAGCTGTTAGAATGGGAAGCCATGCCAAGGACCCACATGGTGTCCCCCACACAGGCCAGAGGCTCCTGTGACTTGCAAAAGGGGTGAAGGGCCATGCCAACTCCCAGTAGGAGGTCAAGGAGGCAGTGGGTGAAGAAGAGACAGACGTAGGCAGGAAAGTGTCCTCCAGTCCTGCTGTGGCCCTGCTGTCTCTGGATAAGCAGAAGGTACTGGGCCTCCACCCTGATAGCATAAAGGCTGTTTATCATGGCCCCAGATGGCCGCACCCGGCCCAGACACTCCTCTGGTCCACACCCTGATCACAGCAGGCCCCACTCCCAGGCAGGGGCCAGTCACAGGCTCAATGGCTGGCTGAAATACCCCTGTCCTCCACTTCTAGGACCCCTGGGCTTTGCCCTCACTTAGCTTTGGACTTGGCCCCCAGACTCTCAGGCAGACGCTTAGGCAGTGTGGCACAGTTTGGTTCTGGTGCTTGAAACCCTTACTCTGAACAAGGATCTTTTTTAAGTGCCTGTGGGTCTCTGAGTAGAGGTGGCCTGGGGAAGAGTTACAAACAGGAAAGAGGTTCACAGGGAAGCAGGAACAAACATAATTCCTTAACCTGGCTAGATAGAGTACCAGGGTTCATCACTCATTGTTGCTCGTTTGATTCTTACAGCTCAATGAGGTGTTTCACCACTGAAGCTCAGGCAAGTGCAGCTTGCCCCAGTCACACAGTTAGTGAGTGACAGAGGGAAGGAGGAGGCAAGAGCACTGGCATTACTGCATGTGTGCCAGGCTCTAGCCGGGGTCCTCAAGATGTGTGTTCATAGAGACCTCATAATCACCATGTAAGCTAGGTACTGATAGCTCTCATTTTTTATTTGAGGAAACTGAGGCTAACAGCATTTGGTCTGAAGTCACACAGCCAGATGCAGTGAGCTGAGGCTGTCATTCAGGGCCTGTCACCACTACAAATGATCCCAATCTGCTTTCAAGAATTAGTCTGTAAGCCAGGTGTGGTGGCGCATGCCTGTAATCCCAGCATTCGGGAGGCTGAGGCAGGAGGATCGTTGCAAGTTTGAGACCAGCCTGGGCTACAAAGTGAGCTCAAGGCCAGCCTGAACTGCATAGCAAGACCCTGTCTCAAAAAGACAAAAAAAAAAAAAAAAAAAAAAAAAAAAGAATTAGTCTGTAGCCAGACATGGTAGTGCATGCCTATAATCCAGCACTCAGGGAGACTGAGGCAGGAGGATTACTGTGAGTTCGAGAGCAGCCTGAACGACAAAGTGACTTTTTTTTTTTGATACTGGGAATCAAACTCTAAGACCTTGTGCTTGCTAGGCAGGTGCTTGTGCCACTGAGTTATATCCCCAGCCCTGAACTACAAAATGAGACCGTCTCAAGAAAGAAAGACAGCACTCGGGAGGCAGAGGCAGGAGGATAGCTGCAAGTTTGAGACCAGCCTGGGCTACAGAGTGAACTCAAGGCCAGCCTGAACTGCATAGCGAGACCGGTTCAAAAAGAAAAAAAAAAAAAAAAAAAAAGAGAGGGGGGCAGGGGGATGCGGAAAGAAACAAAGGGACGGAAGACCAGGAAGAGCCATGCATGCTGGCACATGCCTGTAATCCCATCACTGGGAAACTGAAACAGGAAGATTGTAAATTCAAGGTCAGCCTGGGCTACATAGAGACCCTGTGTCAACCTTTACTTTTTTTTTGTCCCAAGTGCTGGGATTACAAGTGTGTGCCACCACGCCCAGCTAAGCTCTACTCTTTACCCTACTCCTCCCAAAGGATTTAAGACTTCCCTGTAAGTCTCCCTTAGAAATCTGAATAGGGAAAAGGCATTAGGTAGACAAGAAAGGAAGGAAAATCATGGTAAACAGAGGGTAGAACATGTGCCACAGTCCCATGGTAGAAGGAATAGAATACCTGTAAAGAATCAAAAGGTCAGGCCTCTCCTCTAACTCCTCATTCAGGTCTAGTCTGTCCCTGCAGAGGAGCAGAACAGATCAGATTGTCTTTAGGATAAGGGAAAGGAGAGAGTATGCCCCAGAATGAGAGTCTAAACAACAGAAGCCCTGCTTTGAGGAACTCTATACTAGGAGTCTCCACTTCCCCAGAGGCAGAGAACTAAACAATGCAGGGTTCTTAGTCTAAGCACCTTGAGCTCTGAAGACCAGGCTGTCACTTTTAACACTGGCTCCAACAAGAGCCGGGGAGCCAGGTGCACTCAAATCTCCCAGCAGCACATCCTACCCAGGGGATCTTGCCATAATAATAGGGAAGGCTTTGCCTGCCTAGGTCTGGCCTTCTTGGGCTCAGCATAAACAGAGGCTGGACCTGAGAATGGAAATTTAGCCTGAGGGGTCCTGTGAACTTGCCCCAGACAGAGCGCACATGGATGCACTGACAGGACCCTCCTTGGCCTATTGTGATTCACGTAACTTTCTCCACCATCACCAAAACAAAACAAAGCAAACCCTCTGCCAGAGCTCTGATGGATGAAGAATCTAAGCCCTAAAGGATGGGGTGAGCTTTTTTTGTTTTGTCCCCACCCCCTTTTTTTTTTTCTTTTTGAGACAGGGTCTCACTAGTCAGTTCAGCCCGGCCTTGAACTCATGTAGCCCAGGTTGGCTTCGAACTCACAATGATCCTCTTGCCTCAGCCTTCCGAGTTCTGGGATTACAGGCATGTGCCATCACTCCCAGCTTGTTTTTTGAGACAAGGTCTCACTATATAGTTCAGGCTGGTCTTGAAGTCTCTGCAATCCACTTGCCTTTGCCTCACTAATGCTGGGATTACAGGTGTGTGCTACCATGACCGGCGGATGACCAGCTTTATGGGATGGAGTTGAAGGGTGGCTCTTAAGATTTAGCAAGGCCCTTAGAACAATGGGGGTGGGCTGGAAGTGTAGCTTACTGGTAAACTGCTTAATTAGTATGTTCGAGGCCCTGAGTTTCATTCCAACACTGCAACGATAGCAACACACACATACACACACACAGAAAGACCTAATAGAGAGAAACAGTGACACTTGTTCCATAAAGTCCAGCAGGGAAAGTGTTAAGAGGCAGTGCCTTCTAGAACCCGGGAAAAGTGCCCCACCCAAGGGAGGGGTCAGTAGGTTAAAAAGGCAAGCAGCTGGAGCAGAGACAAGGCCTCTGTACACCCAGGGGGCTCCTCACTGCAGTTCCAGCTCCAGGTAAGCATTCCTCTCTGGGTCAGTCTGTCTGCCTCTGGGCTGAGCAGAGGAAACCTTCTGCTTCTTTATGGTGTCTCTGCTTGTTTAACTGTAGCCCTGGGTCCCTAAGAGATCAACAGACACTAGATCTGCAGGGGCTTTTTTTTGGGCCAGTTCTCTTCCCTAAATCACTTGGACTAAGCCTGACCACAGAATCAAGATGTTGGGTTGGGAGGGAGAGGGGGGTCGGGGGGAGCACCGTGTGTCCAGTCCTGACCTGGCCTGCCTTGTGCACAGCCCCTGGCTAACCTGGCCCACACGTCTGATTCCTGACCTCCTGCAGGGCTCTGGCTGGGATATCATCATATACTGTAAGTTTGTGATGAGACACTACAGTATAGATGATGTACTAGTCCGGGTACCCCCAGCTCTGGACCCTGATGGAGGGTCGGGGGGATGCTGAGCGCCCCAAGCGCTCACTGCTCAGCCTATCACAGCTTGCTGACTGTTGAGGCACTTGGGGATGGCGAGGAAACCGTTACCATTACTGAGTTTAGTAATGGTGACGGTTCTCTTGCTGCTCCCAGAAACTGTGCCAGGAAGAGAACTCAGGATCCTGGAGCAGACTCCTGGGAGGGAGACTCTAGGTCTACATGGGGGTGGTGGTGAGGGAATAGCTATGATTTTCCGTTTTAAAGAAATAAAGATGAGGGGCTGGGGATTTAGCTCAGCGGCAAAAGCGCCAGCCTGGCAAGCGCAAGGTCGTGAGTTCGGTTCCCGGTACCAGAGAAAAACCAAAAAAAAAAAAAAAAAAATTTTTAAAAAAAAAAAAAAAGAAATAAAGATGAGAACCAGAACAGTTGTCTTTTAACTTCATTGACGTCGGCAGAGGACTGGGGTGGGAGGGGTCAAGGACTTGCAGGAGGAGGTGGGTGGTACCCTTTACAGGGCTAAGGAAAGGAAGTGGTGAGAAAAGAGAAAGAGCTCCCTGCTAACTGCCAAATTAAGGCAAGACTCTGGGCCCTATGCCAACTGAGGGCAGAGGTCACCTCCTGAGACCTACATGACTGAGGCCCCCAGACAGAGGAACTGCCTGGGAACTGAGCTAAAGTAGGTTCCTTCTTCCAACAAAAGATGTGGCTGGGCAGGGACTGTACAGATTCAGCAAGGCCGGACCGGCCAGCAGCTGGTTAGTGTCCATTCCCTTTACCAGGCCTTGCAGGCCCACTAGGAGGAAAGGGAAGTTCTGGTGACTCCTGCCAGGAGCTTGAACTACGTCCCAGGAGGGGCAGTAGAGGGTGGTCACTTGAGGAGCTTCACACAGAGGCGGATGTGAACATCGCAGAGGAAGATATCCATGAGATCTCGACCCACCTCCTGTGCAATCTGGGAGATCATCTGGCCCTTCTGACCAATCAGGAGCCTCTACAAGTGGGAAAGAGAGGAATATGATCCTACTCTCAGGGAAGAACGCTGTCTAACAGAGCCTTTGTCCCTCCTCCAAGCCTAGTATCACTTACCACATGAGATTCTTTGGGCACGAGAAGGTTCTGTTGGATCACCAGCTCCCCACTTGGTCCTTCTTCCCACACTACTGTCTTCTGCGAGGGGAGACATCATGACTAGTCAGGCAGGCCCATCTCTCTGCCTCCTGGTACCCAACTATACTATTCAGGATTATGTGCCTTGTACCCCCAGATCCCTTCATTCTGCTCGCACCTGTTGCACATTATAGGGTACCTCCTGAGGCAGGTGCTCCAAGAGCTTCTCTCGGATTTTGTTGGTGCAGATCTCTTCAGGTGTCTGGCTAGTGAGGACTCCACTATGGAACTCCCAGGGCCCTGGCTGGGCTTGTGCCAGGAGGTATTGCTGTAGGTACAAAGGGATAAGTGGACACCACAATTCCAGCCAGGACTTTCCTACTCACTCTTGCCTTTAGGAGGAAGTCTGAGGCCTATCTTCACATGGTAGAAACCAAGGGCCAGGCTATGGCCAAGGCTAACTGACCTTTAGCATCTTTACATCTTCTTGGCTTAGGGATGACAACATGAAGACCTCCTGGAAATGGGGCCAGCCAATCCTTTGTGGGCTTCTTACAGACTGTGTATCTGGGTCCTCAGCTGCCGGGCTAGGGCAACGGGTGCGAGGGTGTGAGTGGAAGGCCTGTCTCACATTCAGCTTCTTGCCATTGACCACACCTTCAGTGAGGGCCGCTGTGAGCTCCAGGAGAACTGCCTTCTGCTTCAGGCAATCCACCTGGGCATGAGAAATGGGCAAAGTGTGTGTGGTCAGTGAGATGGGGCCCATGGAGGGAAGCAGACCCCTTCCTCAAGTGAACAGTGCTTACCTTGTTCAAGACAAGAATGCTGGGGACCTGGGAGAACTGGGTCAAGCACTGAAGCACCTGTGGGCTGAGCTGGTTCCGAGTCCACTTGTCTGAGACATCCACAAGAACTACAACTGAAGGATCGTAGAGCAGACAGAAAAAAAAGGACATGACCATTCTTCTTCCTGCCCCATAAAAACTTACCAAGAATGAAAGGCCATGACCCCTGTAAACTGGACTTCAGATTCCCACTCTGAGCCTAACCAAGATTAGCAGATTCCATGCTCTTCCAAGGGTCCTCCAACAAAGAGAGCTCCAGATGGTGCCTGAAAGACAGACATGTATCAGTTACTAAGGGCCTTATGACTGATACATTCTTTTCCTTTCGTTAGTTTGCTTTTCTCAAGACATGGTCTTACTCTGTACTTCAGGATGGCTTTGAACTCCCCATGTAGCCCATGCTGGCTTCAAACTCATGATGATCCTGCTGCCTTAGCCTCCCAAGTGCTGGGATTATAGGCATGTACCACCACACTTGGGTATCATTGATACATTCTTTTTTTTGAGACAGGGTCTCTCTATGCAGTTTAGGATGGCCTCAAACTCACAGTGATCCTCCTGCCTCAGCCTCCCAAGTGCTGGGATTACAGGCATGAGCCACCACACCCAGCCTTAGTCATACTTTTTTTTGTCTTTTTGAGACAGGGTCTTGCTATGCAGTTCAGGCTGGCCTTGAGCTCACTTTGTAGCCCAGGCTGGTCTCAAACTCACAAAAATCCTCCCGCCTCAGCTTCCCCATTGCTGGGATTACAGGTGTGCGCCACCATGCCCGGCTCATACATTTTTGATGATAGGGTATGGTAATGGTTTCACAGCCCCCATGATACAATCTCCCCACCTCATCTTCAATACTTATCCCATCTCCACCTGTTTCCACGGCCATTACCGTTTCCGTTTAGCAGAACTGATGATGCCAGGTGTGTCAAGGAGAATCTAGAATCAATAAAAAAATCCATATTGCAAAAAAAAAGAAAAGTTATCACAGGGCTGGGGATTTAGCTCAGCGGCACAGCGCCTGCCTGGCAGGTGCAAGGTCTTGAGTTCAATTCCCGGTACTGGGAGAAAAAAAAAAAGTTATCACTTCTTGGCCTTTTGACTAAGATCAGGCACAAAAAAAAGTTATAGCTGGGTATGGTGGTGCACGCCTGTAATCCTAGCATTCGGGAAGGATTGCTGAGAGTTTGAGACCAGCCTGGGCTATAAAGTGAGCTCAAGGCCAGCCTGAACTGCATAGTGAGACCCTGTCTCAAAAAGACAAAAAAAAAAAGGTTATGACTGGGATGTGAGAGCCCTTCCATGATGTCAACAGCCCTCCCTCTCCTTTTTTGGCTATACTGGAAATCAAACCCAGTGGCATTCTCCACTGAGCTATCTCCCCAGTCCTCTTCTTTTCTTTTGGAGACAAGGTCTCTTCTAAGTCACTAAACTGCTCAGGCTGGGTTTGAACTTGTGATCCTCCTGCCTCAGCTGTCAGAGTGCTGGAGTTATAGGCATGAACCACCATGCCTAGCCTCTGTTTTTAATTTTTTGTTTTTTTGTTTTTTTTCCGGTACCGGAAATCGAACTCACGACCTTGCACTTGCCAGGCAGGCACTGTGCCACTGAGCTAAATCCCTAGCTCCCATGCCTAGCCTCTGGACTTGCTTATTTATCTATCTGTGTGTCTATCTTTCTATCCCTTCACCCCATTTATGGACAGGGTCTTGCAAGTTCCCCTTGTGGGACTCGATTTTTTTTTTTTTTTTTTGAGACAGTGTCTTGCTGCTATGCAGTTCAGTCTAGCCTTTAACTTGTGGCAATCCTACCTCAGCCTGAGAGCTGCGATTACAGGCATGTGCCACCATGCCCAGTAGGACACAAATTTGTGATTCCTTTGCTTCTGTTTCTTTTACTGCTGGGATTACAGGGGTGCCCCATTGTACCTGTCTACCCTCCCTTCTTGGCCAAGTTGTTGCTGACTTTAAATTTTCACCCTTCAGCATTGTTTTAATTCTAGGTGGAATTCCAGAGGCAGATGATTATGAACAAAACAAAGATCAGCAAGCAGTAAAGAAGGAATGATACTTTCAGACTAGGTGACAAAGCAGGGAAGGCACAGACAGAGTGGCACTGGGCTTTAAGGAATCTGAGAACTGAGTCTTCCCTCAGAAAAGTTGACCTGCATCACTTCCTTCACTCCTAACAGTAAAGGTGACTTACTTAGTCTCACTTTCATCCTGTTTCAGTACTTCCTTTGTAGGTACCTACCAGCTGGGTCTCCTTCTCTGTGATGACCCCCAGAGCTTGGCAGCGAGTGGTGTGTACCTTCCTGGAGACAGGGAACACCTGCCAGATACAAAGAAGTCCTAGTGAGAGCCCAGATCCCTCCAGGACCATCCATAAAGGCATGCAAGAAACGACAGATTAAAGGGGGTCGGGGTGGGGTCAAAGTGCAACGTACTTGCCGGCCCAGAAGCTGGTTGGAGAGTGTTGATTTCCCTGCATTTGGGGATCCTAGGAAGACCACCCGTAGGACACGGGGATTCTCAGGCATGTCAGGGGGACGGACCAATAGGAGGTCTTGCTCATCTGTGTTTGAGTGGGAAGAGCAGTGAGACACAGTGGAATCTGGACTTCCCATCAGATGGTAAATCCTCCCACCCACTAAGGAAATAAAGATGCAAAGTTAGTGTGCTAGGCTGAAGCCACCTAAACCTTACTTTGAGACTTAGTTTAGCCTTTTAATTTGATTTTATCATGTTTTCTAGCCTCTCAACCCCTTGTTTTCTCATACGTAAAATGGAGCTGATGCCCAGTGTGATGGTTCATGATTTGTAATCCCACCACTCAGGAAGCTGAGACAGGAGAATCATCGCAAGCTTGAGGCCAGCCTAGGCTATATAGTGAGTTCAAGGCCAGCCTGAAGTACATAGCAAGACCCTGTCTAAGTAAACAGAAAACAGGGTTGACCTACTTACAACTTTGACAATTGTGTAAAACTACTCAGGATAATGCTTAGCAATGAACAGATACTCAATTACTACACAGAATTACACCGTGTACTTGTGCCTGGGAAATGTATGCTCATTTGTTAAAGCACAGCTAGACTAGCTGGGTGCACTGTGGCACTCCTATAATCGCAGCTACTCAGGAGGCTGAGACAAGAGGATCACTTGAGCCCAGGAGTTCAAGACTAGCTTGTGTACAACAGACCATAATCAAAATTTTCCAGCTCTCAGTCTACTAACAATACTGTGAAACCTGCAAACTTTCTCAGTCTTTCCTTATGATATCATACTGCAGTTAACAGTTTAACTGTCCAGCCTCCCTATCAGGCGCTAGCTGTGCTCTTTCCCAGGTGTAGCTCATAGTCTGGACAAGCAGGCTCAACATCCGTTTATTGGATAAAGTTTGCTTGTCGGACGGAGACAGAGCCGCAGCTGTCTTGCTTCATGCTCTTTTGTGTCTCTGGCTGTGACGGGATGGTTCCCTCTCCTTCTCAAGCTCTTAGAACCTTCACTTCTGATCTGTTTAAAGGTCTCAGGAAAATTATTATTTTTTTTTGGAGACAGGGTCTCGCAGTATAGCTCAGGTTGGCTGCACACTCGCAGCAATCCTCCTGCCTCAGTCTCCTGATTTTTTTTTTTTTT
>NW_004955481.1:4320398-4323267 GCF_000276665.1 Chinchilla lanigera
TTTGTTTTTTTTGAGACAGGGTCTCGCTATGCAGTTTCAGCTGGCCTTGAGCTCACTTTGTAGCCCAGGCTGGTCTTGAACTCGCAACGATCCTCCTGCCTCAGTCACCTGAGTGCTGGGATTACAGGAGTGCACCACTATATCCGTTCTCAAATTCGTTTTCTATAAAACAGGGCCAAAGATAGTATCACCAGAGACTGTATTTCCCCATAGGCGACTTTCAGTGCCAAAACCGTGAGTCCCGGGAAAACCTGCTGGAGCTCTTTACCTCTGTACATGGATACTGCAGGGACGCCAGGAGTCGGCGAATTGTTGGTCTGAGGGAATCCGAGGAAGCGGTCCAGGGCTGAGCCCTGGCTGTAACTTCGAGAGGCCGAAGCCAGGCGGGGACCAGAGAAAGAGGTGCCCACCGTACAGGACAAGAACCTCTTTTGGCAGCCTAAGAGTGAATGGAGAGGGGCTTCCCATTCCCTCGGAGCGCGAGGGCCCAGGTGCCAGACCCCTAACACCAACCGAACAAAACCAGCCCCGTATCGGCTGGGAGCAGCCATTACAGCCGCAAAGCACTCTGGGAGTGAGGGCAATTATGATTGGACGGAGTGGCGGACAAACGAGCAAGTAGAGAGCTAGATAGGCCCAAACAGAACAGAGATGCCCGGGATGTTGGAGGCGGAGAAGGAGACTAACAGCTGGAGAGACTAATAGAGGCTGAAAAAAGGGAAACATGTACTATTTAGAATGATGAAAGTTTGGGACTTCCATACATAACGTATTTTCTTCTTCAAAGTTTTGTTAAAAAGTCCTTCTAGCCCTGGCTCCTGAAGGACTACATCTCCCAGGAGGCCAAGCGACAGAACGCAGCCTCTTAGCGCGCGGTGCGGGGTACAGATCAAGAGAAACCCTTGGTTCCAGGGGAAGAACAGGCGTAGGCATACCATCTGTGACCTTAAGTGTGTTTTTGTTTTTGTTTTTGTTTTTGTTTTTGTTTTTGTTTTTGTTTTCGTTTTCTATTCTCAGACCTGTAGAATTCTTTTCCATTCCAATTTTGTCTCCGCCTAGGGGTCGGCAGCAGCCTCCTGTAGCTTTTGATGTCTGCTAGCCTCAAGTGAGGAATGGTCTCTTGCTCGGCGTTCCGGTTGAGCAGCTTTCCCCAGCTTTCCCCGCTATAAACATCAGTGACTATCTTCTCTTTGAGGCCATTCGTTTTTGGAGAAAAACCAGAGGGTCTGCAAAGGAAGAAGCTGCTTAGCCATGTAGGATCTCCCAGATCACTCTAACTGATTTGTTTTGTGTCCTTGAGTTCTCTAAATCCTTTCAAACCTGTCACTGTCAAACAGTTGAAGCTGAGCGATAAATTTTGTGGGGATTGGTATTGGGAGGATAAGGATTTTTTTTGTGTGTGAGACATGATCTCTGTGTATAGTTCAGGCTGGCCTTAAGTTCATTATGTAGTCCAGGCTGTTCTGAAACTGACAGTGATCCTCCTGCCTCGGCCTAATTTATTAAGCATCTACTATATGCAAGTCCTGTCTAGGTTGTGGGGATGCATCAGTAAACAAAACAGACAAAATAGTCCAGCATGAGATTTGCATCCCATTCTGGCCTTCAACTTGCCATGCAGCCTGAATGGCCTATGTGTGAGATATTAGTGACCTCCTGACAGGAAGTTTCAATACAGTCATTTGTATGAAGACCTAAATGAAATGGCTATCCCTGTAATCTTAGGTACCCAGGAAGTTGAGATAGAAGGATCACAAGTTTGAAGCCAGTCTGGACAATATAAAGAAGGACTGAGGATGGCAGAGTGCTTGTCTGGCATCCTGGTAGTCCCTGGATTTAATCCCTAGTCCTACAAAAAAAAAAAAGAAAAAAGCACAGGAGAGGTTTGTGGGATTAAAAAATATATTTCTTATTTATTTATTTATTTTGTTAGTTTGTTTTTACATCTTTTTGAGATAGGGTTTCGCTATGCACTTCAGGCTGGCCTTGAACTCATTTTGTAGCCAAGGCTGGCCTTGAACTCTTGGCGATCCTCTGGCCTCAGCCTCCTGAGGGCTGGGCTTACAGACCTGAGCCACCACACCTGGCTTCTTTTCTCTTTTAGAATAGAACATTTTTGCCGGGTGTGGTGGTGTACACCTGTAATCCCAGCACTGGGGAGGCAGAGGCAAGTTTGAGACCAGCCTGGACTACAAAGTGAGTTCAAGGCTGGCCTGAACTACATAGCAAGACCTTATCTCAAAAAAATAAAAAAAAAATTAAAAAGAATGCAGGGTGTACTGGGGCATGCCTGTAATCCTAGCACTCAGGAGGCTGAGACAGGAGGGTCATAATGAGTTCGAGGCCAGCCTGCACTACAGAGGGAAACCCTGTCTCAAAACAACAACAACATTTCATCTCAGCACTTGGGAGACTGATGCAGGAAAATTTTGAGTTCAAAACCAGTTTAGGAGCCGGGCATGGTGGCACACACCTGTAATCCCAGCAGTCGAGAGGCTGAGGCAGGAGGATCATTCTAGTTCAAGACCAGCCTGGGCTACAAAGTGAGCTCAAGGTCAGCCTGAAATGCACAGAGAGACCCTGTCTCAAAAAGATTAAAAAAAAAAACAAAAATCAGTTTAGGACCAGATGTGGTGACACACACCTGTAATCCCAGCACTCAGGAGGCTGAGGCAGGAGGATCATTGTGAATTAGAAGCCAGCCTGGGCTACAAAGTGAGCTGAAGGACAGCCTGAACTGCATAGTGAGACCCTGTCCCAAAAAGACTGTTATGGTTTGTGTCTGGGTGTCCCCCAAAAGCCTCATGCGGCCATGGGGCAGGCTTTTAGAGTTTGATTATGGATGTGAGAGCTACAACCGCCCTGGGGT
>NW_004955481.1:4323647-4360772 GCF_000276665.1 Chinchilla lanigera
CCTGGGCTACAAAGTGAGCTCAAGGCCAGCCTGAACTACATAGCGAGACCCTGTCTCAAAAAGACAAAAAAAAAAACAAAAACAAAAAGCAAGTTGAAAGCTAGCCTGGACTAAATAGCCACTGTCTCAATTCCCTGCCCCATAAAAAAGATGGAACATTTTTGTTTGCTCATGGCAGTGACCCAGTAGATGGAAAGAAATTGATAATGTAGGACAAAGGGGAGAATTTGGAGGTGGAGAAAACCAACTGGCCAGTCGTCTGTCATAGGAATGGAGGATTAGTGTCCAGAGAAAATGAATGACACAAAATTGAGAGCCTAGTAAACCAAATGTGCTAGTAGTTCGCAAATGGATCCAAGATCCAGCTTTCAGCCTGCCTGCTCTGTTAATGGAAGGAACAACCTTTTTGGAACGTGGTATTTTGGATGTTCTTTGGGCATATGGGTGTGCAGAGAACATGATGCTACTAAATATGGGGGACAGCTAACAGAAAAATGTGGTTCAAAAAAATACGGGTCTTTTATGATGGAAAGTTAGGTGAAATGTCATCACCACTGCAATTAGTACTTTTTCTTTGCTTTTTTTCTTTTTTTCCCGGTACTGGGAATCGAACTCACAACCTTGAGCTTGCCAGGCAGGTGCTGTGCTGCTGAGCTAAATCCCCAGCCCTAGTACTTTTTCTTTTTGAGGCAGGGTCTCTCTATATAGTCCAGGCTGGCCTTGAACTTGTGACCTTCCTTCCTCAGCCTTCCAAGCACTGGGACTACATATGTGTACCATCGTGCCTGGCTACAACTGTAATTGGGATGTTTTGGTTTTTCTTGTTTTTTTTCTGGTATCGGGAATCAAACTCACAACCTTGCTTGCCAGGCAGATGCTGTGGCGCTGAACTAAATTCCCAGCCCCGTGTAATTGGGATGTTTTTGTTTTGTCTTTTTGAGACAGGGTCTCACTGTGCAGTTCAGGCTGGCCTTGAACTCACTTTGTAACCCAGGCTGGTCTTGAACACATGGCAATCCTCCTGCCTCAGCCTCCCGAGTGCTGGGATTACGGGAGTGTGCCACCATGCCTGGCTGACAACTGCAATTAGGATGAAGGGAAATCTTTAGGTTAAATGGTAAGTATATGAAGAGTTTAATAACATAAATGTAAAATCACCAAAGAAATATATATTGTAATCCCAGCACTCTGGAAGTCTGAGTTGGGAGGAGTGCAAGTTCAAGCCCAGCCTGGGCAACTTAACAATGTAGTGCGAACCTGTCACAAAATTAAAAAAATAAAAATGTTGTGGTTGTAGTTCAATGAGAATGCCCTGGCTTCTACTGCCAGTACCACAATATAAATAAATAATAAAATAAAATTAAAAAGTGGCATGGATGTAGCTCAGTGGTAAAGTATTTGCCTAGCATATGGAAGGCCCTGGGTTCAATCCTCCAGATAGATAGATAGATAAAGTGCAAAATAATCCACAATCTTTCCGGGCCCCAACTAGATAACAATTTCTTTTCTCACATAGCACAATGGCCGGGCATGGTGGTGACCACCTGTAATCCTAGCACTCTGGGAGGCTGAGGCAGGAAGATCATTGTGAGTTCAAGACCAGCCTGGGCTACAAAGTGAGCTCAAGGCCAGCCTGAACTGCACAGTGAAACCCTGTCTCAAAAAGTCCAAATAAATAAATACATAAATAAATAACATAGCGCAAGGAAGATGGTAAAGTGAAGCAGGTGAGCTCCAGAGATTTAAGGGGAATCAGGAGGGACTTGGAAAAAACCCAAAACAAACAAACAAACAAACAACCAGAAGGGACTTGAGGTTGTTTGTTTTTCTTCAGTAGGGATACTTGAACCCACGGGTTTCACATTGAGCTATATCCTCAACTCTTTTTAAATTTTGCTATACAGCCTGGCTAGTTACTAAATTGCCCAGGCTGGGGCTGAACTTTCAGTTCTCCTGCCTCAATCTCTTAGAGTACCAGGACTGTAGATGTGCACCACCACACCCAGCTGAACACACAGATTTTAAAACCAGAAAGCCTGGACTTGATACTTGGCTCTATTATTATTATTATTATTATTATTATTATTATTTTTGTCTTTTTGATACTGGGTCTTACTGTGCAGTTCAGGCTGGCCTTGAGCTCACTTTGTAGCCCAGGCTGGTCTCGAACTCGCAACGATCCTCCTGCCTCAGCCTCCCGAGTATTGGCTCCATTATTTATTGTATGACTCTGGGGAAGTGACTTTTCTCAACTTCAGTTACCCATCTCTAAGGATAATGATAGTACCCTATAGGATTATTATAATAATTTTAAAAATTGATATTTAGTAAATGCTACATCATTGTTTGATGTTCTTATATATGTTCCCTACTGGACTGTAAATTCTACAAGGATAGGGTCTGTTATTTACCATTTATTTATTTAGGTACTTGGGATTAAATAAGGACCTTCACACTGAGCTACATTCCCAGCCCTTTTTAATGTCGAGACAGGGTCTTTTATGATCCTCTTAAATCCTTGAGTTACGCAGTCTGGGTTTGAACTTCCCATCCTCCTCCTGGACTCCTGGAGTGCTGGGATTACAGGTATATACAACTACCCCATGTTTACTTTTTTTTCTTCAAACAATACTGGGGATGGAACCCAGTGCCTCACACATGCTACCAAATACTTTACTGCTTTTTTTTTGTTTTTTTTTTTTTGTTGTTGTTTTGTTTTGTTTCCGGTACAGGGAATTGAACTCACAACCTTGTGCTTGCCAGGCAGGCGCTGTGCCGCTGAGCTAAATCCCCAGCCCCACCAAGTACTTTACTGCTGACTTTACTGTGGACTTTAGGGTCTGTATGTATTGTTCACAGCCCTATCAGGGTCTGTATCATATTATCCACATAAGCATCTAGAATAGTATCTGACATTGTGTAGGTATGCAGTAGATTTTTTGTTCAGTGAAATGAATAAATGACATCTAGCTGGTATGGAAGTTCATACCTGTAATCCCAGCACTGTGGGAGGCTGCAGCAAGAGCATGACAAATTCAGGGCATTTTAGTGACTAGTGAGATCCTGTCTCAACATAAAAAATGAAAAAGGGCTAAGGATGTATCTCAGTATAAAGGTCCTGGCTGGCTGGCTTGCTTGCTTGCTTTCTTTCTTTCTTTCTTTCTTTCTTTCTTTCTTTCTTTCTTTGTCCTTTTTCAGACAGTCTCACTATGCAGTTCAGACTGGCTTTGAGCTCACTTTGTAGCTCCAGCTGGTCTCAAACTTGAAATGACCCAGCACTTGGGAGGCTGAGGCAGGAGGATCGTTGTGAGTGCGAGACCAGCCTGGGCTACACAGTGAGCTCAAGGCCAGTGTGAACTGCCTTGAGAGACCCTGTCTCAAAAAGACAAAAAAGAAAATAAAACAAACTTGAGATGATCCTCCTGCTTCAACCTCCCTGAGTGCTGGGATTATAGGCATGTGCCACCACACCCAGCCAAAGGCTCTGATTTCAATCCAAAGTACTACAAAATAAATTTTAAAAATAATAAAACGTAAATAAATAAAAATACAAAATAAATGACATCTTTCTCTGGATTTGCTCTTCATTTATAATACCAACATAGCTGTAAGAACTCCAGATATTATATCTCCTCACATACAAATTCAGTGGGAAAGAATAAAAGAGTTTCCCAGCAGCAAAAAGGTTCACAGAAGCAAGAAGAAAATTCCTGTGCCTTTTTGTGTCTGACTGAATCACATATCTATCCCTGAGGCAATTATTGTGGTTTAGGGAATGTTATGTGCCAATTGACTTAAGTTTGGGTACATGTTTCATGGCTAGAATGAGCCTCTTCCAAACCACACAGTCTGAAAATGGAGCCGGGCTGAGCATGGTGGCACATACCTGTGACCCCAGTACTCAGGAGGCTGAGGCAGGAGGATTGTTAAGAGTTTGAGGCCAGCCTGGGATACATAGTGAGTTCAAGGCCAGTCTGAACTACATACAAGACTGAGACTGTCTCAAAAAACACCAACAAAACAAAAATAAAAACAAAAAAGAAATGAAAAAGAATAAGGAAACAACAACAAAAAATGGAGTTAGGTAGTTCTCTGAATGACTATTACTGAACATAGTAAATGAATACATAGCAAGAAAAAAATTCATGCTCAGTCTAGTGTTGCATGCCTATAATCCCACCACTTAGGAGGCTGAGGCAGGAGGATTGCTGAAAGTTGCAGCCAGCCTGTACTACATAGTGAGGCCCTGTCTCAAAAAACCAAAAATAAATAAATAAATACATAAATTTTAGCTGGGCTTGGTAGCACATTCTTGTAATCCTAGCATTTGGGAGGCTGAGGCAGAAAGATCGCCATGAGTTCAAGGCCAATGTGGGCTACATAGTGAGATCCTATCTCCAAAAAACCAAAAAAAAAAAATTTAAAATTTAGCCAAGCCAGGTGTGTGGTGCACACCTGTTATCCCAGCACTTGGGAGGCTAACGCAGGAGGATCATTGCAAGTTAGAGGCCAGACTGGACTACAAAGTGAGCTCAAGGTCAGCCTGAACTGCATAGTGAGACCCTGTCTCAAAAAAACAAAACAAAACAAAACAAAACAAAACAAAACAAAACAAAAAAATCTAACCAGGTGTGGTGCTGCATACCTATAATCTCAGCATTTGGGAGTCTGAAGCAGGAGAATTGACACAAGTTTGAGGCCAGCCTGGGCTACACAGTGAGTTCAAGGCCAGTCTGAACTACATAGCAAGACCTTGTCTCAACAAAACAAAACAAAACAAAACAAATAAAAAATTTAATGAAGAAATTCAAGTAGTGAGCTGGGTGTGATGGTGCACACATGCCATCCCAACACTTGGGATACCGAAGTAGGTGGACCTTGAGTTTGGGGCAGATTAAACTACCTTAAACTGCCCTTAAATTACCTCAAAACAAAACAAAACAAAACAAAAGCAAGAACAAAAAACAGAAGTAGAAAAAAAATCTAAACCAGATAAATAAATTTAAATAGGGAAATCTTCCAGGGGATCCAGAATTTTTTTTTTTTTTTTTTTTTTTTGGTACTGGGAATTGAACTCAGGACCTTGCGCTTGCCAGGCAGGTTTGCCAGAATGGTTTAAATATAGGAAAATATGCTGTGATAAAATAGACTCCAGCAGGCCTTCCCAGGAGACTGCATGTTGCTCTGACCCAGTAGACAGGGAAAAATTGATAATATAGGATGGAAAGGAGAGAAGGAAGGCATAATTCCCAGAAACTTCAAGGCCAGCTCAGGCCATTCATCAAAACTGTCAATATTAATTGTCCTCTTTCCTGGCTCTATACTTCCCTTGTGATGCCAAATATGTTCACTTTCCAAGGGGTAATATTTTTGGAATTAATGCCAGCTCTTCAAAATCAGGAGCTAACCCTGGTGTGGTGGTGCATACCCCAGCACTCAGGAGGCTGAGGCAGGAGGATTCTTGCTAGTTCAAGGCCAGCTTGGGCTATATAGTGAGTTCAAAGCTAGCCTGAACTACAGAGTGAGACCTGTCTCAAACTAAATCAAACAAACCAAACTAAACAGAACTGAACTGAACCGAACTGAACCAAACCAAATCAAACTACACAATGTCAGGAGCTAGCCTCTGGGACTGATCCTAGAGCCTACCCCCAGGATGTCCTGCCTGCTGCCGATCACCCTGATCTGTCAGCTGTATTTTGTTTTGTTTTGTTTTTTTGAGAAAGGGTCTTGATATGTAGTTTAGGCTGTCTTTGAACTTGTGACGATTGTCCTGCCTCAGACTCTGGAGTACTAGGATTACAGGCATGTACCACCACACCCAGGCTCTGTCAACTGTAATTTCTTTTTTTTTTTAATTTTTATTTTAAAGAGTAAAAGGAGGATAACATAATAATAGGGGGGCTTACCAAATTACAGACGAAGTGGTAGGAAATTATCAATGGTTATTGTTTTACATATTGTTATCTACAAGATAGTTTCTCAGGAAAACAAATACACAAATAATAGTGAGTTACAGATAAAAGAGGTAGGAGATTATCAATAGTTGTTGTACTATACTTTGGTATCTTCAAAGAGGCTTCTAAAGAAAATAAATAGAGCTATACATGAGTGACCTATTGAATAATCATTAGCTATTCTCAATGGTTGTAAGAAACACATAATAATAAACATGCATCCATTTATGAAATAGGACAGGAACAATACAAACATTACAGAGTTATGGATAGATTAGTAGGAAAATATCAATGGCTGCTGTAATACATGGTGGTATCTTCAAAGTCGTTTCTCAGGAAGACAGAGATATGCAAGAAGGATCTAACAAGTAGTTACAGCCTAAGGGTTGTCAAAAATCAAGTGAGCCGTCTGGGGCAAAAGCCATTTTTTGCAGCGTTTTCTCTCTAGCCTCCCATCGCATTGGGACCCCGCAAACAGTTAGTGTCCTCTCCCCAACTGTCAGCACAGGCAGCAGGAATCCTGTTGCAGACTTCTCCGGAGCTCCACCACAGCCTGTACTGTCAGGGGAAGAATGGCTTCCAGGGAGTCTCCACAGGTATTGTGCAAGGTCCTCCTGGTTTGCAACTTCCAAACGGCTCTCATGACCCCAGTCCACAGGACCTCTGACTCCTCTGGGTTAGTCTGCATTCTCATGTTCTCCGAGTCCTTGTTCAGCAGCTGCTCCTCCGCTGACTCTGGACCTTTCTGGTTCTCAATGGCAGGAGCAAGAGTGGCCCGTTGTATAGCATGTATTCCCAGGGGTTTCTCCATGTTTGAATGATTTACACACGTTCGTGGGTGGGCATCTGCAGCCAGTGCATGGTGGGCCAATTGTGTCATTGTTTCTCTGTGTCATGGTTGTTCTCAATTGAGCGGCAGCGGCCAGCTTGAGGGCCAGCGTGCAACAGCACTCGCCACCGTATGGCTCCCCCTGTGCCAGGGGTCCTCCCTCTGGGGGCCTATGAGGCAGGAAGCAAGCCTGCTGGAAGACCGTTGGTCCCTGCCTGTGGCTCCCTGTGTGCCTGGGCCCCTCCTTCCCTGTAATTTCTTTAGTGGTAATTTAATTAAGTGTAATTTTCTTTGTCATAGTAGGAACTGAATTCAGAGGTCACTGAGTCAGTCTCTCTCTCTCTCTCTCTTCTTTAGTGGTAATTTAATTAAGTGTAATTTTCTTTGTCATAGTAGGAACTGAATTCAGAGGTCACTGAGTCAGTCTCTCTCTCTCTCTCTCTCTCTCTCTCTCTCTCTCTCTCTCTCTCTCTCTCTCTTTTTTGTCTTTTTGAAATAGGATATTGCTATGCAGTTCAGGCTGGACTTGAGCTCACTTTGTAGCCCAGGCTGGAATCGAAATGGCAATTATCCTCCTCCCTCAGCCTCCTAAGTGCTGGGATTACAGGTGTATGCCATGATGCTCAGCTTTCTTTCTTTCTTTCTTTCTTTCTTTCTTTCTTTCTTTCTTTCTTTCTTTCTTTCTTTCCTTCTTTCCTTCTTTCCTTCTTTCCTTCTTTCCTTCTTTCCTTCTTTCCTTCTTTCCTTCTTTCCTTCTTTCCTTCCTTCCTTCCTTCCTTCCTTCCTTCCTTCCTTCCTTCCTTCCTTCTTTTCTTTTTGTACTGGGGATTGAACCTAGGGCCTTCATGCTGTACTATATCCCCAGCTCTTCTTTATTTTTTGTTTTTTTGAGACAGTCTTGCTATGTAGTCCAGGTTACCTTTGAATGCAGTGAAACACCTTCAGCCCCACCATGCCTGGCTTTTATATTTTACTTAAAGACAGGGTCTCACTAAATTGCTCAGAATGCATTTGCATTTGTGCTCCTGCCTCAGCCACCCAGAGTGCTGGGATTATAGGCATGCACCACCATGCCTGGCTAGATTTGATTTTCTAGGGACTGGATTAGATACTAATTTGTACACTATTTCTCTAGTGCAGCATATAGCTCTGTACTTAAAAGTTGAGCTGGGCATGATGGCACATGCCTGTAATCTCAGCACTTGAGAGGTTGAGACAGGAGGATCTCTGAGAGTTTGAAGCCAGCCTGGGCTATATAGCATAGCAATACCCTATCTCAAAACAAAAAACAAAACAAACAAATGAAAAAAAAATCTGATGAGAGGAAAGTCTTCAGGTTCTCTAGTGCTTCTCTGAGAATAAGACAGGGAGGAATCCTGTTCTCTTTGTGACCTAAGAATCCCATTATAGAGAGTTACATGTATCTTTCTACTTCTTTTTACAGAACAAGTGAGCTGTGTGTGGCAGCATAGGCCTGTTATCCCAGCACTCTGGAGGCTGTGGCAGGAGGCTTGCTGTGTGTTTGAGATCAAACTGGGCTACATATGGAGACTCTGTCTCAAAACAAAACAAAAAAAGGAACGGTAAGTGATATTAGTTACAACTAGGCTTTACTGCCTCTAGTACTTCTGTGACATTCTATTTTCAGTATTCCCAACTTTTTTTTTTTTTTTGTCTTTTTGAGACAGGGTCTCCCTGTGCAGTTCAGGCATGCCTTGAGCTCACTTTGTAGCCCAGGCTTGTTTCAAACTCACAAAAATCCTCCTGCCTCAGCCTCCTGAGTCCTGAGATTACAGGGGTGTGCCACCATACCTGGCCTCCCAACTTTCTTTTTAATTTTAATTTTCTTTTCTTTTTCATTAATTAAGTTTATTGGTACATTTTAAGTATAGATAATCAACTTCTATTCTACAGCCAAGTCTTGCTTATTTCTAAAATGGAGAAAATGTTCCTTAACCTTTAAGAGTTCAAGTATTCATATAAATCCTGGAATCAGACGTAGTTTTTGCTTTCCTTAGAAATTTCCCTAGAAGTACAGTTACTGTCCTTCACAGAAAGAATGAAATTCCCCCTTTCTCTCTTCTTCCACAGTGTTCTTTGCCTGACATTATATCTTGGTCCCTTTCTGCCCAAACTTTGTAGAGGACAGGAAGTGAGGGCCAGAGGTGTACTGAGAAAAAGAGTCTCAGTGAGAAGGAGTTTTTTTATTTGTTTGAGACAGAATCTTGCTTTGTAGCTCAGACTGACCTCGAACTCATGGGATCCCAGGCGCTCAGCCTCCCCAGTGCTAGGATTAAGGGTATGTACCTCCACTCCTGGCAGGAGGAGTTTAATTATATACTGTCTCTTCCCTTTGCTTAAAGTACATTGCCTGTCACTTTTAAGTCTGTACTGTTGAATTCCCAGGACTCTATTTATTTATTTATTTATTTATTTATTTTTTCCAGTACCGGGAATTGTACTCACGACCTCACACTTGCCAGGCAGGCGCTGTGCCGCTGAACTAAATCCCCAGCCCCACCAGGACTCAATTTAGCCTACTCTCTTGTTTGGCTATGCCAAAGTAAGAGAATGGTCTAAAGGCTGCTAGCTTCATCTCACTGATTTGCATTTAACAGTTTGTAAAAGTTCCAAGCTTCAGGGCTGGGGATTTAGCTTAGCGGCACAGTGCCTGCCTGGCAAGCACCAGGTCGTGAGTTCGATTCCCAGTACTGGTCAAAAGCCAAAAAAAAAATAAAAAAATAAAAATTCCAGGCTTTACAATGAGAGCTGGAAAATAGGGGAGTGTTTGCCTATAAATTCCTTGATGGCACACATAGAATGCTTACAACGTGTCCAGTAAACAGCATACATTTTATAAATGGACTCTATAAGTGAAGTGAACTTAGCAGTGTCCCAGTGTATTCTACCTGAGGTCACCTTGGAGACAAAGGTGTCTCTAAGCAACTACTGGCCAGTAGCCTATTCTGGAATGTCAAAGTTGACTTTTTTTTTTTTTTTTTTTTTTTTTTTTTTTGAGACAGGGTCTCACTATTACAGTTCAGGCTGGCCTTGAGCTTACTTTTGTAGCCCCGGGTGTCCTCGAACTCGCAATGATCCTCCTGCCTCAGCCTCCCAAGTGCTGGGATTACAGGCACGCGCCACCACACCCGGCAAAATTGACTTTTTTATAACCACTCTCCAGACATTTTAGATGGGATTGTTTTCTTTCCTCCTCCCCTCCCCTTCCCTTCCCTTCTTTCTTTCCTTTCTTTTGTCTTTTTGAGACATGGTCTCCCTATGCAGTTAAGGCTGGCCTTGAGCTCACTTTATAGCCCAGGCTGGTCTCGAACTCACAACGATCCTCCTGCCTCAGCCTCCTGAGTGCTGGGATTACAGTTGTGCGCCACCACGCCCGGCCGTAATTGTCTTCTTGAAAGGATCCCAAATTTATTGTCAATGGCCCTCTGAGTGCACCTGAGTTCAGGTCTGTAAGGCAAGCAGGATCTGTAATGCTGTAAGTGCCATTAAATCTACAGCCTCAAAGGAAAACGCAATTTGAGAGTTCAGTATCCTAGCAAGGTCCTCCAGGGCCCTCAAACCCCGGGGAAGTCAGTTTTCTAAGCCCAACAACAAGTACTCAAGGACGGCCAGCGGCCATGTCCACCTGAGACCCAGCTATGCAGGCCATCAGGCACTGAGGAAGACGCCACCGGCGCCGGCTGCGCAGGCGCAGGATGCCCGCGAGGGCCCCGGCGCTCCAGGCTGCGCAGGCGCAGAAGAGACTGCTGGCGAGTCCCGACGGTGGCGATAGTGACTGAGGGGCCGGGGCGTAGAGCAGCGGTAGCGGCGGCAGGCGGCTACCAAGCAGCCATGAGGGCCGGGCCCAGTCACCGACAGTGAGTGGCGGTGGAAGGGGAATGGACAGTGGGGACTTAGGGGAGGTGGTCCAGCAAGGGTACGCTGACTTGGAGGGTGGACTTTGCCTGTGGCTGACACAGGGGCGTGGGGGGGGGGCAGTGTGAGGGGGGTGAGGTAGAATCTGGGGCGTGCGTGGCCGCGAGTCCCGTCCCTGAGCTGGACTGCTTGGCCGAGGGAAGGGGTTGTACGTGAGCGGTGAAGGAGCGCTCGGCAGGGCCGGTGTCCTGCGCTCCCGGTTTGTCATCCTCCCTTCCCCCAGGAGCTTTTGGTCGCCTCTCCCTTTCCGCTTCTTTCAGAGAATGGTCGCGGGGGGAGGGTAGTGGAAGAAGAAAGCCTTGCTGGAGCCGAGGGAGCCAGCTCTGAGCCAGGCAGGGAGGAGCGGTCCCCTGGAGTAATAGGCTGCCCTGGATAGAGGGTGGGGGTCAGGCGCTCTCTGTTTAAAGTTGGAAGGGTTCTAGGGCAGAGAGCCCGCTTGAAGTCGGACGGGTTCCGCACCCAAGTCCACCACTGATAAGCCTGTAGATAACCGGGCAGGTTTCGTTTAATCTTTCTGAACCTCTGGAACTCTGGAAGAGGTGGTTCAGATAGGCTATTGCAAGCATCGTGTGTGTGGTTGAGATTGTCTGTGAAAACTGTGGATTGTAGGGTGCGGATGCTAATATATCACCACCAACACTGCTGGATTTTAGACCTTGCCTTGTAAATGAGAGAACTGATTTCTCTATCAAGGCAAAGAGTATTATCTGTAAAATCTTATTAGACAAATATGTACCGTCTGTGTAGGCACAGTGCGGAAATGCCAGTTTATTCTGCACTGACAAGGTAGCCATCAGACTTGTATAGGAAAATACCGTACTCTGGCCTTTTTACAAATTGTAATGCCTCACCCAAGAGGAAGGAAATAGAGAATGAAGGGCCAATCCATTAAATGCTTTCTGAACTTCAGTCAGGTTATCTTGTAACACCGTTGATACTAATGTACTTTATTATGATTTGAGAAAACTAGTTTGAGACAATTTAGGAGAGCTGCCCAGCTGCCCAAAGGGGTGTGCAAATACCATTTCTTACTTTCCGTCCTTTTTTTTTGGAGGAGGTGAGCAGGGTTGGGGATCAAGCCCAGAACCTCATACCGCTAGGCAAATGCTGTGTCACTGAGCTATATACCCCTAGCCGGAAACTTGCTTTCTTTTCCCTCTTTGTGTGGTACTGGAGATTGAACCCAGAGAGTGCTGAACTACATCCTTAGCCCTTCCTTTTCAAATTTTGGAACAATTTCTCATTAAGTTATCTGGCCTGGCCTTGAATTTGCAGTCTTCATTGCCTCAGCCTCTGGAGTCTAGGATTGCAGGGCCTGTGCTAATGTGAGCAGCTTGATTTTCTTTCTTTTGTTCTTTCTTTTGGTATACTGGATTTTGAATCCAGGGCCTTACACAAGTGCTCAGCCCTCGCTAAGCCCCTGTTCTCATTCATTTTTTTTTTTTTTTTTTTTTTTGAGACAGGGTCTTGCTATGCAGTTCAGGCTGGTCTTGAACTCACTCTGTGGCCCAGACTGGCCTCGAACTCACGATGATCCTCCTGCTTCAGCCTCCTGAGTTCTGGGATTACAAGTGTGCACCACCACACCTGGCTCAGCCCCTGTTCTTTTTAAATTTTAAGGTTTTCTCTTCAAAAGATTCTGGTTGCCTCAGGACCTTGTTTCCGTTATAGAGTTTAGCTAAGTATACAGCACCTTTTCATCTCTATTTTTTTCTGCTTGTCCCTGGAACCTCCCTGGTGGAATGAAAAAGGCAAACGTACAAGAGTCAAAGAGGTGGCTGGTTTCTTTGAAAGGTTGAAGGAACACTCCTGAGCCTTTGTTGTTGTTGTTTAGGGTAGACAAAGCAAAGGACAGAGTTGTACTGTGTGCTTCCAGAGAGAGAAAATGGCTTTTTAGCCATAGCTTTTGAAAGAGAGGTGCAAACTCCTTTCAAAAGGACAGAAAGAGATACAGTACTTCAGCTCTCCCAGCTCTGAGGATTGAGAGTTGAAATGGTGAGGCCTTTTGGAAATGGGTGAAGGATTTATTTGTCTTTTAGCTGAGTAAAAGGAAGTGACAGATCTGTAAAAGTACAGATCTTTGAAGATTCACAGATAAGAGGACTAAATTATTTTATAGGAAGGGGGAAATGAACCCTAGTTGTCTTTAACTTCTCTATCAGGTAAAACGTGTTTGACTTCTCTTTCTTGGATATGCACATTAATGTACAACTTTAATTTTTTTCTCTATCTAGTTCTTTACTTCTCAAAAATTCACTGTCAGTGGCACTATTTCTTAAATGGTTTTAAAAGGAGGGGCTGAAGGTGTAGTTTTGTGTCAGAGCACTTGCCTAGCATATGCAAGACCTTGGGTTCAGTCCCCAGCACCAAAAACATAAAACATTTCTAACTATTATCATAGATCATTACAGAATACAAATCTATTCTTTTCTTGTAAGTTTATATTTACAGTGATACTTCAGTTCACGAACTTTATTTTATGATGTTGGGGAAGATGACCATGTTTGTGTTTGTGTGGGGAAGATGCCCACAGTTGTTTGTCATCTGGAGTAGAGTTGGTGAACGGAAGCAAAATTTTGTCAAATGCTTTTGTTTGAGGACAGAATTATTTATTTGTTTGTTTGTTTGGACCGAATTGTTTGTGAACAGAAGCACCTGAGAACGGAGATATCACTGTCTTTTCTCCACTACCACATTTTTTATTAGTACATATTAATTCTACAGATTAATGTGTTTCATTTTGGCAGATTTGTACGTGAACATAACATACTTTAATCATTCTTCCTCCATTACCTTCCTTATTCTCCCTTTCCCTCTAGTTTCACAGTTTTTGGGGATGTCAATGTGTGTAATGTATTTTGATCATATCATAGAGCATTACAGGCTACAAATTTATTCTGTTTTTACCACATGGTAGATGAAGTAGAGGTAGAAAATGTTGATGTAATGGTAGGAAATGTTGCAGCTGAGCTAGCAACTTTTTTATTTTTTGTCTTTTTGAGACAGGGTCTCATGATGCAGTTCAGGCCGGCCTTGAGCTTACTTTGTAGCCCAGGCTAGTTCTGAACTCGAAAGGATCCTCCTGCCTCAGCTTCTTGAGTGCTGGTATTACAGGCGTGTGCCACCACGCCTGGCTCATATTTTATTTTGAGACAGGCTCTCACTAAATTGTCCAGGGAGGACTTGAACTTGCCATCCTCCTGCCTTACCCTCCCAAAGTGCCAGGATTACAGATGTGTGCCACTGTGCCTGCTCTATTTTATTTTGTTTTGAGATAGAGTCTTGCTAGATTGTCTAGGCTGGCTATCAGTTTGTGATATTCCTGCCTCAGGTTCCCAACTGGCTGGGATTACAGGCATGGGATACCATGCCCTACTATTGTTACTGTTTTTTAACTTGTTTGTTTGCTTGCTTTTATTTTATTTCATTTATTTATTTAGGTCTTTTTGAGACAGGGTCTCACTATGCAGTTCAGGCTGGCCTTGAGTTCACTTTGTAGCCCAGGCTGGTCTCCTACTCCCAACGACCTTCCTACTTTAGCTTCCCAAGTGCTGGGATTACAGGCATGTGCCACCCCCCCTGGCTTGCTTACTTTTAAATGGGATCTCACTATGTAGTTCAGGCTAGCCTTATACTCACTGTGTAACCGAGGCTGGCTGGAGCTCATGGCGATCCTGTTGCCTTGGCCTCCTAAATGCTGGAATTACAGGTGTGCACCACCATGCCTGACATTTTTGTTACTTCTTTGTAGTAGGTAATAGTTACCAAATGAGGACTTCTTTTCCCTAGGGGAGAGAAAGGAGGTGGCCCAGTGCTTGATTGCCTGTTGTGTAAGCAGCCTGTCTAAAGTAGGAAAGGAGCTATGAGGATATAAGGTCTTTTGGTGAATTCCTGATGTAGCAAGGGCTAAAATAAAAGAAATAAGGTTATTAACTTATTTTTATTCTGATAAACTGAATCATTTTTCTTTAAAAAGCATCTGATGCCTCTGGGAAAACTTTTTGTTTTTGGTACCAGGAATCGAACTCACTACCTCACACTTGCCAAGGCAGATGCTGTGCTGCTGAGCTATATCTCTGGCCCCTGAGTTATATCTGGAAAATTTTTTAAACTTTCTATTTAAATACAGAATTATGCTGCTTATACTCATTTCTTTTTCTGTTTTTGTCTGTTTTTTTTTTTTTTCTTTCTGGTACTAAGAATCGAACTCATGACTTTGCACTTGCCAGGCAGGCGCTGTGCTGCTGAGCTAAATCCCCAGCCCCCTGTCTGTTTTTTGATACAGAGTCTTGATATGTATGTAGTTCAGGCTGGCTTTGAGCTCACTTTGTAGCCCAGACTGGCCTGGAATTTGTGGCATTCCTCCTGTCTCAGCCGCTCCACTGCTAGGATTACAGGTGTGCGCCACCACAACTGGCCTATTCCTTTTTTACCTTTACTTTAGCTTTAAAACAGAATCATTTGTTTATTAAGTCCTTTTGATCTTGAAACTCATATCCTAATTGAAGTCTCCTTTGTGATAATTTCACAGCGTCTAATTAATAATAAAGCATAAAAGATTTTGTTGTTTTTTGTTTTGATTCCAGATGTAGTGCCAGGGCCAGGAATATAGCTCAGGGGATTCTTGCCTGCCTGGCAAGCATGAGGTCCTGAGTTCGATTCCTGGTACCCAAAAAAAAAAAAAAAAAAAAAGCAAGTAGAACAAAAAGAAGAACTAAGCTGAGTAAATCAGATGCAGTGCTAAATTGTAAAGGGGGAGTATATGGGAAGATGTTAAAAAGGAAAGGAGGATCAGGGCATGGTGGTGTGTGCCTGTAATCCCAGCCCTCTGGGAAGCAGATGTGGGAGAATAAAAAATTCAAGCCTAATCTGGGCAGCGTGGTGACTTGATGAGACTCTGTCTCAAAAACAAAAGCAAAAAAAAAAACAACCCAGTGTTTCAGAATAGCCTCCCTAGGTCCATGGTTTGCTTACCAATATTTAACACAGTAGTTATTTAGCCTACAGGAATTGCTCATTCACACACACACACACACACACACACACACACACACACACGTTTTTGCTTTTTCTTTTGCAGTTTTTTGAGACAGGGTCTTGCTATGTATCCCAGACTGGCCTCAGACTCACAGTGATCCTTTTGCCTCAGCCTCTGAGTGCTGAGATTATAGGCATCGCCACCATACCTGGTGATCATTGATAGTTTTTTTTTTTTTTTTCTGGTACCAGGAATTGAACTCACGACGTTGTGCTTGCCAGGCAGGCGCTGTGCCACTGAGCTGAATCCCCAGCCCCGATCATTGATAGTTAATGAAAGAAAAAAATGATAACCAGTTATGAATCATAGCAAACATCAGTTCAGATTCTGTGCAGCTTTGCTTTGTCTTTCAATGAATTTATGTCAAGTACCTGTGCTTCAGTTTCCTCATCCATGAAATGTAGAAATGTAGTGAGCATTAAATGTGTTGTTTTGTGTAAAGTGTTTAGCATAGTACATGATACTTGTTAAATGCTAAATAAACATTATTACTAATGTTTATTAAATATACACTTTCTTAGCCATGCTTGCTAGCACATGGCTGTAATCAGGAGGCTGAAACAGGAGTATCATTGCGTTCAAGGCCAGCCTGGGCTACAAAGTAAGTTCAAGACCAGCCTGAACTGCATAGTGAGACCCTGCCTTAAAAAGACCAAGAAAAAAACCCAAAAAAACCCCAAGACAAAACACTTTCTTTTGTGCCAAAAGCTATGCTGGCCAAGCATGATGACATAGCCCCTGCTCTGAAGCAGCTTACAGTCTAGTAGTAGAAACAGAAATATACAAAGTAATTGTAATCGAATACCTTTTTAAAATCAATTTTGTAGTGGTGATGATTGTAAAATTCACTTTTTTTGGCAGTGCTAGGGGTCAGACCTAGCCTGATCAGCCCCATCATAGGGGCTCTACCAATGAGCTTACACCCTCTGGCCTAGTCACATTTTACATACCACTGAAAATGAAGAAATGTCCCTTATTAGACTGGTATGCCACCATTTGTAAAATGTATCCTGGTTTTGGAATTGTTAAGGAGTTGTTAAAATGTGAAAAAAGAACAAAAACAAAATGATAAGCTGTGGAGAAGGTATACCTTGTTGTAAGACTTGAGGGAAGGCTAAGTACAAGTATTGTCTGTCAGTAAAGGCATCTTGGATTGAACCTACATGATAGGCCCTCACAGTTGGACTATCGGGAACCTGGCCAGGATCCCCAATTGCCTGTATGATGGGTACGACAAGGATGAAATAAGAAACAGAGAAAAATTTAGTAACGCATGAAGGGGGACTGACAGTCAGTGTCTCAGGAGGGGCAAAGACAAAGACACTCTGAGCCCGTCACTATTTATTGGGTGTATACAATGATAGGAAGACCTAGCAGAAGATTCAAGGTCAGTGGCAAAGTCAGAGGTAGATGACTCAGCAGGCAATGGATAATCCTGGGATGACTCAAGAGGGCGGAGATGATTTTATGCTAAGAAGGTTCTTGCCCTGGACTGTTTTTTAATCTTAGTGGTCTTAGTTTAGTCTTAGTGGATGGCCCATCCCTAAAGAGTTAATGGGAAGGAGCTAGGGATATAGCTTATCAGCTCAGCACCTACCTGGCAAGTGCAAGGTCGTGAGTTCGATTACCGGTACAAAAAAAAAAAAAAATAGAGTTAATGGGAAATCTCAGAAGGGTGTTACTGATAACCCCAAGCCTCCATTTATCCCTTAGGGGAAGTATGCAAAATTAACCATTGTGAATTTGTGGTCCCCAACATTGGACAAGTAAGTAAGATAGGCGTTTTTTTTTTGAGACATTTTCACTATGCAGTTCAGCCTGGCCTCGAACTCATTTTGTAGCCCAGGCTGTCCTCGAACTCACAGCAATCCTCTTGCTTTAGCCTTCTGAGTACTGGGATTACAGGCATTTGCCACCATGCCCAGCAAGATAGGTCTGACAGTGGGGAGGGAGTGAGCATTATTGATGTATGCCACCATATTAGGATGAGCTACAAGAGGAAATGAGCTAAGACTTGGCAGAATAACACTGTATAATGCAGCAGAGCAGGGCAGAAAGCTTGGAAAGTTTTCAGAAGAGACATGAGTCTGATACTTAAATTTGAACTCCTAAAGTATAGCGACTTTAAAAAGATGAATTTAATATAATAAATTGAGAAGTGAGAGTAAATGTGAGAAGCAAAGTGGCCAGGAGAAAGGCTGAAATTTTACAGCTGACCAGAGGGAACATAAGTGTGAAGTCACAGTGCTCTTGGTGAGAAGTGAATGCTTTCTTAGAGAAGTGTTCAGTGCCTATTTCTGTCTTTTCACTACCTCTCAAGGTCCTGATTATGTCCCTCTCAGAGCTCTCTGTGATTAAGGGTGAAAAGAAATACAAGTCAACAGGAAAAAGCCTAGCTTCTTATTAAGATACATTTAAATTGGGCGTGGTTGTGCACACCTGTAATCCCAGCACTCAGAAGTCAGAGCAGGAGGATCCCTGTGAGTTTGAAGTCACCCTGGACCTTGACCAAAAAAAACCAAACCAAAATAAAACAACCAAAAAATCAAGGCCACCCTGGACTGTATAGGTCCTATCTCAAAAAATTTTTGTATTTCTTTTTTCATTACTAACCCATAACTAGACTTGAGTCCTTTTTCCTCTTTCCTCTTTCTGTGTGTGTGTGTGTGTGTGTGTGTGTGTGTGCGCGCGCGCCAGGAATTGAACTCAGGACCTTGCACTTGCCAGGCAGGTCTTTTGTGTTCATTTGTTGGTTTGTTTGTTTTTTTGTCTTTTGGAGACAGGGTCTTACCATGCAGTTCAGGCAGGTCTTGAACTCACTTTGTAGCCCAGGTTGGCCTCTAACTCGCAGTGATCCTCCTGCATCAGCCTCCTGATTGCTGGGATTACAGGCATGTGCCACCATGCCTGGCTCGTTTTGTTTTGTTTTGTTTTGTTTTGTTTTGTTTTGTTACTGGGAATCAAACTCATGACCTTGCGCTTGCCGGGCAGGCGCTGTGCTGCTGAGCTAAATCCCTAGCCCCTGCCTCAAACTCTTGATGATCTTCCTGCCTTAGCCTCCTGAGTGCTGGGATTACAGATGTGTGCCACTGTGCCCAGTTTTTTTGGTGGGGGTACTGAGGATTGAACCCAGGGACCACTGAGTTATACCTACAACCCTTTAAAATTTTTTTAAACACAGGGTCTGGCTGGCTAAATCGGTCAAGGTTGCGATCTTCCTGCCTCAGCTTCCCAGAGTGCCGGTATTACAGGCTTGTACTACCATGTCCAACTTGCTTGCTTTGCTTTTTTCATTTATTTTTTTCTCTTTCTCTCTCTCTCACTATGCTTCCCTCCTTCCCTCCCTTCCTTTCTTCATATCGCTCCGAACCCCACTGAGCTACATCCTTAGCCTTTTTTTTTGAGACGGGGTTGCCTAGGCAGGACTCACTTGTGATTCTCTTGCCTTAGGTTCTACAGTAGCTGGTTTGCCTGGTCAGTATCCCTGGGAGAGTTGGATCATTTTTTTTGGAGACAAGGTCTTGCTCTGTACCCCAGGCTGGCCTTGAACTTGCAGGGATTTTTTTTTTTTTGTACTGGGAATTAAACTTAGGACCTTGTGCTTGCCAGGCAAGTGCTGTGCCACTGAGCTGTATCCGTGGCCTGGCTTGGATCTTTTAAGCTTTTGACTCTGTGGTGTCATTTTAAACTGTGGAGTTGCTGGGCATGGTGATGCACTCCTGTAATCCCAGCACTCCTGTAATCCTAGCACTTGGGAGGCTGAGGCAGGATGAAGTTTGAGAATAGCCTGGTAGTGAGCTCAAGGCTAGCCTGAATTGCACAGCAAGACCCTGTCTCAAAAAAAAAAAAAAAAAAAAAAAAATTAAAATGTGGAGTTAACTCCTTTTTGTGTATGGTGGTCTTGGGGAGTGAACTCAGGGCCTTTGCATGGAGCTGTATCTCCAGTTCTTTATTTTTTTATTTTGAGATAAGGTCTTGCTAAATTGCCAAGGCTGACATTGAACTTGGGACCTGCACTCCAGAAGGCAAAAAGGTCAAAAGTTTCAAGTGCAGCCTGGGCAATTTAGTGATTTTAGTGAGACCTTGCCTCAAAATAAATAATGACAAAAGGCTGGGAATACAGCTAGTGTAAAAGTCCTGGCTTTAATTCCTAGTATTGCAAAAAAAAAAAGAAAAAGAAGAGAGCTATATTATTGAACTATATCTGCAGCCTCCAGATCTCTCTTTTTTTTTTTATCTATTTTTTATTTTATTTTATTTTATTTATTTTTATTTATTTATTTTTTGTCTTTTTGAGACAGGGTCTCGCTATGCAGTTCAGGCTGGCTTTTTTTTTTTTTCTCCAGTACCGGGAACCGAACTCACGACCTTGCGCTTGCCAGGCAGGCGCTTTTGCCACTGAGCTAAATCCCTAGCCCCCAATAGTGATGGTAGTTCAGGCTGGCTTTGAGCTCACTTTGTAGCCTAGGCTGGTCTCAGACTCCAAATGATCCTCCTGCCTCAGCCTCTTGAGTGCTGAGATTACAGGCATGGGCCACCACGCCCATCCTATCTATTTTTTATTATTGGTAGTAATAGTAATGGTGGAGTTTGAACCTAAGACCTTAAGCATGCTGGGAAAACAGTCTGCCACTGAACTACATCTTAGTGTAGCCAGTTTTGTTTTTTTTTTCCTTCCTTCTTTCCTCCTTTCCTTTCCTTCCTTCCTTCCTTCCTTCCTTCCTTCCTTCCTTCCTTCCTTCCTTCCTTCTTTCCTCTCTCTGTCTCTGTCTCTATCTCTATTTCTGTCTCTCTCCTCTCTCTCTCTCACTCTGTCTCTCTGTCTCTCTTTGGGGTCTCACTATGATCTCCAGGCCACTGTGTGCTACAGGCTACCCTCAAACTTGTAGTGCTCGTACTTCCTCAGCCTCCCAAGTGCTGTGATTACGGGCATGTGCTACAGCACCTGGCCAGATCTCTCCTTTTCAAAAGCTGCTATCATCTTCTACTTGTTTGGAAGATTCAAGATTCCCTTTTAGCTTGTCTATTAATTAGGATATCTTTTTTTTAGTTTCTCCCCTTTCTTGCTTTGACTCTAAGTGGTTGGTCATCAAACAAATATTTATACATTGCTTAGCCTATGCTAAGAGCTAAAATAGAAGTAGTTAGTGTGACTCTTTCTTGCCTACCCAGAGTTTATGTCTTGTTGGGCAAAACAAATAAGTTGAACTGTCAGTTACAGAATACTGTGTTGAATGATGATTGAGAGCCATAAAGTTCAGTGGAAAGTGTTAATTTTTAATCTGTATTGAGGGTACCACGAAAGGATGTGGATTGAGGAATGTTCAAGGTAAGATTTGAAGAATGAGTAGGAGGTTGGTGAATAGTAAGGGGAAAATCACTGGCAACATAGGAACTGTTACTTGTAAATTTCTTTTCTTTTTTTTTTTGTCTTTTTGAGACAGGGTCTCACTATGCAGTTCAGGCTGGTCTTGAACTTACTTTGTAGCCCAGGCTGGCCTTGAACTTGCAACAATCCTCCTGCCTCAGCCTCCCGAGTGCTGGGATTACAGGTGTGTGCCACCACACTTGGCTATTTGTAAGTTTCAAGACATTTAACATATTCTATTTTCATTACTTGGAATAAACTATATTTTTTTTTAATGAAAGATAGATTTTCTTTTTTTTGGTACTGGGAATTGAACTCACAACCTCTCACTTGCCAGGCAGGTGCTGTGCTGCTGAGCTAAATCCCCAGCCCGTGATTTTCAACATTATTGTGCCAAATAATAATAATACATATTGTTATATAACAATATTCTGGTTTTTTTCCGGTACCGGGAACCGAACTCACGACCTTGCGCTTGCCAGGCAGGCGCTTTTGCCGCTGAGCTAAATCCCCAGCCCGTGATTTTCAACATTATTGTGCCAAATAATAATAATACATATTGTTATATAACAATATTCTGGTTTTTTTCCGGTACCGGGAACCGAACTCACGACCTTGCGCTTGCCAGGAAGGCGCTTTGCCGCTGAGCTAAATCCCCAGCCCCTTATATAACAATATTCTTCTTTCCTTCTGCACAGCTGCAGGAAATATCAGAGCATCTGTGCAAGTGAACAATCAGAACCTTGATAGTCATAAAATTTCTAAGCTTCCTAAATACCACTGTGAATTTTCCTTGTCCTACGCTTTTCCTTATTCTTGCTGTATTGGGGATTAAACCCAAGACCTTGTGCCTGCTAGACAAGGGCTGTGTCACTGAGCTACACCCCCAACCCCTTTATAAAAATTTGAGACAGGTCTCACTAAATTGTCTAGCCTAAGGGGCTGGGGATTTAGCTCAGCGGCAAAGCGCCTGCCTGGTAAGCGCAAGGTCGTGAGTTCGGTTCCCGGTACCGGAAAAAAAAAAAAAAAAAAAAAAAAAAAAAAAAAAAAAAAAAAAAAAAAAAAAAAAAAAAAAAAAAAAAAATTGTCTAGCCTAGCCTCAAATTTCATTGCCTAGAATCATGGCAAACTCAGGAGCTCAAGGAACCCTCCTGCCTCAGCCTTCTTGGCAACTGATACTACAGGCATGTGCCACTGGACTTAGTTGTGTACTTTTTTTTTTTTTTTCCTGAAGCACCTTCTCATATGCAGTTCAGGCTGACCTCGAGCTCACTATGTAGCTCAGGCTGAATTCACAGCAGTCCTCCTGCCTCAGCCTCCCAAGTGCTGGGGTTATAAACATGTGCCAGCACATCTGGCAGTTTTGTACTCTTGATTCCTAAGTAAGAATATTTTGCAACCAGGTGTGATGGTGGCACATGCCTGTAATCCCAATATTTGGGAGGCTGAGGCAGGAGGATTGCAAGTTTGAGGCCAGTCTGGACTATATAGTGAATTCAAGGACAGCCTTGAGTACATGATGGGACTGTCTCCCCGTGGGGCAGGGGGTTGCTATTTTCTTTTCTATTTAACTTATTAGATTTGATTTTTGCCACTTATTCCACTCTCTCCTTTCTATTCTAGGACACTGTTGTGTCACCTAAAGACATATCCTCCATATCAGCGCATAAAAAAGTTTTCAGTGTGAGATTTATCAAGTTAATTGGTGAATTAATGTGTGGATCCTATTCAAAGTCCATGCAAGCTATGTTCTCCCACGCATTGCTTAATTTATTGAAGCTTGGAGCAAGAAATATTCTTTTTTTTTTTTTTTAAGCAATTCTATTTTTTTGTTGTTGGTACTGGGAGTCAAACTCACGACCTCATGCTTTCTAGGCAGGCGCTATGCCACTGAGCTATATCCCCGGCCCTTTTTTGTTTTTTTGAGACAGGGTCTCGCTATGCAGTTCAGGTTGGCCTTGAGCTCACTTTGTAGCCCAGGCTGATCTCAAACTTGCAGCGATCCTCCTGCCTCAGCTTCCTTAGTGCTGGGATTAGAGGCGTGCACCACCACATCTGCCTCTAAGAAATATTCCTAAATATTTCTGGAAAATGTGTATTTTGGCTCCCAGGTGAGTGGATATTTGGATTTAGGAAGACTGAGAAGATATGCTATGATTTTTGGGAGCTGGACCAGGGCCAGCATTAAGAGCATTTCCCCCCATTTGGCATCTAGCCTCTTCTCTCTGCTGCTGCTTTCTTCTGAGAGCCTGTTTGAACTATTTGCCAATGTGTCTCCTCTGTTCTTTATTTTTTACAAATGACTCTGCTTTTCCATATATCAAATTTCTAATTAAGAAGTTTTCTTCTTTTTCTTTTCTTTTCTGAGACAGAATTTTGCTCTGTTGCCCAGGTTGACCTGAAAATTGTTGGGCCTAAGCAGTTCTCCTGCCTCAGTGTCCCAACAACCATAGATGGGACTATAGCTAAACCACTATATCTGGCTAGAAAGGCCTTTAAAAATTTTTGCAATACTGAGGATTAAACACAGGGTCTCAAGGATGTTAGGTAAATACTCTATCATACTCTTATCTTTTTGTTTTTCTGGTACTGGGAATTGAACTCACGACCTTGCACTTGCCAGGCAGGCCCTGTGCTGTTGAGCTAAATCCCCAGCCCTACTCTATCATACTCTAGCCTTATCTTTTAAACATTTTTTGCAAGTGATGTAATTATCTATATGCACATTTCCTTCATATTTCTATATTAAACTCAAGTCTAAATCTTCTTCAACATTCTATAGACATCCTCAGAAATTATCTTTTTTTGTCATCTTTTTGAGACAGGGTCTCACTATGCAATTTAGGCTGGCCTTGAGCTCACTTATGTAGCCCAGGCTGGCCTTGAACTTGAAATGATTGTCCTGCCTCAGCCTCCTGAGTGCTGGGATTAGAAGTCATTATTTTTGATATAAAATCTAACCTTCTAAATTCCCATCCTGATTGAATGGTACCACCCAGTTGCCTAAATAAAAAATTTGAATTTGGTGGGGCATGGTAGCACATATGTCTGCAATCTTAAATTCTGCAGAGGCTCAAGTGGGAGGATCTCAAGTTCAAGGCTAGCCTGCTCAATTTAGCAAGATTTATTCCTTTCTTTTTCTTTTTTCTTTCTTTTTTTTTTTTTTCTTGAGAAAGGGTTTCACTATGCAGTTCAGGCTGGGCTTGAGTTCACTTTGTAGCCCAGGCTGGTCTCAAACTCACAACGATCCTCCTGCCTCAGCCTCTGGAGTGCTGGGATTACAGGGGTGTGCTACCATGCCTGGCACCAGTTTTAATTTTGAAAGTCTGGGCCTGGGGATTTAGCTCAGTGACATAGCGCCTGCCTGGCAAGCACAAAGTTGTGAGTTTGATTCTTGGTACAGGAAAAAAAAATTTTTTTTTGAAAGTCTTCTAAATCTGCTTTTTAAAAATTTCTAACCAAATGATCAAAGTCTTGGATCTAACCATTTTATTTTGCACTTGGATATTTGGAACCCTGTTTTGCATGCCTCAAGTCTTATCACCCATCCTGTTTGTCCACCAAACTGTCACAGAAGTGATCTGTGTGTAGTGATACGTGCTTGTAGTACTAGCTACTCTGGAGGCTTATGTAGGCTCACTTGAGCTCACAAGTTGGAGACCAGCCTACGCAACATAGCAAGATCTTATCATAACAAAAAAAAATTTTAAAGAAGTGATCTTTCTAAATTGTAAGACTACTGAAGTCTGCCCTTTTTTGCTTTGAGACTCTTCATTACTTGCAGTGCCAATGCATAGCAGATGCTGGGGCTGGGGATTTAGCTCAGAGGCAAAAGCGCCTGCCTGGCAAGCGCAAGGTCGTGAGTTCGGTTTCTGGTACCGGAGGAAAAAAAAAAACCAAACATAGCAGATGCTTAAGCCCATCTTCCTTCCTCCTTCCCTCAGTGTGATTTTGCCCAAGCTATTTTTCCCCTTCAAAGCACTTCTTTTATCAGTACATTATATATATATGTATATATATGTATAAATATGTGTGTGTGTATGTGTGTATACACACACACACACATTCACTGTGGGGAATTTATACCTGTACATGACATATCTTGCTGCTTCTTTTTTTTCCAACCTCCTTCCCTCCCTTCAACCCCTCTGCTCCTCCTTATTTAGAAAAATTTTGTTTCCATTTTTTCCCTATTTTTTTTTTCTTGTCCCTTCCTTTCCTCCCACCTCCTCCATTTTTGCCCTTCTCATTTGAACATTTTATTCCAATTTCCCAATATCTGTCATACATTTTGGTCCTTATTTACACTTTTGTTTTCTCACACCAGAGAAACACTACAGTATTTCAACATGTGTGTCATTTATTTCACTTGAGAGTATGTTCGTGAGGTTCAGCCATTTACCTAGAAATGTCTCAAACTTATCCTTCTTTATGGCAGAGTAATACTCCATTGTATGGAAAAAAAACCCCACTTCTTATCCATTCACCAGTTGATGGGCATTGGGGCTATTTCCAAGATTTGGCTATTACAAACTGTGGCTCTGTAAACAGGGGTGTATATATATCGCTGTGGTATGATGTTTTTAATTCCTTCAGGAAGATATCAAGAAGAGGAATAGCTGGATTAATTGGAACCTCTAGTCTTAGTGGGTTTTTTTGTTTGTTTGTTTGTCTTTTTGATACAGGGTTTCACTATGTAGTTCAGGCTGGCTTTGAACTTACCTTATAGCCCAGGTTGGCCTGGAACTCGGAGCAATCCTTCTGCCTCAGCCTCTCTAGTGCTGGGATTTCAGGCATATGCTACCACGCCCAGCCTTAGTTCTCTGTTTTTTGAGGAATCTCCACACTGATTCTTTTTCTTTTCTTTTTTTGAGGCAGGGTCTCACTGTGTAGTTCAGGCTGACCTTGAACTCACTATGTAGCCTAGGCTGGCCTTGAACTCGCAGTGATCTTCCTGCCTCAGTCTCCCAAGTGCTAGGATCACAGGCGTGCGCCACCACACCTGGCTTTCTTTTTTGTCTTTTTGAGGCAGGGTTTCACTATGCAGTTCAGGCTGACGTTGAACTCATTTCATAGTTTATACTGGCCTTGAATTCACAGAGAGCCTCCTGCCTCAGCCTCCCAAGTGCTGGGATTACTGGTGTGCACCACCACTCCCACTTCTAGGTCTCTTCTATTGTATTATCTAATTTTGGGAGATATAGTATCGGTATTTTGATCGGGATGGCATTAAATCTATATAACAGTTTTGGAAGTATGGCCATTTTCACTATATTAGTTCTTCTTACCCAAGAATAGGAGATATCTTTCCATTTTCTGATATTTTCTTGTATCATTTCATATCTTTTCAGAGTACTGTAGCTTTCATTGTAAAGGAAGTCTTTGAATTCCTTTATTAGATTGATACCTAGATATTTCATTGTTTTGAATGCTGTTGTGAAAGGTTGTTTTGCTAATTTCTCTCTCAGTGAGTTTGTTATTTATGTACAGGATTGCTATTGACTTTTGAGTGTTGGCTTTGTACCTAACTATGCTACTGAATTTTTTTGTTTGTTTGTTTGTTTTGAGACAGGGTCTTGCTGTACAGTTCAGGCTGGTCTTGAGCTCACTTTGTAGCCCAGGCTGGCCTTGAACTCACAATGATCCTCCTGCCTCACCCTCCTGAGTTCTAGGATTACAGGCGTGCGCCACCACGCCCGGCTATGCTACTGAATTTGGTTGTGGAATTTAGAAGTTTTTCTTTTTCTTTTTTTTTTTTTTTGAGACAGGGTCTGGCTATGCAGTTCAGAGTGGCCTCAGAATCATGGCAATCTTCCTGCCTCAGCCTCTTCAGTGCTAAGATTATAGGCTTGTGTCACCACAGCCAGTTCAAATCTGGAAGATTTTTGGTGGAATTTTTGGGGTCTTCTATGTAGAGTGTCATGTCTTCTAATGGCAATTTAACTTCTTCCCTATCCTTATTCCTTTTATTTCTTCCTCTTATCTAATTGCTCTGGCTAATGTTTCCAGAACTGTATTAAATAAAAGTGGTTAGGGGCTGGGGATTTAGCTCAGCGGCAAAGTGCCTGCCTGGCAAGCGCAAGGTCGTGAGTTCGGTTCCCGGTACCAGAGAAAAACCAAAAAAACAAACAAACAAATAAAAGTGGTTATAGTGGACATCTTTCTCTTGTTCCTGATTTTTAAAAAATTCTCATCAATGGTATTTATTCATGTGAACAGCTTTACAAAAATAGTAGTACTTAATTTACTTAGCACATACTCATGTACAGCTAGTTTTGAATAGCACGCTGTTATGTATTTTAAGTGACTCAAGTTCCATGGGAATGATACTCCTTTAAGAACATAGGCTATCTGGGGGCTGGGGGTTTAGCTCAGTGGCACAGCGCCTGCCTGGCAAGCGTAAGGTCATGAGTTCAGTTCCCGGTACTGGAAAATAACAAACAAAACAAAACAAAAACAAAAAAAAAAGAATTTAAGGGCTGGGGATATAGCTCAGTGGCATAAGCACCTGCCTGGCAAGTGCAAGTTCGTGAGTTCGATTCCCAGTACCAAAAAAAAAAAAAAAAAAAAGAACATAGACTATCTGGAAAATTAATGAACAAGAAGAACTTTTTACATACTGAAAGTTTAACAGCCTCTATTTACTGAAACTCTGATTTTGTTTATAGCTAGAATTTGGCTGTTATGTAATCATTACTGTTCATATCAGAAAGATGCCTAAGGTGATCAGAAGCATCCATATAATCCTGAGATCCAATACCCAGTCAGCCAACAGAAAGTACCAATACTCCTGCTTTCTCATGAGCCCACTCTTGTTCCTAATTTCATAGTGAGAGCTTTCAGTTTTTGTCCATTTTTATCAGATTGAGAAAAAGACCATCTTTTCCAGTTTTCTGTAGAGTTTTTTTTATCATGAATGGCTGTTGAACTTTATCAAATACTTTTTCTGCGTCTGTCAAAATGATCATGTGGTTTTTGTCATTTGTTGTGTTTTTTTTTTTTTTTTTTTTTTTTTTGTCTTTTGGAGACAGGGTCTCACTATGCAGTTCAGGCTGGCTTTGAGCTCACTGTATAGCCCAGGCAGGCTTCGAACTCACAGTGGTCCTCCTGCCTCAGCCTCCCAAGTGGTGGGATTACAGGCATGCATGACCATGCCTGGCACTTCAGCGTGTTTTATTGGGATTATCATCTAACTGTAGAAACTATCTAATTTCTTCTTTAATTTCATCTGTGACCCATTGGTTTGTTCAGGAAGATGTTATTTAATTTTCATGTGTTTATGAAGTTCTTGTGGTTTCTTTTGCCATTGATTTCCAATTTCATTGCACCATGGTCTGATAATATGCATGGGATAATTTAGGTTCCTTTGCATTTTTTTAAAGCATGTTTTATGAGCTAGTATGTAGTCTGTTTTGGAGAACGTCCCCTGTGCAGCTGAGAAGAATGTGTATTCTGATGTCATGGGGTAGGATACTCTGTAGACATCTGTTAAATCCATTTGTTTAGGTTTGGTTCAGATCTGATATTTCTTTGTTATTTTTGTCTAGTTGATCTGTTTGTGAAAGCTTTCACTCTTATGTTGTTTCTGTCTAGTTGGTGTATTTGTAATGTGGGGTAATGAGGTCCCTTGTTACAATTATATTAGTGCTGAGCTAGGTGTGGTGGTGCATGCCTGTAATCAGGAGGCTGAGGCTGGAGGAGTGTTGCGAGTTTGAGGCCAGCCTGAACTACAAAGTGAGGCTTTTTCTTTTGAGGGCCTTGCTATGCAGTTTAGGCTGGCCTTGAGCTCACTTTGTAGCCTAGGCTGGTCTTGAACTCACAACAATCCTCCTGCCTCAGTCTCTCGCTACCACACCCTGCTTTACAAGGTGAGTTCAAGACCAGCCTGAACTGCATAGTGAGACCCTGTCTGAAGAAGACCAAAAAAAAAAAAAAAAAACCCCAAATAAAACAAAAAAACAGTTGTATTAGTGCTTATTTTTTCATGTTCCTTAATATATTTTATATAGTTGGGTGTGGTATTTGGTGCACATATATTTATGATTGTTATCTCTTCCTCTTGGATTGTTCCCTTTGTAAGGATGTAGTGACCTTCTTTGTCACTCTTAATCAATCGTGGCTTGAAATCTACTTTGTCTGTAAATAGAGTAGCTATCCTTGCTTTTCCCAGGTTCCTGTCACATGGAGTATTGCTTTCCATCCTTTGACTTTCAGTCTGTGAATTTCATTTTGAAATAAATGTGTTTCTTGTATGCAGCATATTGTGGGATCTTGCTTCTTCTGCTTTTTTTTGTTGTTTTTTTGAGACAAGATCTCACTGTACAGTTCAGGCTGGCCTTGAGCTCACTTCGTAGCCCAGGCTGGCCTCAAACTCACAACCATCCTCCTTCCTCAGCTTCTCAAGTGCTGGAATTACAGGCAAGTGCCACCACACCTGGCTCCTAATTGATTTGTATTGATTTATCCTTGTGGTTTTTTTCCTGTTGTTGGTTCCATTCCTCTTTTTTGTCCCTCGGCTTATTACTTGTCTTGCCTGGTGGATTCATTCTGTTGGGGTTCATAGAGTTGTAATCCTTGTTATCTCATTCTAGACTGTCCTTCAGAACATTTTGGAGTACTGGTTTGGTGACCATGAATTTCTTCAGGTGTTCTTTAATGGATGTATCTTATTTCTACATCAATTTTGAAAGATAGTTTTGTGGGGGTACATCAGTCTAGGTTGGAGGTTCTGTTCTCTTCTCCCTTGCTTGCTTGCTTTCTTTTGTTCTTTCTTTTTTTTTTTTGGTTTTTCTCCAGTACCAGGAACCGAACTCACGACCTTGCGCTTGCCAGGCAGGCGTTTTTGCCGCTGAGCTAAATCCCCAGCCCCCCACCCCCCCTTTTTTTTTTTTTTTTGAGACAGGGTCTGGGTATATAGTTAAGTCTGGCCTTGAATTGACTACATAGTGCAGGTTGGCCTTAACTTCATGATGAGCCTCCTGCCTCAGCCTCCCAAGTGCTTAGATTATAGGCCTGTGCTACCACACCTAGCCAGGAGGTTATTTTCTGTCAGGGCTTAAAGTACTTTACTCCAGACTCTCCTTTACTTGAAGGCTTGGAGTACTTCACTCCAGACTCTCCTTGACTTGAGGGTTTGTGTTGAGAAGTCTGCTGTGATTCTGATGGGCTTTCCTTTATATGTGATTTATTTCTTTTCTCTAATAGCTTTTATTTTTATATATTCATTTGGTACTGGGAATCAAACTCAAAACCTTTCCTTTTTTCTTTTGAGACAGGATCACACTTTGCAGTTCAGGCTGGCTTTGAGCTCACTTTGTAGCCCAGTCTGGTCTCTAACTTGCAAGGATCCTCCTGCCTCAGCCTCCCAAGTGCTGGGATTACAGGCATGTGCCACCATGTCCAGTTTATCTCCTGCTTTTCATTGACTTTGATCAATCTTATGTTATTCTTCTTTGCATCATCTAGCAGATGTTGCATTGATTTTTTTTATGAACTCTTGCAATTTTTAAGAAAATTTTCTTTCCATGATTGCTAACTGCAATTCTGTCTTCTTTATCTGATATTTTGTCCTTACACTGGCTCATTCTGCTGTGTATTCTTTTTTTTTTTCCTTTTTTGTAGGGTCTTACTATGTAGCCCAGGTTTGCTTTGAAGTTGAGACAATCCTCTTGCCTCAGTCTCCCTAGTGCTGGATTACAGGGGTGTGCTACCATTCCTAGCAAAAAAGAAACACACACACAAACAACCCTATTGTTATGGTTTGTGTCTAGTTGTCCCCCACAAAACCTTGTGCAGTCACGGGGAGGTGGCTTTTTGGAGGTGGCTGAATCTAGAGTATAATTGATTCATAGTGGAATGCGAGGATTAAGGCAGAAAGAGGCTTGTTTCCCCCTTCTGCTTATTGTTTTTGCTGATTTCTGTTGCCCCTCTGCCATGTGCCACTCTGCCTTGGAGCCAGCTGATTACTGATTGAAACCTCTACAAACTGAGCTAAATAAACCTTTCCTTCCTTAATTTGTGAGTGTTGGGTATTTTGTCTCAGCAGGGAGAAAAGTAGCGAACACACTTACTTTTTTTTACTTGTGTTATGAGCCTCAGTACAGATAACTGGTGAGTGAATGAGACTGTTTTGAAGAGTTAGGTCCCTGATCTTGGAAAAAAGAGATTGACCTTTTCCTTAGGGTGCATTTTCTTTCTCAGCTATCAGATGAGGATAACAGGACCGGTTTAGCTCAGGGTAGATGGTTGTGAGGCATGACTACTAATGAAAATAATTGTAAAACAGTTTTGCAAGTTAAAGTGTGATATAAATGCTAAATAATAGTTCTTCATTGAAATGTTGTGAAAATTAGCAGATGATGTCTGTTAGAGGCCTTAAGTTCTTTTCAGAAAGGTGATATATTTTTGTAAGTACTGTTTTAGGAAAAAATAGCTTAGAATTTGGGAAAAGTTATTGATTGCTACCCTAATTTCTGGAATGTAACAATTATGAAACCATAATGAAACAACTTGTTAAAGAGAGATATTTCCCTGAAGATTTATCATAATATCACTTTAGATGGTTTCTATTATAAGAGTATTTTTTGTTGTTTTTTGTTTTGTTTTCTTTTGTTTTTGTTTGTTCGTCTTTTTGAGACAGGGTCTCACTATGCAGTTCCGGCTGGCCTTGAGCTCACTTTGTAACCCAGGCTGGTCTTGAACTTACAACGATCCTCCTGCCTCAGCCTCCTGAGTGCTGGGATTACAGGTGTGCACCACCACGCCCGGCTGTTTGGTTTTTTTTTTTTTTTAATGGTACTGAGGATTGAAACCATGGCCTTTACACTGAGTTACATCTTTATTTATATATTTAGAGACAGGGACTTGCTCTGTCGTTCAGGCTGGCCTTCACTCACTGTGTAGCCCAGGTTGGCCTTAAACTTGTGGTGATCCTCCTGTCTCAGCTTCTATGTGCCGAGATTACAGGTGTGTGCCACCGTGTGTGGCCTAGTCCTTTGAAACAGAGTCTTACTAAGTTTTCCAGGCTGGGTTTGAACTTGTGATCCTCCTGCCTCAGTCTCCTAGAGTGCTAGGATTACAGGCATGTGCCAGCATGCTTGGGCTTTTATAAGAGTTTTATTGTCTTGGCTTTTGGGTTCAAGGAGTCATGTGAATCCCATACTATGATAATGACAATGATAAATGATTAAAAGACTGGTGGGAGTGGCTTATTTTCCATATTTAAAGAATCAGCCAATTAATAACACCATTCAAAAAATATTGAAAAACATTTATTGTAGACTACCCATAGAGACACTTCAATGCAGGGTTAGGTGATTGTTTTAATTAGGATTTGGAGAGTCACATGGTGCCATTTCAGGCAAAACTAGCACTCTTTGTTCCACACCTGATTCTAAATATAGAATCACTGGCATCATTAAACTGTAATGTACTTGAAAAATGCTTGAAATTTGAATCTCTTGAACTGAATTTTTCTCAGCCTCTAAAGTGACATTAACAATAGAGGAAAATCAGAAAGTGGTCTAAAACTGCTAAGGGAAAGGTGAAATACTTAAGTGATAGACTGCTGACATCCTCAGAACTTCACGCTGCTGACAGCTCATTTAGGATCTTTGTGTTGTTTTTAGTATAGGGACTCATCCATGTGTTACTAATGTTAGAACAAAATGACATGAAGATACTAGTTTCATATAGTTGGGATTTGAGTCATTTTTTCTGGAATTTGTGTTACCTTATAATTCATTAGCTCTTTATATGCGGGACAAATAAAAGGCTTGGGTTTCTTTTCCTCTTTGATGATCCTCTTGTCTTAACTTCTGGAGTGTGGGATTATAGTGGTACACCACCATACCTGGCGCTCTCTCTCTCTCTTTTTTTTTTTTTTTTGAGACAAGGTCTCGCTTTGTAGTCCAGGCTGGCCTTGAGCTCACTATGTAGCCTAGGCAGGCCTTGCAGTGATCTTCCTGCCTCAGCCTCCCAAGTGTTAGTTGGTCTTTTGGGGACAAGCTTTCCCTATGCAGTTCAGGCTGATCTTGAACTCACTTTGTAGCCCAGGCTGCCTTGAACTTGCAGAGATCATCTTGCCTCAGCCTCCTGAGTGCTGGGATTACAGGATTGTGCCACCATGCCTAGCTTCAGAAAGCTGTTTTTTTTTTTTTAAATGGTTTTAACATATTGCCAAGGCTAGCTTTGATGTGCTAGGTTCATACAATTCTGCCTCAGCCTTCTGAGTAGTTGAGACTACAGGCATGTGCCACCATGCCTGGCTATCTTCAATAATTTTAGGACTGTGTATTACTTATGTTAGACATCGTTATCTTTATTTTATTTTATTTTATTTCATTTTATTTTTCTCATTCGGAGTAGCTAAAGTTTCTCTGGAAGTTTGTAATATTAAGACAAAATACCTTTAGGACTGTTTGGAGAAATCACCTTCAGCTACTACTTTACAAGGTAGAATACAGTGCATGTAATTATTTTTGCTTTATATATTTCTTCTGTGACTTACTTGTTTACACTTTGAATATATTCCCCTTTGTCTTTTTGTCTTTTATTGACTTGTAATAGCTTTTATATATTGTGATCGACAGCTTTTCTTTTTTTTGAGACCGGGTCTGGCTATGTAGTTCAGAGTGTTCCTTAACTCATTATATATGAGCTCAGGCTGGCATTGAATACTCAGCAATCCTCCTGCCTCAGCCTCCCAAGTGCTGGATTTACAGGCAGGCACCACCATGCCTGACAATGACTGGCAACTCTTTAAAGTATTGTGAACACTATTTTTTGAGAAAGGCTCTTGCTGTGTAGTTCATGGCAAGTCCTCCTTCCTCAGCCTCCTGAGAGCTGGGATTACAGGTGTGGGTCACCACACCCTGTGGTAAATGCTTTCTAAATCTATGAGTATGGGAAGGCAGGCTATTGCATCAAATGGTAATTCAAAGATGATGTTTGGTGAAATTAATTGCTTGCCTTGGTTATTTAAGTGATGGTAAGCTTCTTTTGTCTCTCCTTCCAAATATACATAGAAAACCTCCTTCTGTCTGAAGTAAAGTGTTGGCTCTGTGTTGGTTATAATTTGCTTTTTCTGGCTGGCACAGCCTTTTTTTGTGTTTTCTGTCTTCTGACAGATTATAGGATTGTGGGGAAACAGCGTCCAGGGCTTTTTCAGGAACAGTGCCATTTTATCTACAGGAGAAGCCATGGGCTTTGGCACTGGAAGAAAACTGGCTCTGCGTTTAAAGATGCCAAATCATCCTTGATTCACAAGTTTGCTGTCTCATTTTGTCTGTGTGTGTGAAACTTTTTTAGGATATTGGCTTTTTGCTTTTTCTACCATGTGCTAGCCCATCAGTATGAGAATTTAACAATTTATCCCTGTTCTCCAGCCCCCACACAACACACACAACCTAAATATTCTAGCACAGCATAAGATGCATCAGTCATTTTGAGGATTAGGGAAAAAGGCACCATACAGATGGCCCTTTGGTGTCCTTTTCATGACTTGAGCTTTAATTTAGTTTAATTGTGTATTAGGATTGACAACTTTTTTCTTTTTTTTTTTGAGATAGGATCCGGCTGTGTAGTTCAGGCTGGTCCTAAACACAGTATGTAGACCGGGCTGGCCTTGAACTTGCAGCAGTCCTCTTGCCTCAGCCTCCCAACTACTGGGATTATAGGCATATGCCACAATGCCTGGCAATGATTGGCAACTCTTTTTTTTTTTTGTCTTTGAAACAGGGTTTCACTATGAAGTTCAGGCTGGTCTTGAACTTACTTTGTAGCCCAGACTGGTTTCAAACTCACAGCAATCCTCCTGCCTCAACCTCCCGAGTGCTAGGATTTTAGGCATGTGCCACCACACCCTGCTGAGAATCATGCTGGCTTGGCACCTCTTTAAAGGATTGCAAATACTTTTTTTTTAATCTTGAAGTGTGTAGGTGTAGAAATGATTTGCTGACCAAGCCAACCCTCCACTCCCACATAGTACTGGATGTTGAATTCAAGGGTTCATACATGCTACGTGAGCACTCTACCAGCGAGCTACATTGCTACCCTTTTTATTTATTTAATTTTTGTGGTACTGAGGATTTAGCCCAGTGCCTTTGCACTGGGCTACATCCTAGCTATCTATTGTTGTTAGTATTATTTTTGAGACAGGGTCTCACTAAGTGGCTAAATTGCTTAGGCTGGCCTTGAACTCATGATCCTCCTGCCTCAGCCTCCTATACGGCTGAGATTACAAGTGTGAGCTGCCACAACTGACTCTGTATTTTTTAAATTTGAGACAGAATCTGACTAAATTGCCTAATCTGGCCTTGGATTTGTTCCTCCTGTGTCAGCCTTCTGAATAGGTGGGATTATAAGCATGTGCCACCACACCCAGCTTGTCTCTCTACAGAGACTTTTCAGAGGTATCCAGTAAAAGCTAATTTATCTGAGTACTACATTTTCTGATTTAGAATGCTTAATTCATCTAAAAACATTCAGGAAACTTCTGTTTTTTAAAATTTATTTATTTATGTTGGGTACTGGGATGGAACTCAGGACCCTGCAGTTGCCAGGCAGGCGCTTGTGCCACTGAGCTATATCCCCAGGCCAGGAAACATCTACTTAATCATTTACCATTGACCTACTTTTCCAGTAGGGTCTATAGAGTAATTTATCCTAATTTTAAATGAATTTTTTTGTTTCATTCTTGGAGACAGTCTTACATTGTATTTTAGGCTGGCCTTAAACTAATCATGTCACCTGGGCTGGCCTTGAACTCATGTAATCTTGTCTCAGCCTCCCAAGTGTTGAGAATACAGCCATGTGCCATTTTTTATTATCATTTAAGCAGTGTTAACCCCAGTTGTGTTGGTTACCTTTGTGGCTTTTAAACTGTATACAATTGATTTTTCAAACCTAGCCAAGTAGTTATTTTAGCAAATCTTCCTGACTAGGTAATGCCTCTATTTTCCACAGAGAGCAGTTTAATGATACTATCTATCTAGCCAGGTGTGGTGGCCCATGCCTGTAATCCCAGCACTCTGAGGCTGAGGCAAAAGCAGACCAGCCTGGGCTACAAAGTGAGCTCAAGGCCAGCCTCAACTGCATAGCGAGACCTTGTCTCAAAAAGACAAGAAAAAAGGGGCTGGGGATTTAGTTCAGTGGCACAGTGCCTGCCTGGCAAGCACAAGGTCGTGAGTTCAATTCCCAGTACCAGAAAAAAAACAAACAACAAAAAAAGAGACCAAAAAAAAAAAAAAAAAAGATACTATCTAGGTATAGGTTATTTTCATTTAGATTAAAGTGAGGCAGATTGTTAATGGAAAAGCCAGTTTGGATAGGCTGGTTTGTCTAATGTGAATTACTATATGGGCACATTTTCTTCCCTTCGTCAGAAGAAATAATTTCTCTTGTCCTCTTCTAAACCCATAGTCTCCCAAAGGCTGGGGTTAGTTTTTCTACTCTTATATATTCTCTGCTGTCAGAGAAATAAACAGATTGTTATTGTTTTATTTGTTTATTTGAGATAAGATCTTGCTATGTTGCTCAGGCTGGTCTCAAACTTGATTGCTCAAGCAGTCCTCCTGCCTCACCCTCCAGAGCAGCAGGGACAAGTATTATATTTTACTTATTTTTTTGTCTCTGGGGTCTAAGAGTTTCTGGCATGCAGGGACATAATAAATATTTGGTAATATTAGTGAATGAGTGAACAAAATGAAATCCCAGATACAGTGAATGGGTTTTACATTTCCCTCTAGTGTCCAGAAGAGAAAGTACAGCCAGTTGCACGCACGCATGCACATGCACACACGCATGCACATGCACACACTCATGCACAGAGAGATGGACAAACACAGAAGGAAGTAAAACCAACTGTAGCCAGGTGTGGTGGCACATGCCTGTAATCCCAGCACTTGGGAGGCTGAGGCAGGAGGATTGCTGTGAGTTTGAGGCCAGCCTGGGCTACACAGTGAGCTCAAGGCCAGCCTGAACTGCATAGGGAGACCCT
>NW_004955481.1:4361044-4417061 GCF_000276665.1 Chinchilla lanigera
TTTTTGGTTTTTCTCCGGTACCGGGAACTGAACTCACGACCTTGCGCTTGTCAGGCAGGCGCTTTTGCCGCTGAGCTAAATCCCCAGCCCCGGGGGGGTTTGTTTTTTGAGACAGGGTCTCACTATGTAGTTCAGACTGGTTTTCTTTTTGTTTGTTTGTTTTTTCTGTTGGTAAAATATTTACTTATTTCTTGTTTTGTTTTTCGTGTTTCTTCCGGTACTAGGAATCAAACTCACGACCTAGCGCTTGCCAGGCAGGCGCTTTTGCCGTTGAGCTAAATCCCCAGCCCCTCAGACTGGTTTTGAATTCACTATGTAGCCCAGGCTGACCTCGAACTCATGGTGATCCTGCCTTAGCCTATCGAGTGCTGGGATTATTGGTGTGCACAGTCTCTGTTTTGATGGCTGTTTAAATTCTGTGTCTCGTAGGTCTTTTGGGGGAAAATGCCTTTTTAAGAGTGCTTATTAGCTTCTTGTTCATCTTAGAGCATTGTTACTGTTTTGTGTTTGTTATTCAGTTCTGTTGAATACTTTTTTTTTTATTGGAGTAAGTTAAGTGTCAAAGTCAATTATTTTGTTTATTTTTGTTTTTTGAGACCAGGGTCTCACTATGTAGTCTAAACTGGCCTTGAACTTGCTATGTACCTCAGGATGGCCTCAACTTAAGATACTCCTGCCTCAGCCTCCTGAGTAGTGGGATTATAGGTATGAGCCACCTCATCTGGCCAATGTTTTTAAGTTTCTGTTTGTTTTTTGCTTATAAAGGCATTTGAGACATTTGCAGAATAATGTGCTCAAGAAATAACATTGCGCAAACTGATTAAACTAGATGGATAGGGCTGCGGATTTAGCTCAGTGGCACAGTGCCTGCCCGGCAAGCGCAAGGTCATGAGTTCAATCCCCAGTACCGGAAAAAAACTAAACTAGATGAATGTTACTTAAAATAATTTTCAGACCAACCTGATGTTCTTTTCCATATGAGAGGTGTTTGTGTTTTAATACATTTTTTTTCGGGTACCAGGAATTAATATCTTTTATTGATTATAAGAGTAAGATGTTTAACATAGGGTTTAAAAACAATGAAAAAAAAATCTGGAATTTCACTCAGAAACTATACAATTGAGCAGGACCTGGTGGCACATGCCTGTTATTCTAGTACTTTGGCCAACTGGTTGGAGGATTACAAGTTTGAGCCCAGCATGGGGAAGTTAGTGAGACCCTAAAAGTAAGGACTGGGGATGTAGCTCAGTGTAAAGGCCCTGGGTACAATCCCCAGTTCTGCAAAAATTTCTGAAAAAATTACTGTTTGTTTTTGAGACAAGGTCTTACTGTGTAGTTCAGGCTGGTGTGAGCCACCATGCTCGGCTAAAATTTTTTGAAAATAAAATAAAACATATAAAATGTTATCAGTCCCCTCTACCTCTTTTGTCTTCCTTTCACTGTTGACAGGTTAGTCTTGGACCTGCAGTCGTATAATAGTCATACATGCTTTAAAAATAAGCTGTAGGTGCAGCTTGGTGGCATAGTGCTGGCCTCATATGGCACAGGCACTGGGTTCAATTCCCACTACTTAAAATTTAAAAAAAGGAAAAAAGATGTGAATTCCTGGTCACCCAGCTTCTGATCCCAGAAGTTTAAGGCCAGGCTGGGTAACATGGGGTGGAGATATGATTGCTATGTAATACAGTCTGTCAGAATCTAAAATAATTTTAAAATTTCACATTTTTTATTTTCATACAGAATCTAACTAGCACAAGCTAGCCCAGTTATTGTAGCTTTCCATGGTAGCCCACAGTGTTTCCCAGACACGACTCGTACTTTTCTCTGCTCTTACTTTCTTTTTCATTCTACTTGGCCCAAGATTACTCTTCAGAGCCAGTTTCTTTCCCGCTCTTCACTTCTACTTTCTCAAATAAACTTTGCCCCAACCCCCCACAACTAGCCCACTCTTTTATTTTATTTTATTTTATTATTTTTTTTCACTCTTTGAATCGAACTCAGGGCCTTGCACTTGCCAGGCAGGTGCTGCGCTGCTGAGCACATCCCTAGCCCTAGCCCCATCTTCTAATTCAGGTTACAAAAATAAACTGGCACCTTCCCCACCCATGCTGGGGATTGAATCCAGAGCCTTTGCACCAAGCTACATCTCCAGTCCTTTGTTTTGAGACAGGGTCTCCCTAAATTGCTAAATTGCCCAGGCTGGGCTTCAATTTGTGATCCTCCTGCTTTAACATCCCAGAATGCTGGAATTACAGGCATTTGACACCAGGTCTATCTTTGAACTGGCTTTAAAGGCAGCTGTCATACAATCCTTGCCCTCTCCCAGGGAGACCTTTTTATTTATTTATTTTTTTTGAGACAGTCCTTCTGTGCAGTTCACACTTCCCTTGACCTCACTGGGTAGCTCAGGCTGGCCTAGAACTTGGAGTGATCCTCCTGCCTCAGCTTCCTGAGTGCTGGGATTGCAGGCGTGTGCCGCCACACCCAGCATGACTTGAGGTTATTATATAATAAATACTTTGAGCTCCACATATGAAGAAGCTACTAAAACTTAGTATTGTCTGATTTTTATTTTATTTTATTTTTCCTTGTTTTTTTTCAGGTACCGGGAATTGAACTCACAACCTTGTGCTTGCCAGGCAGGCGCTCTGCTGCTGAGCTAAATCCCCAGCCCTGCATTTTTGGATATGTATGCTGAGTTTGGTGCTTTACCACATAGCTATACCCCAGCTCTTGTTTTGTTTTAGATAATAATAGTACATGGTGAATAAGCAGGTTATTGTGTGTGATGTAGATATTTAATATCCTGCAATTGCAAGAACTCTGGGGACAAAATATGACAATTTAGAGCCAAGGGTGGTGGTGCACACTTGTAATCCCAACACCCTAGGAAACTGAAGGAGGAGGAGCACAAGTTAGAGCCCAGCTTGGGTAATTTAGTGAGAACTGGTCTCAAAGATGTGTGTGTGTGTGGTGTGTGTGTGTGTGTGTGTTGGGTATATAGCTCAGAGAAAAGCCCTTCCTTTCAGTCCCTGGTACTCCAAGGCAAAAACAATCTAGGTAGTAGCCTTCTTTGACCACCTTTTTTGGTGTGGGGATGGAACCCCAGGGCTTGCCCATGGTAAGCAGGCTGCTCTACCTCTGAGCCTACACCACAGCCCTGTTTTTCTTGAACGAGTTATAAATATACTACAATCTTTTTTTAAGTTTTTTTAAATTTTTATTTATTTTTTATTTTTTTGGTTTTTCTCCGGTACCAGGAACCGAACTCACGACCTTGTACTTGCCAGGCAGGCGCTTTGCCGCTGAGCTAAATCCCCAGCCCCGATATACTATAATCTTTAGTACATGCCATTCTGAAACATTGCCCCTAACAGTGACCTTATTAACTAATTTTTTGGTGCCGAGAATCGAACTCAGGACCTTGCACTTGCCAGGCAGGCGCTTGTGCCACTGAGCTACATTCCTGGCTACATTTTTGGTATTTTTGGGGTTTTTTGTTTGTTTGTTTGTTTGTTTTTCCGGTACCGGGAATCAAACTCACGACTTTGCGCTTGCCAGGCAGGTGCTGTGCTGCTGAGCTAAATCCCCAGCCCCAAACTATTTTTTTTTTTTTTTTTGCCGCCGGGGCGGTGGGGGCGGGGGTACCGGGAATCAAACTCAGGACCTTGCACTTGCCAGGCAGGCACTTGTGCCACTGAGCTATATCCCCAGCCCTTCGGCTAAATTTTTGATATAAACTACCAGTTACATGGTGGCCCGTCAGTTGCAGAGAGTATGTACAGATACTAGGTATGTAGTCTGAAAGAAATCTAGGTGTTTGCGTCCTGATTTTGCTGAAGCCTTGAAGGAAGTGATTTCCTGGATTGAATTGGATGTAGATGTCTTGTATCTGACACAAATTGGAACCAACTATGTGTGTTGGTTTGCTTTTGTGTTCTGCGAACAATTTCATGTGTTTCCTCCTCCACCCTATCAACTTCAGATACATAGTTTCCGAATTAACCCCCCCATCCCTTAATTTCTACGTCACTGGAAGCAGGAGTTTCTGACAGGGAAAACTAATGTGTGCAGTTGATTTAATATGCAAACCTAAATCATCCACCGTTTTGAGGGAGTGCAGTTGATTAGTCTGAGAAAAGGAGAGCTAGGCAGAGCTACCTAGAGACAAATCCTTTTACTGGAGTCTCTTGGTGGCAGTTTCTTTGGAAGTATGAGACACTCAGATTCCACCGGTTTTGGGGCGCGTTACTTAGTACCCAGACAGAGAGTGGGCAAAAGAGCAAGAGAAGGGGCTTGGTGTCACCTGGCCCAGCAGCGGGATGCTGGGCTCGCAGCTTTGGGGTGGGCGCCGGGAGAGAGAGGGGCAGCGTTAACAAAGAGGAGCCGGGCCAGGGCCGAGGCCACGGGTAGCTGGCCTATCCCTGGCGGCTGACCTCCCAGTGGGCCTCCCCGGTTGGCTGCGTGGCGAGTCGCTCTGCTGGTTCCTTGGCTCGCCATTGGCTGTGCGGATGGGAGGGTGCTCTTAGAGAGCCGGGACAGCGCTGAGGGGGCGGGGCTGGCTTCCGGCGGCGAGGGCGAGCGAGCAGCAGCCGGCTGGGGGAGGGGGTGTCGGCGCACCGCGGGGTGCTGCGCTCTGAGAGCCTGGCTCCCGGAGTAGCCGTCTCCCCCTCCCCCTGCCAAGACCGCTAGAAGCCCCTTCTCATCTATCCTCCCTGGGCCGGGGCAAGCTGGGCTGAGGTGTCCCAGGCGGGCGGGGCGGAGCCCAGAGCCCCTTCGAGAGCGCTGCGGAGCGAACCTCACCTCCTTTCCAAGGCGCAAGGTGTGTGTGTGCGTGTGCTTGTGTGTGCTTGTGTATGTGTGTGTGTGTGAGCGCGCGCGCGTGCTTTTTCTAACACGATCCCGACTTCAGCCTACTTAACCTTGTGAGAAAAGGGGAAATGGAATGGGAAGTAAGATCTCCATATCCTATCAGTTCGTTTGATTTTCCAGTTCTACCCTTGATCATTTCCCTCCCTCCATCTCACCTCTGCCGCTGGGTAAGGAGATTGAGGAGTCTTACCTCTTTTTACTGATGTGTGGGTCGAGTAGTAAAATGGACAGAGAAGAAAAGACAAGAGGAGAGTCTTTATGTGACATTAGATGTGGTAAACCAAAACAAAAAACAAAAATCAACAACTATCAGTTGGTTTTTGGAACTGGGCAGGATGCTTATCCATTAAAGCTGTCTTCATCATTTTCCTCTTTCTGACTGCCGTAATCAACACTAGAATCTGAAAGGGAAGGGGGTTCGAGTGAAAAAAGGAGCACTTCCTGTCAAGGATGGTTAATCTGCTAAAGTGGCTTCCCTGAGTATATTTGGTACGATTTGGTAATAGCGCAGTCCTAGTGGAGAAACCGAACTAGAGTGGGCAAACTTACCTTTCTGTTACTGAGACTTAAAAGTTTTAATCTGTTTCTTATGTTAATAGATTCTGAGAGAGAATACTTTCTACTATAAAAACCAAACCTAAAAAAATCCAGATGGATTTTATTGATTTTTAAAAGGTTTCCCTCCCCAGACTATGAGTTCGGATGGGTGTAGCATTACAATTTAAATTTAAATATTTCTCTTTTTAGTTCCTTTGTTTCTCTTGCTTAAAGAACTTGTGTCTCATCTCCGTTCCAAACCAGGAACCTCTCTGTATGTCTTAAATTGAGAGGAAAGTTATCAATCAAAAGTAGAATGCCCAAGGCTGGGCGTGGTGCCGCACCCCTGTAATCCCAGCACTCAGGAGGTTGAGGCAGGAGGGTCGCTGTGAGTTTGAGGCCAGCCAGGGCTACAAAGTGAGTTCAAGGCTAGTCTGAACTACATAGTGGAACCTTGTCTCAAAAGAAAGAGAGAGAAAGAGACACAGAGAGCGAAGCAGGGAGGAAAGGAAGGAAGGAAGGAAGGAAGGAAGGAAGGAGGGGAGGGAGGGAGGGAAGAAAGGAAGGAAAGGAAGGAAGGAAGGAAGGAAGACCAAAGGAAGGAAAGGAAGGAAGGAAGACCAAAATGACAATAGAAGCAACTGTGTGTGTATATTGGGTGGGAGTGTTCGTGGCACTCTTGCTTTAACTGGGCATTTTCGAACAAAGGTATTTGAGCTAGGGGTTTTTTTGTTTTGTTTTGTTTTGTTTTCCGGTACCGGGAATCGAACTTGCGACGTCGCGCTTGCCAGGCCTGTGTTGTGCCGCTGAGCTAAATCCCCAGCCCCTGAGCCAGGTTTATCCCAGTGTGAATTATCGAAGAGCTACAGTGTCAAAAGGATGAATATAAATTTTTTTGGCCATACTTTGGTAAATATTAATTATTCAGAGTTTATTTTTGTAATACAGGTTCAGTTTCCAAAGATTGTTCTAACTGGAGTCTAGTTTTGAAGAGAATTGATATGCAGGCACTGTCTTACAGTTTTAGCTGGATAAATAATATTTTTGCATTAATTTATTGGCTCTCTAATCAGGAGCAATTTGGGTGAAAACAACTCTTATAAAGAATAAGAGCCAGGTGTGGTGGTGCATGTCTGTAATCCCAGCCACTGGGGAAGCTGAGGTCTTAAAATCGCCCATTTAGAGCCCTGCCTGGGCAATTTAGAGAGACCCTGTCTCAGAATTTTATTTTATTTATTTTGATTTTTTGAGACAAGGTCTTGCTAAGTAGTTCAGACTGGTTTTGAATTCACTCTATAGCCTCGGCTGACCTTGAACTCACAGTGAGTTTCCTGCTTCAGCTTCCCCATGCTGGAATTATAGGCCTGCGCCAAGTCTGACCAGCTGTCTCAGAATTTTAAAAAGTCTGGCCAGGGCTGGCATAGTGGGATTACAGGGGGCACCACCACACCTGGTGATAAGCTTTATAAAGTTACTTGCTTGCTTTTATTTTTAAATTTTTATTTAGTTACATTACCTTTTACTTTATTTTTTAAATATTTATTTATGAACTGAGCTACATTTTTGGCAATTTCTTAAAAATTTTAATTTTGGAAAAAAATTTTTTAATTTTGAGATAAGGTCTTGTTAAATCACTAAGTTGCCAAGGGTGGGGTTGAATTTGTGACCTGTCTACCGGAGCCCCACAGAGTGCTGGAATTACAGGTGTGCACCATCAAAACCCAGGTCTGCTTCTGTTTTGTTTTCATTGTTGTTTTTGAGACAGGCTCTTGCTTTGTTGTTCAGGTTGACCTAGAACTCACTATGTAAGCCCATGCTGGCCTGGAGCTTGAGAGATCCTCCTGCCTCAGCTTCCCAACTGCTGGGTTACAAGTGTGTATCACCATGCCCTGCTTGTTTTCTTTACTGATTTGTGTAATCAGTACGTATTTTACATAATAAAGTGATTGAGGGTCCACAAATAGTTTTTCCCAAGACACAAAAGGCTATGTATAGAACTTTTCATAGATGTATGTACTTTGATTCCCAGATATTTAAGAGGCAGGGAACCTCTTAAATTTGGTCCTCTTCAAGAAAATAATTAAGTGAAGCCTTTTTGTATTTCTTTAGGTTGAGTGGACATAGTGCTGTTGAAGTTAAAGTAACTGATTTTATTTTCTTTAGCAATCTGCTTTTACCCATCTTGTTTATTTCTGTGAGTCACATCTTAGAATGTGTTAAGAATAAGGGCCCTGTGTTCTCTCTAACTGGAGACTCTAGCCTAATCCCCTATTGGTATCAGACACATAAAATGATTCCCTTGAGAAGGTAAAAGAAAATATTGGACCCTTGGCATCACTTAATTCTTATAATAATCAGTTTGAGTGTTCTAAGGCTTGGAATTGGGAAACGCTTACTCAAGGTGAAAAAATATTAGAGGCACAAAAGACCTGGGAATGATGCTTCTAAAGTGAAAGACTTAGGGACAATGAATGCATTCATAAGAATATGTAGCTGATGGTAACTTTTAGCTTTTCAGCTTTATTAGTCAGGTATCAGAGACAGTATTTTGTGTGTAAGCACAAACACCTTCCCCAGGGCTTGATTCTTAGAAGCTAAATCTTTTGAGCTTCTTGTGAGTGAATCCTGAGGGTAGAGGACTTAGTAGAGTCTGTCTGTAATCTGTTTATCACTCAGATAAGTCTTCACATTGACTACTAAGAGTTATTGAACTCTTCCTAAAACAGTTGCTAGGCAAATTGCATCTCAATCAGTTTAATCTTCTATAGTTTACAGGTCTGCTCTGATGAGGGCCAGAGCTGCCTTTTTTTTTTTTAATCTTTTTGAGGCTGAGATTCTATGCAGTTCAGGCTGGCCCTGAACTCACTTTGTAGCCAAGGCTAGCCTTGAATTTGCTAGATCCTCCTGATCCAGCCTCCTGAGTGCAGGGATTACAGGTGTGTGCCACTGCATCCGGCCTATGCCTTTCTAATGTTATTTCCCTTTAAGAATCATTGTGGATGTGCACATATGCTGCTTAGTGTCTCAAAATAAAGGGCTAGAGTGATGTATGATCTCACATTAGCCAGGAGAACTTAGCCTTTTTTTTTTTTTTCTCGTGGTTAGGGGAATCAAACTCAGGGCCTTGCACTTGCCAGGCAAGTGCTGCACAACTGAGCTAAATCCTGGCCCTGTACTTAGCCTTTAGTAACCCGAGCCAGCACTGTCTTGAACTTTTCTGGATCAAGTGGTGGGTGAGGTTGCTGTCCAATATTAAGATACCACTGTGTTTGATTGTCTTTGGTTTTGTAACTAGTAGGGCAGTGCGCTAATGCATTCATTTTGGAAACAGGCCAGTGGTAACACTGCCGGTGGATCGGGAAGGATGGAAAAATAGGACAGAGTAAACAGCTGAGGGCATAAATAATGAATCTTCCAATTGAGCTCTGGGAGAGTGAGGGAGATTATCCTCAAAGCTGTTCAATCTGGCAGTGAAAGGGGAGAGACCAGAGTTAGTTCTCCAGACTGTGACACTGCGTGCATTACGGGCTTGACAGGGCTGTTGAGAGGAAAGTAACCTTTCTGATAAAAACTCTTATGTGTATGCACCCATGGATGCTTGTGTGGTGCATGGGGATTAAACCCAGCCTCTTCACACTGAGCTACATCTCCAACCCTGTTAAAAATTGTTTTAATTATGAGAGAGCTAAATTGCTGAGTGGCCTAGGCTGGGCTGGAACTTGAGATCCTCTTGCCACAGCCTCCTTGTGTGCTGGGATTACAGACATGTGCCATTGTGCCTAGATCTGATATAAACATTTACCCGCCCCCCTTTTTGAGTAGAAACTCAAATTGTTCATTTGCTTTTTAGAACTTGTAGAATGTAGGCCTTTGCTTCCTTCTCCAAACCTAATTTTATATATTGACATTCTAAGAACACCCGATAGTCTTTGTTTGGACATATCTCAGAATTTTAATTATAGATTTCATTATCTGTAAATTGATGAGATTAAACAGTCTAGGCCTGGCTTAACGGGATTCTTTGATACCTTGAGTACATATTATACTTTGACATTAAATATGGTTATTATTATAGGGTATACTTGTATAACAACTCACAAAAGGTTATGACAAGTTTCTTTAGCTCAAGAATCATTTCTAGTTAATACTTTTATATTAGTTTCCTTTTTCTCTCTCTCTTTTTTTTTTTTGCCTTTTTGAGACAGGGTCTCGCTATGCAGTTCAGGCTGGCCTTGAGCTCACTTTGTAGCCCCAGGCTGGTCTCAAACTCACAGTGATTCTCCTGCCTCAGTCTCCTGAGTGCTGAGATTACAGGCATGTGCTACCCCGCCCGGCATTAGAGTAGTTTTCATCCATTGGATTAAATAAGCATGTTCTTCTTCAAAAACTAATGAATACCCTGTGAATGGCCAAAACAATGTAGGGATTTTTTTTTTTTTTTTTTTCTGGTACCAGGAATTGAACTCGGGACCTCACGCTTGCTAGACAGGCACTATACCACTGAGCTACCCAGAGTCAAGGTCTTAATTCTTTCCTTCTCTGAATATCTAATGTGTGTACTGTTGTTGTTGGGTTTTTGTTTTTTGTTTTTTTTTGAGACAAGGTCTCACTTTGTAGCCCAGGCTGGCCTCACTCAGAGCTATCCTCATGCCTCAACCTCCGCAGTGCTGGGATTACAGGTGTGTGTCACTACCCCCTAATGTGCATGTTTTCTTGAGTAACTTTCAGGGCTGATTTAAAATGATTTCAAGGCTGAGGATGTAGCTCAGTGGTAGAGTACATGTTTAGCATGTGTGAGGCCCTATTTTCAATCCTCAGGACTGTTAATTTTTTTGTTGTTGTTCTGAAATTTTCTACCTTGAGAGGCTGCTTTTAACTTCACTGATTGTCAGAGGAATCCAAAGACTAAGGTAGTATTACCAATCCAGAGAGGAGGGGGCTGGGGATTTAGCTCAGCAGCACAGCGCCTGCCTGGCAAGCACAGGATCGTGAATTCGATTCCCGGGGGGGTAAGGTGTTGGAGGAGTTAAAAGACATAAACCTGAATGTAGCACTTTAGACCACTTGGCCATCATGACAGTGGACCTAAGAGATATAAACCAAATTGAAATTTTATTTTATTTTGGAATTGATGGGGCCCAGGAAGAGAGCATAGGCTGATTAGATGAAATCCATTAATAGACTGAGTTTGTTACATTCCAGCCTGGATGAAAAGGATGAGGGTATCTTTACCAAGGTGCAGTCAGAACTTGAAGTAAGTTTTTTGCTGATTAACATATAGTCTAATTCTTGGTTTTTTGTTTTTGTTTTCATTTTTGGTGGTGCTGGTCATGATTGAACATAGGGCCTTTGCACTGAGCTACATTCCTAGCCCCTTAAAATTTTTTTTGTTTTGGGTATTGCAGCTTTGTTTTTGTTTTGAGACAGTATCTCACTAAATTGCTAAATGGCCCTGTCTGGGCTCAGATTTTCCACCCTCTTGCCTCTGCCTTCCAGATGTGGAGGTTACAGGTGTGGGTGTGCCCTGAAGGCATGAGCAGGAAGAGACCACTGTTAAGTCTCAAGAGCCTGAAGGCCTGAAAACCTGGAGCTGTGATGTCTGAGAGCAGAAGATGGACATCCTGGTTGCAGAAGAGCTATACCGACCCCCACCCAACCCCCAACCTCCCCACCTCTTTCCAGCACCCCCTATACTGTATATATATATATATATATTTTTGTTTTTTTGTTTTTTTTTTTTGAGACAGGGTCTCACTATGTAGTTGAAACTGGTCTTGAGCTCCCTTTGTATCCAAGGCTGATCTCAAACTTGCAACGATCTTCCTGCCTCAGCCTCCTGAGTGGTGGGATTACAGGCGTGCACCACCACGCCCGACTATTTTTACCTTATTGTTCTGAGGTCCTTTGCAGATTCCAAATAAATCATACCATTACATATGTATGTGTGTAATCATACAATTACATACATCAGCAATACACTAGCTCTTTTCGCTCCTGGCCTCTGCCTTCCCTCTCCTTCCTTCTTCTTTTCTTTTGCAGTGCAGGAGGTTGAACCCTGAGGTGACAAATACTAAGCAAGTGTTCTGCCTGTGAGCTACATCCCCACCCCTGAAGCATATCTTCTTTATATACATCTTCTATAAATGCAAATCAGTCATTGTATATGGGTGAGCTGTAGGAGCAAAACCAAAGAAGCAAAACCCTCTTGTAGTATTTGGCTTACCAAAATAAATTCTTCTAACGTGCTAAGGATTATAGCCTTTTGCCAAAATGAGGGCTGGATGTGGTGGCACACACCTGTAATTCTAGCACTCTGGAGGCTAAGGCAGGAGGATCTTTGTGAGTTCAAGGCCATCCTGGGCTACAAAGTGAGTTCAAGGCCAGTCTGAACAGCATAGTGAGACACTACCTCAAAAAAATTAAAATTAAAATAAAAAAAAAGAAATCATTTTGAATAGTCAGGTTGTGATTAAAGTAGTGCTACAAATTATCACTTTAAAGCTGGGGATTTAGGGTTAGAGACTGAGTATTTATTTAAATGCTAGTAGGTAGGACAGTGTTAACCTGCTTCTCGTTTTGTTTTATCTATTGATGTATTTATGTATGTATGTTTTTGTGGTACCAGGGATTGAACCCAAGGCCTTCACAGTGGACCATATATCCCTAGGACTTTTTGACTTGGATTTTTTTTTTTTCCCCGGTATGGGGAATTGAACTCACGACCTCGTGCTTGCCAGGCAAGCGCTGTGCCACTGAGCTAAATCCCCAAACCCCACCCCCGCCCCCCCCTTTTTTTTTGAGACAGGGTCTTGCTGTATATTCCAGGCTGGCCTTGAATTCATTATGTCTCCAAGGCTGGCCTCAGACTGGTGGTGATACTTCTGCCTCAGCCTCCTGAGTGCTGGGATTACAGATGTATGCCACCATACCCACCTCCAATTTTTAACTTTTTTTCTATTTTTTTTTTTTTTTTTTTTTTTTTTTTTTTCTTTTTGAGACAGGGTCTCGCTCTACAGTTCAGGCTGGCCTTGAGCTCACTTAATAGCCCAGGCTGGTCTTGAACTCACAGTGATCCTCCTGCCTCAGCCTCCCATGTGCTGTGATTACAGGTATGCACCACGATGCCTGGCCTGATTTTTAACATTTTGAGATAGGGTCTCACTAAAGTGCTAATTTTTCTTTTTTTTTGGGTACTGGGACTCAAACTCAGGACCTTACGCTTGCCAGGTAGGCGCTTGTGCTGCTGAGCTATAGCCCTGGCCCTAAAGTGCTAAGTTGTTCCGGGCTGGGCTTGAAGTTTTGATCGTCCTGTCACAGCCTCCCTGCGTGCTGGGATCACAGGCATGTGCCATCATGTCTGGCTATTCTTTTGAAGCCTTTTTATGGTTTTCTATCTCAGAACAAAAATCAAAATATGCCTTTTTAAAGTTCTACATGAAACTAGGTATGGTGGGCACAACCTGTAAACCTGGCACTCTGAGGGGCTAAGGCAGGACAATCACAAGTTCCAGCTCAGCCTGGGCAACAGCAATGTAACGAGACCCTGTGTCAACATAAAAGATACAAAAAGGGCTGGCTGGCGTTATAGTGCTATGTGAAAGCCTCAGGTTTAGTTTCTAGCATCCCCTACTCTGCACAAGAAGGCAGTGTCCGTGACTGATCACTCTAATTCTTTGCATGTAGCAGAGTGCTTTTAAGGATCAGTGCTGAGCTGAGTGAAAGTCAGATTTTATTTTATTTGCAGAATTGAGATGACTTAAATAATATCCCCACTGCTTCAGAGAAGCATTAGGGTTATTAGTTATAACTTAGATTTTGTGTTTCATTTCTTCTAAAAGCTAAAGCACTTTTACCGTTGGCATTTTATTTGTTTTCCCACTTGCTGTATAAAGGATAGAACTTAATCTGCACCAAAAGGAAGGCAGTGTCAGGACTATGAAATGGTAAAAGCAGCTCATCGTAGGTCACTGTGTACCAATGGAAAAGTCACATTTCCTGGCTTCCTGAATGGGCCCTCTGTATTACCATGCTATTCAGCTGGAATCCTTTTCACTATTGTGAAGACATTTTGTAGCTGTTAAGGTACTCTTTGCTTTTGCTTATCTCATTCTCCCAGAACATTTTTCATTCAGTTGAAAATAGAACCAGTGGATTAATGAACAATCTATGTCTAGTTTTAACCTGTCTTGCCAGGTGTTCGTGTGCATTCACCAAAGTGCTTTTTAGTGCTTGGGCTTCATTCAGTTCCTGTGAGGTGTGGTGCAAATGGAGTGTGATACTGTCTTGGAATATTTCCCCCGAGAAAAAAGGGACATTTCCTTTGAAGATAAGTCCTTTGCCTATTTCCATAGCCTTTGGCAAAGCTAAGTTGGAACAAAGCTTTTCCAGCAAACTATATTTTGGTTTTTACCTCATCTCTGAGCTGAACAAATGTCCCAGCTGAACTTCTTCGCATTCACAGCATGTTATGGGAGATTGTTCTTAGAGCACGTAGTAATGAGAAACTGGTACCACTTCCACCTGCGCGCTAATTTTGTAGCCCTCCAAAACTCTTTTTGTCAACTTTCTGCACTCCCTACCATCCACATCTGCTCATCTCTCAGTTTCTCACAACTAGTTAAGAACATTGGTCAGTCAGGGAATTGCTAGTTTTCATCAAAGTGAAGAATTACATCAAACAGCGGTGTTTCTGTAGATGCAGACTTGTATGATTTTGTTGTATTACCACTTAAAAGGCTTTCCCACATTATAGAAACATACTTCACTTTGTTTTGAGACATGGTCTCCCTATATAGTTCAGGCTGATTTTGCTCAGACTGGCCTTGAAGTTGCAGCAGTCCTCCTGCCTCAGCCTCCCAGAGTACAGGATTACAGGTGGGTTCCACCACTACACCTAGTTCCCTGCCTTTTTTAGTCAGGGTCTCACTGTGTATATCAGGCTGGTCTTGGACTCACCATGTGGTTCACACTGGCTTTGAACTTGGGACAGTCCTCCTTGCCTCAGCCTCCTGAGTGCTGGGGATTACAGGGGTGTGCCATCATGCCCACCTTGAAAAACTAGCTTTTTTTTTTTTTTTGGTTTTTCTCCGGTACCGGGAACCGAACTCACGACCTTGCGCTTGCCAGGCAGGCGCGCATTTTTCTACAGGTCTGGTTGAAGTAAACTCTCTCAGCTTCTGTTTGGGAGGATTGGATTTACCAACCAGTGTTAGGGAAAGAATATGAAAAAATTTCAAGGAATTGGGATTAATTTGGCCTAGGTGAGAGAAATGATAAGCATAGTGTGTAAATATGGAAGACCACTACTTAAAGATAACAGCTAGCTCTTATTCACCTTAAAGAGAACAAAGAAATAGGCTGAAGCTCCTGGGCAAGGCATATAAGACACATAGAAAAATTTCCTGGTTTTAAGCATAAACACTGAACAGCTGGCCAAAGAGGGATGGGTTGTCAGGGTGGATTTGCAACAGTGGGACTATGTGGGAGGCAGTGGTGACAGTGGAATAGCAAAAACCTAAGTGTCCGAAAACCTGGCATAGTCTAGGTACTTCCTAGCTTTGTGTCTTTAGACTGGTTTCTTACGCTGTGTAGTTTCTAGTTTCTCTGTCTGAAAATGGGAATAGTGATACATGCCCAGACTAACTTATAGGGCATTTGAAAAGATTAAGTGAGGGAGTCAATGTGAAAGTATTCTAGGAATTGTAAAGTTCTCTACAAATGGAAGGCATTGTTAATAACTTTATAAAAATCCTTTGTAAGTGATTTAGAATCATAGAATCTAGAAGTTGGATTTAGTAGTGATCTACTTCAAATTCTTTTTTTTTTTTTTTTTTTTTTTTTGAGACCGGGTCTCACTATGCAGTTCAGGCTGGCCTTGAACTCACTTTGTAGCCCAGGCTGGTCTCGAACTCACAGTGATCCTCCTGCCTCAGCCTTACCTGTGTGCTACCACGCCCAACTTGAGTTCTTAACTATTGAAAATAAACCATTTTCCATCATTCCTGATGAATGGTCATTGCTTTTGATTCAGTGTTTGTAGTGTTATGCCATTGTTGAATAAGCTCAGATTGTTCTGTATGTTCACTTAAAATTATCTTTCTCTAGACTTTTTTTTTCTTTTTTTTGGTCTGTTTTGAGACAGGGTCTCGCTATGCAGTTCAGGCTGGCCTTGAGCTCACTTTGTAGCCCACGCATCTTGAACTTGCAACAATCCTCCTGCCTCAGCCTTCCGAGTGCTGGGATTACAGGTGTGCGCCACCACGCCTGGCTGTTAATCTATTTTTGATCTCGGGTTCAGAGATAAAGCATTTCTCTCTTTTGTGTGAAAACCCTCTCATGACTGTCTTATTTGAGATCCTCATCATCTCCTGCTTTCGTATCATTGTAGTCACTGGCTTCAGCCATCTCGAGGTTGTGTTTCACACTTATTTAAAATAAGACATCTGATTTTGTTACTCTCATTAAAACCTATCCCTGTTTCCCATGATTTGCAATGTAAAATCTAACTAGCAATATAGTTTTCTCTCTCTCTGTCTCCCTTTTTTTTTTTGGTATTGGAGATCAGACCCATGGCTGCTTTAACACTAAGCTATATCACCAGTCCCTTTCATGTTTTAAAAGACTTGGAGTTTAATTGCCATAGTTTCCCAAAGTATTAAGGTTATAGGCAAGCGCTGTTGTTTCTCTTTTTTAAAAATCATTTTTTAAAGAATAGGTCTTGCTATGTAGTCCAGGTTGGCATTGAAAACACTAGGTAGCTAGGTGTCATGGTGCACAATTGTAATCCCAGCACTCAGGAGGCTGAGGCAGGAGGAGCGTTGTGAGTTAGAGACCAGCCCGGGTTACAAATTTTTATCAGAGTTTTTTTTGATTGTTGTCACTGGGCATTGAACCCAAGGCCTTTGCACTTTGCTAATAATCCCATCCCTTTTTTAAAGTTTTTATTTTGAGGCTAGGCATAGTGGCGCACGCCTGTAATCCTAGCACTCAGGAGGCTGAGGCAAGAGGATCACCATGAGTTCAAGCCCAGCCTGGGCTACAAGTGAGCTCAAGGCCAGCCTGAACTGCATAGTGACACCCTGTCTCAAAAAGACAAAGAAGTAGAAAAACAAAACATTAGGTAGCCTAGGCTAATCTGAAATCCAAAATCCCCTTATTTAAGCCCCTAAGTATTTGGACCATAGGTGTGTGTCACTACATCTGGCTTTTTTGCAGCAGGGGGGATAGGGGGAGAAAGTCTTACCTTGTAGCCCAGGCTGGCCTTAAACCCTCACTCTTCCCACCTCACCGTTCAAGTGCTGGGATTACAACCGTGTGCCACCATGCTTGACTCTATAACTGTTGAACATGAACCCTGTACTAAGCAATTTACAAATATAACTTCATATAATTGTCAGTTTTTTTGTAAGGTGTTGGGTCTATTTTTGTGCCATTTTAATGGTAAGAGCATTGAGAGTGAAACTAGCACAGCTCTAGTAGCCTGCTATTCTGTTCTTCTAGTATGAAATATATCTTGGTAATTCAGGCTCATCTCTAGGCTTATATGTATACCCAACTTCTTATTCTGTATACCAGACTATGCTTTTTTGAACGTGTCATTTAGTTTTACAGCTGTGTGGCTTTCATTACACCAGTTTTACCTTTCCATCTCAATCTGGTAAATTCTTAACAACCATACATGGCTTTATTTACATTTTTTATCAGAGTTTTTTTGATTGTTGTCACTGGGCATTGAACCCAAGGCCTTTGCACTTTGCTAATAATCCCATCCCTTTTTTAAAGTTTTTATTTTGAGGCTAGGCATAGTGGCACACACCTGTAATCCTAGCACTCAGGAGGCTGAGGCAAGAGGATCACCATGAGTTCAAGCCCAGCCGGGGCTACATAAGAAAGTTTGGTTTTTTTTTTCTTTTTTTACATAAGCAAGTTAAATGTCAGTCTGAACCTCATAGTGAGATCCTGCTTCAACACACACACACACACACACACACACACACACACACACACTTTTTATTTTGATGAGACTGGGCACTTTCGGGGTGGTATGGGCACAGACAGGACTTCCAACTTGGAATCCTTCTGCTTCAGCCTCCCCATTGCTGAGATCACAGGTGGGCATCACCATGCCCTGCTCACCAGGGGTTTTGTCATCTTTGTATTACCATGGTTCCTGATGCATAATAGGGACTCAGTGAGTGAGTGAGTGAGAGTGAGTGAATGATGCCCCTACTCAGTAAGGTTTTCTGTTATTTATTTAGACAGCTCGCACTGGGTTTCCTAGCTGGGCTTGAACTTGCAATTCAGCTTTATGTGGGAGCTGTTTAAGAGCTCCTACCCCATATTTCTGGGATTACAGGTGTGCACCATCATGCTTGGCTGTTCAGTGTTTTACTTCTTGACTGAGCTATTTATGTACTTACGTCCTATTTGGAATCAGTGTTGTTTCTTTCCTGCTGTGCAGGGAATGAGCTCCAGGGCCTTTCACCTGAGAACTCTAAGCTGAGCTATATACCCCAGAGGGTATTATATTTGTTATTGTTGTTTTGAGATAGTCTCACTGTATAATCCAAGCTGGTCTTGAATTTGCCAGCCTGTTGCCCTGCCTCCTGAGTGCTAAGATCACAGGCATGTGCTGCCACCACACCGTCTCTTGGATAAAGTTCTGATTGCATTAACTTCTAATCTTTTGTTGCCAGAGTAGAGCTCAGATTACCTAAGAAAAAAATAAGCAAGGATAGCACTTCATACCTGCTTTTTTCTTTTACCTTCTGTCACTTCAAAAGAGTACCTATCTTTTGCCTACTTTGCAGGTCACTGTTAATGTAAAACCAATTTTCCCCTTCTGTAGAGTAGCTTCCTGAGTTCTACACTACCTTTAGTTTTAGTTTCCTAGAGCTGTAGACACAGTTGAAAAGGAAGCAATCTGATATTAATTTCCAAAGGAATGGGTATAGTTCTTGAGTAGAAATGGAGGTAAATAAATCAGGCAACAGAAATCTTTCAGATCTGTCAAATCCAAGTCCATTCAAATATGATTTAATTTTTGTTATTGAAGCCAGTATGCAGTGCTATTTGCCTGTCTAAAAATGAGGTTACTTGGGATTCTTTTGTGCTTTTTTGAGACAGGGTCTCACTATGTAGCGCAGGATAGTCCTGAACTTGCTTATGTAACCCAAGCTGGCCTCAAACTCAGGATGATCCTGCCTCAGGCTCCCGAGTGCTGGCATCACAGGTGTGTGCCACCATGCCTGGCTCTTGGAATTTTCTTAAATGAAGATAAATTATTAGTATAATGGTAGCTTCTAACCTCGCATTATGTTTTTTCTTAGTACATGCCAGTGACATAGGGAACATATATTGTATAGTATCAGGTCATGGAGATAAGAACATAGTTTCGGGGCTGGGGATTTAGCTCAGTGGCACAGCACCTACCCAGCAAGCGCAAGGATGTGAGTTCAATTCCTGGTACCAGGGAGGAAAAAAAAAAAAAGACCACAGTTTCTTATTTAGTGTATCCAGGGGAAAATTAATAATTCTCAGCAGCCTTCTGGCTTAGTGGGGCTGGTTATTGTTAAAATTCACCCTTATCACAGGAAACACTGATTAATGATTTTTCTCCAGGTCTGACATGTTGGGCATTAGCTAGAATTGCTGAGTGATATGCAGTGGGGAAACCATGAGAGCAATTTCATGTTTGTCCACAAATTATCATTAGGTGTTTCATGTGCTATCAGATAGAAAGAGCAGAAGAATAGGCTCTTTGCCAATTGAAGCTTCTGTCTGATTAGGGCATTAGTTCAGTTATGTCCAATTAACTTTTATTGCAGATAGTGGTGATAATTATTTGTAAGACAGTTGTCGGCTGCAGTTATCCCAAGGCTGAAGTATGAACTTGATGGATTTTAATAGCCAGTATGACATATTTTACTCCTTCCCTCTACTGTAGTCATTTCTTTTGCAAACCTCTTTTAGACAAGAGGTCAAAGTATTGTAAAAATCCATCTCACAATTAAAGCATATTGTCCTTTTTTGGAAGAGCTGCGTAGGATCATATTTTAAAAGAATCTATTAGGAACAGCTTTAATGGCTTTTATATTCTGAGACATACCCTTGAGTTCACTGCTACTTATCATAAGAGAATAGACCAATATAACCAAATGCCATTCGCAACAGTATCTGCTAATTGTAAAATTATAGTGATTGGCAAGGTGAAGTCTGGTTTCTGGTTTGACTTATTTATTTATATTTTGGTACTGTGCATTGAACCTAGGGCTGCCTTGCACATCCTAAGTAGGCAAGCACTTTGCCACTGAGCTAATAGGTCTGCCCCTTCTGGTTGTATTTTCTTCTTCTTTTTTTTGGTCTTTTTGAGACAGGGTCTTGCTTGTGCAGTTCTGGTGGGCCATGAGCTCACTTTGTAGCCCAGGCTGGTCTTGAACTTGCAGCGATCCTCTTGGCTCAGGCTACTGAGTTCTGAGATTATTGGAGTGCACCACCATGCCTGGTTCTGTTTTTTCTTGATACCAAAGATCAAACTCAAGACCTTGCATTTGCCAGGCAGGTGCTGTGCCACTGAGCTATATCCTCGGCCCGCTGGTTGTGTTTTTCTAATTGCAAAAGAAAGCTTTTAGTCTGTGGCCATACCATGCTGAATATGCCTGATCCCATCTGATCTGGAAGCTGAGCAGTGTCAGTCTGGTGGGAAAAAATTTTTAATTTGGACACTTTTATTTGTTTGTTGTTTATTGAGACAGGATCTCACTATGTAGTTCAGGTTGACTTTGAACTCACTATGTAGCTGAGGCTGGCCTTCACCTCATGATGATCATCCTACCTCAGCCTCCCAAGTGCTGAGATTACAGGTGTGTACCATCACACGCAGTGGATATTTTTAAAATAAAAAATGGGCTGATCCAGTACTGGAAAAAAAAAAAAAAAAAAAAAAGGGTGGGGTGGCTGAGCTTGGTGACAAAACAAAAGACAAAAACAAAAGAGAGTAAAATAAAATTAAAAATGGTAGGATGCTAAGGACATTTAGCTCTATAGGGACTTTAGTTGGTGTTTGTGTGTGTGTGTGTGTGTGTCTTTTTGAGAGGGTCTCACTATGCAGTTCAGGCTGGCCTTGAGCTAACTTTGTGGCCCAGACTGGTCTCACTTGCTACAATTCTCCTGCCTCAGCTTCCTACCTTAGCTTCCGAGTGCTGGAATTATAGATGTGGGCCACCATGCCTGGCTGTTTTTGTCTTTTGAGACAGTGGCTTGCTGAGTTGTCTAGGTTGCTTTGAGTTTGTAATCCTGCTGCCTTGGTCTCCTTAGCAACTCAGATTATAGGTATGTATAATCACACCTGACTAGAATGTGTATGAAGTTGTAAATATCTTTAGAAGCAGTCCTTGCTTTAGGTGGAGAAAGAGGGCTAGAAAGAAGGGAAATGTCTAGGTATGTTGACATGTCTGAACTCTAGCTACTCAAGACGCCAAGGCAGGAAGATCATAAGTTTGAGGCCAGTCTGGACAATTGAGCAGGACCCTGTCTCAAAATGAAAATTTTAAATGTCTGGGGATGGTCACTGACAGCCACTTACCTAGCATGTGCAAGGCTCTAGCTTTCATCCAGCTCTCAACGCACACACAAGCACAGATGGAAGGGGAGAGGAGAAGAAAATAAAATAATTTTTCTCTGAAGATCACTTTTGGGTCCCTTGGCTATTTTCCCTTAAACTTTGCTTTCAGTATTGTCTGATAGCTGCTTTGCAAAATAAATGGGTTTATGACCAAAATCTTGTTTCATTAAAATGCAAAAGACAAAGCCAGGCATGGGGTGCTGTAATCCCAGTACTCTGAGAGGCTGAGGCAGGAAGTTCACAAGTGTGAGCCCAACCTAAGCAATATAGTGAGACCTGGTCCCTAAAAAAAAATTTTAAAAACCTGGAGATGTAGCTCCATGTGAAGGCTCTAGGTCAAACCCCCAGTACCAAAACCAATCAGCCAAACAAACAAATAAGGCAAAAGACAAGTTGAATAGTGCTGTTGCTAAATGTCCAGGTGACTTGCTGCTGCTTCATTCTAGATGTTGCTTGCCTTAGTGTTCTTTATTGCTCTCTTGCTAAGGGTTTGTCAGTTTCCTTGCAACTGTCCATGGACATGACTGCTTTAAAAATGTAGTTGAGAAGACATAGAGTATAGCAGTGTATTTTAAGAGCCCGTTGTTAGTATTTGTTTAAAGTAAGGGGATTAAATAAAGTTCAGGACTGCTTGGAGAAGGCCCATAACATACTCATTCTTCTCTCAAAACTTCTCACCTCACAATAAACAGGAAAGAGAAAAGGGGGAGTGATAAACACGGCCCTTTTATTGGGGGGGTGGGCTTTTTTCCAGTACTGGGAATTGAACTCCTAACTTTGCACTTGCCAGGCAGGCGCTGTGCTGCTGAGCTAAATCCCCAGCCCCTGCCCTTGTATTTTTAAAAGCTATTTATTGGTTATTACTGAAAACTTTGTGTTGTAGAGTAATCAAGACAGCTGGCCAGCTGCTGTTGGTAGGAAAGTGGAGAAGTGGGCTAGAGTGGATACTTTTCAGGAAATAAAGCTTATGATACATTTGAGACTTTTTATGTAATAGGAGAGTGTCAAAATCCTTTAGAACTCCACAATATATCTTACAAGACTATCAGTAAAGTGTAGGGAAGCTTGCATACTATTTAATGGGGTTCTGGATGTGTATTTGGAAGGCGGGCCCTTGAAAAACTCTTACTAAAATGTGAGGGTTGAGGGTATATAGCTCAGTGGTAGAGAACTCACCCAACAAGCATGCAGCCCTGGATTGTGAATTCAGCATTGGCAAAAGAAAAAAACAAAAAAACTAATGGCTATATCAACAAAAGGCTTGCTTTGAGCTCCCTTTGTAGCCCAGGCTGGTCTCAAACTTGCAATAATCCTCCTGCCTCAGCCTCCTGAGTGCTGGAATTATAGGCGGGTGCCACCATTCCCAGCTTTTGTTTTGTTTTTACTTTGGGAGACTTGCTGTGTTGCTCATTCTGGACTCTTGTGGGCTCAAGTAATCCTTCTGCCTCAGCCTCCCAATCTGCTGGGACTATAGATATACACCGCTGGGCCTGGCTAAGTGCCTTCTATTTCTAACACAATTAAGGTGAAATAATGGGGAACTGAATGAAAGTTGGTAAAAAGACTCAGTTGAAGAAGGAGATCCCAAATAAGTGGGAACAATTAAAAATTCGGACAGGGGAAGCCACGTAGCAGGGAGCGCCGGCCTTCGGGCCGGCCCCCAGCCTCACAGGGGCCTGGGATAAGGGCTCCTGGTGCCCAGGAAGCCGCACGATGGGGAGCACCAGCCTTTGGGCCAGCCCCCAGCCTCGCAGACACCCGGGAGGAGGGCCCCCGGTATCCGGGAAGATGTGCAGCGGCGCGCGTTTGCGCTGACCCTCAGGCCGGCCACCACCGCCCAGTTGAGAACTATCGTGGCACAGAGAAACAATGGCATAATTGGCCCACCACGCACCAGCTGCGGAGGCCCGCCCACGGACGTGCATGAATCGTTCCGATATGGAGAAACCTGTGGGAATACATGCCACACAACAGATCACTCTTGCTCCTGCCGTTGAGAACCAGAAAGGTCCAGAGTCTGTGGAGGAACAGCTGCTGAACAAGGACTCAGAGAACATGAGAATACAGACTAAGCCCGAAGAGTCAGAGGTCTAGTGGACCGGCATCACGAGAGCCATTCAGAAGCTGTAAACCAGGAGGACCTTGTGCAATACCTGGGGAGACCCCCCTGGAAGCCATTCTTCCCCTGACAGTACAGGCTGCTGTGGAGGAGTACATCGAGCTCTGGAGAGGTCTGCAGCAAGATTCCTGATGCCTGTGCTGACGGTTGGGGAGAGGACACTAACTGGTTGTGGGGTCCCAATGCGATGGGAGACTGGAGAGAAAAAGCTACAAAAAATGGCTTTCGCCCCAGATGGCTCACTTGAGAGGTTAGTAAGAATTGCCTCCTCAGTATTCTATAGCTGTGACGAGGAGGCGAAGGAGAGAAACAAAGAGAGTGAGAAAAAGCAGCTGCTTTTGCTGCAGCACTAAGAGAAACAGACCCTAAGTCTGATTCCTGGGGCCCCAAGAAGAACTCGACGACTGCATTCATCTGCTACTGCTGTTAAAAGCCAGGCCACCTCAAGAGGAACTGCCCTAAGAGGCCCCATGGGCCATGCCCTGAATGCAAAAGTGACCACTGGAGATCAGTCTGCCCTCTGAAGCAGAGGCCCCAGAGCTCAGACCCATCCTACCAGTTAGTCCAACAGGAATGAGGGGGTCCGGGGCATACTCTGCCTTCTCCCTCTGGCCAGACTGTCATCTCCATGGAGGAGCCCCAGGTAATCATGACTATGGAGGAACAAGAAAACAGCCTGTTGCTAGACACAGGTGCAAGCCTCTCTTGGTCCTTCTTTTCAATCCTGGCCTTTCTTCCAGCCATCATATCTCAGTGACAGGAGTCACTGGTGAGGAGGTAATACACTATTTCTGACAGCCCTTAGGCTGTAATTACTTGTTAGATCCTTCTTGCATATCTCTGTCTTCCTGAGAAACCACTTTGAAGATACCACCATATATTACAGCAGCCACTGATATTTTCCTGCTAATCTATCCATAACTCTGTAGTCTTTGTATTGTTCCTATCCTATTTTGTAAATGGATGTATGTTTATTATTACATGTTTTGTACAATAACCATTGAGAATAATGATTATTCAATAGGTCACTCATGTATAGCTCTGTTTATTTTCTTTAGAAGCCACTTTGAAGATACCAAAGTATAGTACTACAACTATTGATAATCTCCTACCTCTTTTGTCTGTAACTCACTATTATTTGTCTGTTTTCCTGAGAAACTATCTTATAGATAACAATATGTAAAACAATAACCATTGATAATTTCTTACCACTTTGTCTGTAATTTGGTAAGCCCCCCCCCCGTTATTATGTTATCCTTCTTTTACTCTTTAAAATAAAAACTAAAAAAAAATAAAAATTAGAGAATGGGTAAATGGAATATAGGAAATACGTTGCAGTAATTGATGCACTGTAAACTGTTGTTTTCTACTAATGTCTGTTGTACCTTGTTCGGCTACTTTAAAATCTGCCCAGGGCCGGGCATGGTAGCCTGTAATCCCAGCACTTGGAAGGCTGAGGCAGGAGGATTGCTATGAGTTCAAGGCCATCCTGAACTGCATAGCAAAACCCTGTCTCAAAAAGACAAAAATAAATAAATAAATTAAATCTACCTGTTGTCAAACTAGCTTTTGTTGGCAGCAGATAGAAGGTCAGAGTATTAGCTATAAATGAAAATTCATTCTCTTATCTACAGTGAATTTTTTAGCCTTTTCACTAGAAATGTAAGGCACATGAATTCCACAGAGCTATTCAGAGAACTGGTTCTAAGATGGCAAACCAACAAATATGTAATGGATATGTGTCCAAGAATAGTATCAATTCCTTTTCTCCAGAAAAGGGGAAGCAGCTGGGTGTGGTGGAGTATACCTGTATTGTAAACTATTAGAGAAGCTGAGGCAGAACAATCCTAAATTCCAGGCCAGCTTGGGCAATATAGCAGACCTCAAAATTTTGTAGGGCACGGAAGGATGCTTCTTATTAGAGATTTTGGTGGACTCTATGTTACCTGGCTTCTCAAAGATGCCACAGAAGTATGAGCTAAGAGTGGGTTCAGAGTTAAAGCTAGCTTCTCCCATTCAGGGAACAGCATGAATGCTATATAGGAGCAGGAGAGTTTTCTGTACTAGGGTTGTTTGAGATTGAGAGGCAACCACCATCCTTCCATTATCTTCTGATATAGTTTCTTCTGAGTGAATCATGTAGCTTTTCCCCTTTCTCTGGGGGAGAGGGAGGTCCTGGACTGTTTAACTTACAGCTTTTGTTTGCTTATATGTAGTCACTTTCCCAGTGCATTTGTTCTTTGATTTTTGTTGTTGTTTTCCCAGTCAGGGTCTCACTATCCATTCATGCTGGCCTTGAATTCACTTATGTAACCCAGGCTGGCCTCAAACTCGTGGTGATCCTCTTGCCTCAGCCTCTCAGGAGTGCTGAGATCACAGGCATGCACCACCACACCTGGCTCCCAGTGCATTCTTTCCTTGGTTATAATTGCTGATTTATTACTTACCTTGAAAGGATTTCACTAAGAACTTGTTCCAAAGCAATAGGCTAGTTTAATAGAGTTATAGTGCAAAGTGCTGATCTGGGACAGATAATCTCCCAAATCCATTAGAAAGTTAATTGTATTCACATTAAAAAAACAAGTCAGGCATAGTGGCACACGCCTGTAATAACAGCACTTTGGAGGCTGAGGCAGGAGGATTGCTTCAAATTCAAGGCCAACCTGGGCTATATAGTGAGCCTAGCACCAGCCTGAACTACATAGCAAGAACCTATCTCAAAACAAAACAAGGGCTGGGGATATAGCTCAGTGGCATAAGCGCCTGCCTGGCAAGCACAAGGTCCTGATTTCGATTCCCAGTACAAAAAACAAACAAACAAACAAAACATGTTCTTGTTCAGTGGTGCATTCCTATAATCCCAGTTACTTGGGAGGCTGAGACATGGTCTTGGTAATTATTAAATTGTCCAGGTTGGGTTCAAACTTGTGATCCTCCTGCCATAGCCTCTCAGAGTACTGGGATTATGGGCATGTGCTACCATACCTAGCTCAGATTTTCTGTCATGTTCAAGATAAGTGACATTTTATGGATGAGAAGTCTGAAGTGAGTGCTTTTTAAATTCTTGATAAAAGATACTGAAATAGTTTGGAAGACTGAACTCATAGATTCAATTATTTCCTTGCCTATAATATAATTATACAACCACAGGTTTTTCTTGGCCCACCAGTAGAAAGTGTTCCGCCACACAGTGACTTGGGGTTGGCCACGTGTCTTTTATGGCTAAGAAGCTATTGGCAACTTGAAGAGATCAGAAATGTGAATTTACTCACTTTGGCTTTGTCCTTTTTGTCTCTGTTCTTAACAGTGAGAAGATTCTCCACAAATAATCATTTCCACTTTCAGGTCCCCAGAATGAACACATTTATAATGACCTCATCCAACTGACCACACCAGAGTTGTCCAAATCCTCAGCCCCAGCCAAGGCTTGTCAGCCAAACCATAATAAATTGTAGACACCTGAGCATAAAAATAAGTGTTCATTGGTCTGCTGGGTAGCAAATATTATGAAAGTAGATGACTTGTACAGATGAACCTGAAAAAACAAAGATTCTTTAACATTAGTGTTTTTTTTCTTTTGTGTTTATATTTCTCTTATATTTATATGGGATATGTGTGCCATTTATTAACATGTACAAATAACATAGTCATTATATCATTCCACTATTATAAGTTGAATAGTTGAATTTTTTTTGAGACGGGGTCTCTCCTTGAGTTTACTGTGTAGCCCAGGTTGGCCTTAAACTTGTGATCCTCCTGGCTGAGCCTTCCCAGTGCTTAAGATTACAGGCATGTGTCACCATGCCCAGCTGAATAATTGAATTTTGGGGAGTTTTTGTGGAGACAGGGTCTCACTATGTAACCCAACCTGGCTTCACACTTGCATTGATCCTCTTGCCTCAGCCTACAGCTGAAATTTTATTTATTTTTTTATTTTTTTCCTTGTTTTTTTGGTTTTTCTCCGGTACCGGGAACTGAACTCACGACCTTGCGCTTGCCAGGCAGGCGCTTTTGCCGCTGAGCTAAATCCCCAGCCCCCACAGCTGAAATTTTAAATTGATGAAAATTGTATGTTATAGCTAAAACATGATGTTTTGAAATATATACATTATTGAATGGCAAAATTGAGCAAGTCAGCATGTACACTACCTCACATACTTTACACTTTTTGTGGAGAGAATATTTATAGCATACTCTCTGTGACTTTCAAGTATGCAAAACTTTGTTACCTAAACCGGGTGTGGTGGGGTACTATGTCTTTTGTTGTTTTATTTTTTTTATTTTTTATTTTTTTGGTTTTTTGGGTTTTTTCTGGTACCAGGAATCAAACTCATGACCTTGCACTTGCTAGGCAGGCATTGTGCTGCTGAGCTAAATCCTCAGCCCCTGTTGTTTTATTTTTTGAGATGGTGGTCTCACTGGAATGTGTGGTCCTCCTGCCTCAGCCTCCTGAGTAGCTGGGATTACAGCATGCATCACTGTCTGCAATTAATTTCCTCATTTTTAAGTTGAATTGTTTTATTGCAATGGAATTGAGGTCCTTACACATTTTGAGCATTAACCCCTTATCAGATATTTGCCTTGGTAATATTTTTTCCCATTTCATAGCTCATTGTATTGGTTTTTTTTAGATGCAAAACCTTTTTCAGTTTAATCTAATCCAGTTTTTGTTCTTGTTTTTGTCTTTTTGAGGCAGAGTTTTGTTATGCAGTTCAAGCTGGCCTTAAACTTACTTTGTAGCCTAGGCTGGCCTTGAACTCACTGTGATCCTCTTGCCTCAGACTCCTTAGTGCTGGGACTACAGGCATGCGGCACTATGCCCAGCTCCAGGCTGCTTTGGAGATAATAATTATCCTGCCTCAGCGTCCATAGTACTGAGAAGTTTGCTGGCATTTTTTGAGGATTTTTGCATGTATATATATTATTTATTATATATTTATTAGGGCATTTTCTTATGTTCTTGTCTCACTTTGCTATCAAGTCTCACTTTGCTATCAAGTTCTTGTCTCACTTTGCTATCATAAAATTAATTTGGAAGTATTTCGTCTTCAGTTTTTTGGAAGAGTTTAAAGAGAATTGGTACTGGCGGGTGTGGTGCCTCATGCCTGTAATCCCAGCACTCAGGAGGCTGAGGCAGGAAGATCACTATGAGTTCAAGACCAGCCTGGGCTACAAAGTGAGCTCAAGGCCAGCCTGAACTGCATAGTGAGACCATGTCTAAAAAAAAAAAAAAAAAAAAAAAAAAAAAAAAAAAAAAAAAGATTGGTACTAGTTGTTCTTTGTTTTATAAAATTTTCCTGGTCACTTGTTCTCAGTGTCTTGCTTTGGATATAAATCCTGTACTTAGGAGTAAGTTTCTACCCAGTCTGACAACTCTTTTTGTAATTATGAATGTGATTATATGCAAAGGTCACTGTACCCTTCTGAGGTAGTTCAGTTTATAGTGATCACATCATGATAGGGCTTAAAAAGAATTGAAGGTTAAAAGATAAAAGAATTGAAGGCTATTACATAACGTAATGAAAATGTATAAACTCTGGGTTAGCTGCCCACAGCACACGCAGCTTGCTTATCCATATTTTTAAGAACACTCATTTTTATTCAGGGATTAAAGTACAGAAACTAAATGATACTTCTTTGGTTGGCAGTAATAGGGGTAATAATTCTTTCAAGTTTTCTGCTTTTATATGTATATTTTTACTTGATAGTAATTACATAGTTTTATATCTTAAATTTTATAAGTATTTCAGATTATTTCATGATCTTAAAAATATGTTATTTTTGTGAAACATTTCACATTATTCTATGCTCTTTTTTTTTTTTTTTTTTTTTTTTTGGTCTTTTTTGAGACAGGGTCTCACTGTGCAGTTCAGGCTGGCCTTGAGCTCACTTTGTAGCCCAGGCTGGCCTCGAACTTGCAATGATCTTCCTGCCTCAGCCTCCTGAGTGCTGGGATCTGTGCTCTTAAAAAATTGCGTAATATTTTAGAAAGTAGATGAACCTTGCTGGGTGTGGTGGTGCACACCTGTAATCCCAGCATTTGGGAGGCTGAGGCAGGGAGATTGCTGTGCATTTGAGGTCACCCTGCATTACATAGTGATACCCTGCCTCAAAAAAAAGTAGATGAACTTCTGTTTAATGATTCCTTTTTGAATGTTATTTTATTATTGCCCTCAACTTTTTCTAAGTAATATTGTACTAGTCATATCTGTGCATATACATTTTTTTTGTAGTGGTTTCCTTAAGATTATTTATTTTAACTTGGTGCATATTAGTAGTATGGAACAATGAAATTCATTTTGGTATATTGGCCAAAAAATATAGCATGTGTCAAGCATCAAGGTGACATACACATAAATCCCAGGACACTGGCAGCCTGAAGTAGGAAGATTTCAAGCAGTTTTTCAGTTCCATTATGATCTTGTGGGACCACTGTCATATGTGTAGTTTGTCATGGACTAAATATCCTTATAGAACTACTTGTTAATTTCTTAACTTTCCTTGGAATTTGTCCTCAGAAGCATTAGGACCATAAGGGCAAAGTTATTAAACAGAGATCAGCATTTACAAGGGAAGGGATTATAAGCAGCTCCTAGGCATTTATCCACGCTAGCAGTCTTCATGTCTTGAGGCATGGCAGTTGGCACACTGTGTTCGTCGTCTTGTCCCACCCACCAGAGAGCTAAAAAGATTGACTCTGTGCCAGAGCTCTGGGGCAGCTCTTTTCTCCCTGAAGCATTCAATCTTCAACTCTTTCTGCAGCTGCTATCTTAGACATGGTTTGAGCAGCCTCTTTTACAGAGTATCTTTTCAGCTACCTGGTCTTGCAAGCTGGAATTCTCTGATACTCATCATGACAAGTAGTTTCACATACCTGAGAAAGCCCTCTAGGGGAAATAAAGAGGTTTTGTGGTCTTTGTTTAGCATTTGTTTAATCCCACTCCTTTTTGTGTGTGTGATCCAGAGCACCATATTACATCTCTCTGAATTCTGAGTTTCACAGTGTTAGAGAAGGTGTTCATGTATTTTACTACATTCTACTTACAGTATTTGAGAAAAGCTTATTCCTGGTACATGGGAGGTTTTGCTTTGTGTTTTAGACAAAGTCTCTCTAGGTTGCCTGGGCTGGGCTCAAATTTTCGATCCTCCTGCCTCAGCTTCCCAAAGTGCCAGTATTACAAGCATGGGCTACCACACCGGGTTTATGGACCTCGTATTCTTGAAGAACTTTATTACAGGATGGTTGTATGTTTGGGCTGTATATGTCTTGTTGGTGAACATCGTTGGTGAAATCTGCAGTCTTGAAACACTTAAAAGATTTCTGGTCAAAGTGGGCTGCTAGTAGCTTACTGGCTCCTTGCTTTAGTGTAAGAGCAGTGCTTTTTATTTTTTTTACAAACAGTTTTTTGGGGGTTGGGGTTATAGCTCAGTGGCACAAGTGCCTGCCTGGCAAGCATAAGGTCCTGAGTTCGAGTACCAATACAAAAAAATTTTTTTCAAGCCAGGCCTGGTGGTACACACCTGTAATCTCAGGACTCAGAAGGTTGAGGCAGGTGGATCACCTTGAGTTAAAAGCCAACCTTGGCTACATAGTGAGATCTTATCTCAGAAAAATAATAATAACAATAGTAATAGTAATAATAGATGAATATGAGTTCAGATTACCAGGCCAGAAGTCAGACTTCGGGTTCCTTGGCAAGTCATATACTTTATGTTTGGAAATGTCTGACTGTCTGGTGGCCTGCAATCAGGATAATAAATGGATCAAACCAAGCCCAGCATTTTCAAGAATGCTGAAACAGAGCTGGGCATGGTGGTGCACTCCTATAATCCCAGCACTTGGGAGGCTGTGGCAGGAGGATTGCCATGAGTTCAAGGCCAGTCTGGGCTATATAGTTAGACCTTGTCTCAAAAAAAAAAGAATAAGAATGCTGAAATTTAGCACTTGGGAGGCTGAGGCAGGAGGATCATTGCAAGTTCGAGGCCAGCCTGGGCTACAAAGTCAGCTCAAGTCCAGCCTGAACTGCATGGCGAGACCTTGTCTCCAAAAAAAAAAAAAAAAAAAAAAAAAAAAAGAATGCTGAAACTTTACAAATATGCCTGTACTTTCCAGGTATTTTATGAATAGGTATTTTTTAGTTTTTGTTTTACCCACCCACACATCTGTGCAGACTAAAATACCATCTTAGCCATAGTAATGGTTGGGAGCAAATTGTTACTACAGATGAAGGTATAAGTAAATTTTGAGTCAACATGCTGCTAATTAAATTGCTTACCCTTCTAAACTGGGGCCTGCGCGGCTTATATCTGAGATCCCTGGATGAGTTGCCTATGCCCCGCAACTATGTCTTGTTCTTTGCAGTGTGAGCCATTGCCCTGTGCTGTGTTGATGCTGGTCTGCCATGCTCGCCTGTCTGCCAGGGCCAGGGGACCTGTCCTTTCAGCTTCTTTCTCACACGCAGATGAACACTGGACTTCAGAAATGTAAGTAACCCAGATCCCCTGGGGGAAGATTGTGATCCTTTGCTTTGTCCCTATTATCCCAGAAGCACATCTGGGGTACACTGACCTTGAATATAATACCTCCAAGGTATTTGTCAGCAGAGACAGCAAGAAAGTAGGGCCTGCAAAGGCCCTACCTGTCAGCAGTGGGAGACACTTTAATTGTCAGAGAAATCCTCTTAAATATTACAATTCCCCAATGTATATGGTCTTAATTTTAATTACTGCTGATAGCTTTGTGTTGTGTAACAAAGCTATAAGGAGCTTTATAGGAAAAATAATCACCTTTCAGAAAGGTGTTTCATCTTGGTTCCCATGAGCAAGTTAATGAAAATTCATAGTCCAGGTTACTTATTGTATCTGTAATATAATTTTATTTACACCATTGTATGTTTTGAATCTTTGGACCTTCTGCCATGGAAACAGTTCCTGTTGGCTTTGCTATCTGCCTTCTCAGCCAACATGACCAGTCTACAGCAAGTAAAGGAGCTTTTACACTCAGGATGGTTGGGAGCCTGCCTTCTGAGGCTCTCTGGGCATTCGTTTGCACTTATAAAAGAGGATTGAGCCTTTGAGAACTGTTAGGTTCCTGTCTTAGTTGGTTGAAATTAGAACATTATAGTTCATATATTCCCATATCTCTGCTTCTATCCCTGCACTACACGATGTGCAAGGAGAATATTCTCTTCCTGGCTCATGAACAGCCTTGTACTTGGAGTAGACCTTCCTTTCAGAGCAAAAAGGGGAAATCAGTAAGGCAGTGAGGGTTCCCTTTAATTGGATAAAGTGCTTCAGCACTGTACCTGAATCCTTTATGACAGATGTTAACAAAATTTTTCTGTCAAGGACAGACATCAGATGTTTTTAGCTTTGTGACTACTTTGTGACTTCCTTCTGTTACATCTGCTGAACTAAGGCAGCCATAGATGATATATAAATACATGAGTACAGCTATGCTCTAATAAAACTTTTTTATAAAAACACAGCAGTTAGACTTGGCATGTAGGGAACAGAGCCAACCCCTGCTCTATGAGATCATCACATATTAAAAATGGTCTAGCCTCAGGCTGGGGCATCTGTCAGTGGTAGAGCACTTGTCTAGCATGCACAAGGCCCTAGATTCCATCCCTAGCACTGCAAAGACACAAAAGATCTAGACCAGTGCTGGCCAACCTTTTAGAACTTTCAGTGATAACAAACAGCCCAGTGTGGCACATGGCACATGTGTTATAGGTTTGCCACCACTGGCTGGACTTTTGAGGAAATGTAAGACTCAGAACCTAGCTAGTTCTGAATTTGTCCATTGAATTGAGCCCTGTAAAAGGACAAAGGTGAAGGTGACAGTCTTCCCTACTCCTCTCCTCCCCTCCCCTCTCGTCTTTCCCATCTCTCTTCCCCTCCCTTCCTTTTTTTCTTTTTCTTTCTCTTTCTCTTTTCTCTCTTCTTCTCTCCCCCCTCCTTCCCTTCCCTTCCTTCCTCTCCTTCCCCTACTTCTTTTGTGCAGTAATGGGATTGAACCCAGGACTTGTACACTCAAATGCATCTCCACACTTTACAGAGTCTTGCTTCATTTCTAAGTTGCTTAGGCTGAGCTCAGACTTGTGAGCCTCCTGTTTCAGCTCCTCAGAGTTCTGGGATTACAGGAGTGTACCACCATCCCTGGATTTTATGTTTATTTTTTCTGTTCTGGAGATTGAACCTAGGGCCTCATTCATGCTAGGTAATCATTCTACACACCAGCCCTACCTTTTCCCTTAATGATCATTGGGTGATGACATTGTATGTGTTTCAGGGCCACCCACATAAGTACACAAACTGCCTTGTGCCCAGTACTGAGCTTCTGGAGACACATTTGAAGCATACAATATGATGATAGAGAGGAGCTCAGTTTCTTTCTTTTAGATTCCTTAACAGATGCTAACAGCTTCACCCAGAGATGTGCTTTCAAAGGAAGAGGGTAAACACTGTAATGGCACCTACTTGGGAGGATGAGACAGGAGAATCACATGTTTGAAGCCACTCTGGACAATGTAGCAAGACCCATCTCAAAAAAAGAACAACAAAACAAGGCAAAAAAAGAAAAGATGTAATTCCAGCAGGAGGCTGAGACAGGATGTTCGAAGTGAATTCAGGCCCAGCCTAGGCAGCATAATGAGTTCAAAGCCAGTCTAAACTACATAGAAAGCCAAACATGGTGGCACATGCCTGTAATCCTAGCACTCTGTAGGCTGAGGGAGTTTGATCGTTGCAAACTCAAGGCCAGCCTGGGCTACAAAATGAGTTCAAGGGGCTGGGGATTTAGCTCAGTGGCAAAAGCGCCTGCCTGGCAAGCACAAGGTCGTGAGTTCAATTCCTGGTACTGGAAGAAAAACAAAAAACAAACAAACAGTGAGTTCAAGACCAGGCTGAACTGCATAGTGAGACCCTGTCTCAAAAAAGACAAAAAATAGATAAATAAATAAACTACATAGTAAGACCCTTGCTCAAAAAAAAAAAAAAAAAAAAGCCATTTGCCTTAAGAGGAAAAAAGGCAAATTGGCAACTTTATCATGGTGCTGTCTTTAGATCTTTGCTGCCTTCTCTGAAAATGGAGAAACTGACTGGAAGTGTAGTTTAGTGGTACTATACTTTCCTAGCATGCCTGTGTTCCATGCACGCACACACTGGAGATACCAGTCTTCCCTGGTTTCAGGTTCTCATCTCTGTGTGAGGGTCAATTATTTGAACTCTTAACAGCTTTCTTTTTGTCATATTTAAATATACCCCAACTTTGCAAAAGGTAACATTTAATGGTGCTTTTCAGCTTTCCTGCTGTCTTTTGTCTTTCCCGCAAAATGTGTAAAAAAAAAAAAAATCCTGTTGTGTGACCTATAGCTGCTAGCATTATACATTTATAGGGAAAGTAAAATGGAGCAGAGTTGTCTCCTTTGGCGACTAGAAGCCATGCAGCTGCTTAGGACCCCAGCCCATCAGCTAGAGTGTCCTTAAAAAGTGGGGTTTTTTTTTTGTTTTTTGTTTTTTTTCCAGTACCAGGAATCGAACTTACGACCTTGCGCTTGCCAGGCAGGCGCTGTGCTGCTGAGCTAAATCCCCAGCCCCAAAAGTTTTTTTTTTAAGCTTCTGGGGTTTTTTTTGTTTTGTTTTTTTATTTGTTTGTATTTTTCTGGTACCAGGAATTGAACTCATGACCTTGCACTTGCCAGGCAGGTGCTGTGCCGCTGAGCTAAACCCCCAGCCCCTGGGTTTTTTTTTTTTTTTGAGACAAGGTTTCGCTGTGTAGTTCAGGCTGGTGTTGAACTCACTGTGTAGCCCAGGCCAGCTTCGAACTCACAGCAATCCTCCTATCCTACTTCCTGAGTGCTGAGTTTACAGGCGTGTGGCACTACATCCAGCAAAAATAGTTTTGTGTGGTAAACAAGGGCTGAGAGTATATCTCTGTGGGTAGAGTAATTGCCTTGCATCCAAAGCCCTTAGGTTCTATCCCTAGTACTAGAAACAAAATAGAATAAAAACTAGTTTTGTGACTTGGGCTGGTGGAGCCTAGTTTTAATCCGAAGGACAAAATTAGTTTTGTGACTCTGCTATTCAGCTTTTTCCTGCACCCAGTCCTCAGGAAGGTGTTTTTGTTTTGTTTTGTTTTTGTGCTGTTAGTGATTGAGCTCAGTCTCATGAATGTTAGGTAAGCACGCCCCACCAAGCCACATCTCCAGCCTTTAGGGAGGGTCTTATAATAAGCTGTAAACACAGCGTTTGGGATCTGTGGAGTAAATGGTACACAGGTGTTTATAGTTTAATGTGCTTTAGATTTTAAGATTTAGCTTGGATTGGGTTGAGCTATTAGTGACAGAAGGATTGCCTGACACGTGCAAGGGTCTGGGTTTGATCCTTAACACTGCAGAAAATAAAGTCAGCTTGAGAGGGAGCTTGGGAAATGGACCAAGGGTCAAGAGATAGAGTATGTAGCTTTGTGGCCCAAAATTACGTTATCTGACTAATAGGTTTCCCCACACATCAGCAACCATATGTTCTAGTTCACAGTTTATAGAACTGGTCTCTTCTCAGTCTTTCTCCTTTTCTTTTCTTTCTTTTTCTTTTCTTTCTTTCTTTTTTTTTTTTTTTTTTTTGGTAGTACTAGAATTAATTTTTTATTGCTTTATTTATTTATTTTTGAGACAGGTCTTACTATGTATTCCAGGTTGGCCTTCATCTCATTATGTGTTTCAGGCTGGCCTCAAACTCAAAGATACTCCTGCCTTAGCGTCCTGAATGCTGGAATTCTAGGTGTGAGCCACTACACTTGGCTAATTTTTCATTGTGAGACAGTCTCTCTAGGTTGGCCAGGGTGGGCTCAGGTTTGTGATCTTCCTGCCTGAGCCTCCCAGTTGCTGGGATAGTATACATCACTGCACCTAGCTCAGTCCCTTCTTTTTTTCTCTTTGCTCTGCCTTTTCTCTGTGTTGGGGAGAGTATAATATATTTTCTGGCCTTGATGTGTAACTTGCCATAGGCCTGGCTGGGTTAAAGGACATCTTGGCTTTCGATGGGTCCAGAAGCCGTAGAGGCCGCAAATGGGGACAAGTCAGTGCTCTCCTTGAACTTTTCTGGATTATATATGCCACTGTGTCATTTGCTTTGAGAGTCATCGGTCATTTTGGAACTCTGTGCTTACAAGTATGTCTTTCTGACCCATCTTCTCCTAGTACCCCAGAAAATACGATCGTTGTAATTTTTTCTTCCTTCCCTAAGCTTCTGCTTTGCCTTTCCCTAGCCCAGGTTCCAGGTATGTAGTTCTAGCTCATAAAATATTTACTGTGGCCAGGTATGGCACGTCTGTATGCCCATCCCTCAAAGAGGTTGAGGCAGAATGATTGTGAGTTCAGGGTCATCCTGGGTTATATGCTGTCTTGAAGAATAACTTGGACTTGCCGGGCATGGTGGTACACGCCTGTAATTCCAGCACTTGGGAGGCTGAGGCAGGAGGAACGTTGCGAGACCAGCCTGGGCTACAAAGTTAGTTCAAGGTCAGCCTGAACTGCATAGTGAGACCCTGTCTCAAAAAAAAAAAAAAAAAAAGAGTAGCCTGGGGGCTGGGGATTTAGCTCAGCAGCACAGCCCCTGCCTTAGCAAGCGCAAGGTTATGAGTTTGATTCCCGGTACCGAAAACAAAACAAAACAAAACAAAAAAAAGAATAGCCTGGACTATATGGCAAGACCTTGTCTAAAAAAAAACAACAAGAAAAGCCTGTGAAAATGTCTAAAGTGATGGCACATGCCTGTATTCCTAGCTACTCAGGAGGCTGAGCCAGAAAGATAACAAGTTTGAGCCCATCTTGGGCAACTAAGAGCCTGTCTCTAAATTTAAAAAAAGGGATGAAGATGTAACTTAGTAGTAGAGCATCCCCAATAATGCACACATGCATGCACGCACATGCACACAAGCAGGAGAGAAGAGGAATGGGGGGATGGAGGGAGAGAGGGAGGGACATAAATGGTGGAAATTATCCAGGGTCCTTAGTCCTCACACCATGTTTAGGGTTTTTTGTTTGTTTTTATCTTTTTGAGACAGGGTCTCACTATGTAGTTCAGGCTAGGCTTGAACTCACTTTGTAGCCCAGGCTGGCCCCCAACTCACAGTGCTCCTCCTGCCTCAGCCTCCTGAGTGCTGGTTTTACAGGTGTGCACCACCATGCGCGGCCTCACACCATGTTTTATTTATTTATTTATTTATTTGGTTTTTTTTCCCGGTACCAGGAATCTAACTCACAATCTAACTCACCTTGCGCTTGCCAGGTAGGCACTGTGCCTCTGAGCTAAATCCCCAGCCCCACACACCATGTCTTAGATGACAGCTTTGACCTCCTTTGTGGCAGAAGGTTGGGGATCCTGGGATAAATACCAGTTGCCTTTTATTGCTTCTTTAGATGCGTGTCTGCCCCCTCGTGGAGGTGGCTGGGAATGGAGAATTGACCCGATGCTGCATAAACTCATAGAGATATTAGAAATAATAGCTAACATTTACTGAGAGCTGTGCCAGCCACTATATTCATTGTTTTTACATGTGTTGTCACTTATTTTTTTTGTTTTTTGTTTGTTTGTTTGTTTTTGAGACAAGGTCTCACTATATGCCCAGGCTGGCCTTGAACTCCTGGTCTAATACCACCCTCCTGTCTCATCCTCCTAAGTTGTTGGGAGTGTAGGTATGCACCACTGTGTCCAACCGTGTGTTTTCATTCATTCCTTAATTCCATGTAGAAATTACTTCCTCAGGGTAAGACATAGAGGTTTTGTTACTTGCTTGTGTCATATGATTATCAGTAACAGGGAGAACTCATGTTCAGGTCAAATTCTACAGCTTATGTTTGAACCACACCTGTGCCCTCCAAATGCAGTTTGGAGTTTTTTCCTTCCAGTCCCTGAGCTAGACAGCAGGGTTCTCTGCCACATTTAATGCTCAGGCTCAAGCCCAGGGGATCCTATAGTTGGGGATTCCTTATCAGTTTGCTTTGCCCTGTCCTTGGGCAGACTTGGGCAGACTTGCTCTCCTCGAATAACTGTCAGCGGTTGTGGTTCCTGTTCATTGAGTCTCTTGATCTTGGTAATAATTCTGTGACCTAGGAAAGCGAGTGTCATCTCTTTTTTTGGGGGGGCGGGTTCTGTTACCAGGAACCGAACTCAGGACCTTGCGCTTTCCAGGCAGGCGCTGTGCCACTGAGCTAAATCCCCTGCCCTGCGAGTGTCATTTCTGTTGGTGAATGAGGAATGACTGAGACTCTTAGCAGGCAGAGAAGGCAGCCAGTGTTTGGATCTAGATCTAACTTTTTTTCCAACAATAGGTTGCCTGTTCTCTAACTATGGATGTCTGTATCAGTGACAGTGTTGGTACCAGATATTTACTTACTTACTTACTTATTTATTTTTTGTCTTTTTGAGACAGGGTTTCACTGTGCAGTTCAGGCTGGCCTTAAGCTCATTTTGTAGCCCAGGCTGGTCTTGAACTCACAACGATCCTCCTGCCTCAGCCTCCCAAGTGCTGTGATTATAGCCATGTGCCACCATGCCTGGCAGTACCAGATATTTATAATGTATGTTTCTTAGGTCTTTTGAGGCAGGTTCTTACTGTGTAGTTCAGACTTGTCTTGAACTTACTGTGTAGCCCAGGCTGGCCTTGAACTCATGGCAATCCTCCTGCCTCAGCCTCCTGAGCACTGAGATTACAGGTGTGTGCCACTATGCATGGTTTAAGTATACTTCTTAAAAGCTGTGTGTCTGTATTAGCTGTGCAGTTAGGGGACTATGTTACAGCACAAAGCAAGGTGCCAGCTTGATGTGTGATAAAGTATAGAGAAAGAAGCCGGGCACGATGGTGCATGCCTGGAGGCCCAGCTACTCAAGAAACTGAGGCAGGAGGATTACTTGAGCCCTGGAATTCAAGGCCTGTTTGGCCACATAGTGAAGCCTCAAAAGAAAAAGGAAAATGTTTCCATGGATATAGCCCAGTAGCATAGTGCCTGCCTAGCAAGCAAGAGGTCCTGAGTTTGATTCCCAGTACAAAAAAAAAAGGTAAATGTTGAGGTAAACATGTTTTGTTAAAGGCTGAGCTTAAACAAACAGTACATGAGGTAGTTGGTACTGTATTTCCGGAGTGTGACCTCTTTCTTATTCAGCATACTTATCTCATCCTTGGGTTATTTTTTTTTTTAAGCAGTGACAAAATTTATTGAAAAAATAAAAGTGAAGAGTCAGAGAGAAACTGGCTCTGTAGCGTGAGCTTGGGCTGCGTAAAAGAAGGAAAAGCAAAACAAAAGAATACCCTAGAGAAAGCAGGGCAGGCTGTCATGAGGAAAGCCATGATAGCCTGGGGTTTTTTCTTAAAAAGGATTCTGTACCCTGGTGTTCACTCTCCCCACCCTCATTTTTTATTAATTCTGATTCCTTTATTTGTTGTTTTTACCATTGTCACCATCAGGGGAAGCAGGGCAAAGAAAACTAATGGAAGTGGCTAAGTGTCCCACTTCATCCACCTGGATGAGGCTAAGCTGCCCTGTCACCTCTGCTAGAACAGTCAAGCTGAGCCAGCTGTGGTCACACAACCCCATTCCTGCACTTGGGAGGCTAAAGCAGGAGGATCGTGAGTTTTTGGCCATCCTGGGTTACTTAGTAAGTTTGAGCCCAGCCTGAATTGCATAGTGAGAATGTCTCAAAAAATAACAAAAACAAAAAATACTGACAGTTGATAACTGACTTAGTTTTTTTTTTTTTTGGTTTTTCTCTGGTACCGGGAACCGAACTCACGACCTTGCGCTTGCCAGGCAGGCGCTTTTGCCGCTGAGCTAAATCCCCAGCCCCGATAACTGACTTAGAACAAAGGAACTCTTGCTGTTTATTGTACCACTGTCTTTCACTTGGACTTTAAAGAATAAAGCCCACCAACATGGGTGAAGGGAAACACAGAGGCAGTGAATGGAAGATTTCTGTACCGCCTCTTTCTTCTTGACCTCAGTTATCACCAACCCATTCGTATTTTTTTAAGACTTTCCTCAAGTCAGACATTTCATAAGCATTTAAATTGTTTTTGTAATTAAAGTTTTATTAGCTGGGTGTGGTGGTGCACGCCTGTAATTCCAGCACTTGGGTGGCTGAGGCAGGAGGATCGTTTGGAGTTTGAGACCAGCCTGGGCTACAAAACGAGCTCAAGGCCAGCCTGAACTGCATAGTGAGATCCTGTCTCTAAATAAGCAAACAAACAAACAAAGTTTTATTAGAACACTACCACCCTGCCTGTTCATTATATTATATTACATGTAACTGCTTTCATACTGCAACTCAGGGGCTGGGGATTTAGCTCAGCGGCACAGTGCCTGCCTGGCAAGTGCAAGGTCGTGAGTTCGGTTCCTGGTACCAGGAAAAAAAAAAAAAAGAAAGGCCATACTGCAACTCAGACTTGCGTAGTTTGGGCACAGATCATAATGGCCTACAAAACCTTAAAATACAAGTAGCTCAAGCCATTTGCCCAGCCCTCTGTTGAATTATGCTGAATGAATTTTTGACCATGGTAACACAGAACCCTGTGTCAAAATGATTCCACTTTTATCTTCGCTTTTATTCATCAGTATAAGAACATGGGCAAAAAAAAGAAAAAACTTAGGCCACCTGCATTTTCTTACATATCTTTCCCAGTTTTTGTATTTGTCTCCCCATATGTGGCTACATTTCTTGCTCCCCTAAATCCATGTATTAGTTTTAGAGAGAATCTGTTTTTGGTGGTGGGGGGTGCTCCCTATGTAGTCCAGGCTGGCCTGAAACTCTCAGCAGTCCTCCTGCCTCAGCTTCCTGAATGCTAGGTGTACAGGCATGTGCCACCAGGCCCAGCAGGAGAATCTTAACAAAAACATATTTAAAGTTTGTAGACTCTGATATAAACATTTAATTTATGTGTGAACATCTATTCTATACTCAGCAAATAAAGCAGGCTATTATATACATTGGAATTATCTACTAAGTACAAGGCATTATACCAATTTTACTTCTTTTTTTTTTTTTGAGACAGTCTTGCTATGTAGTTCAAGCTGGCCTTGAACTCACTTTGTACCCCAGGTTGGCCTCGAACTTGTGGCAGTCCTTCTGCCTCAGCCTCCTGAGTGCTGGGATTATAGGCGTGTGCCACCACACCTGTTTGTAAACACAGGGTTTTTCCTTCCTGTATGCACTTTTGCTCAGGTCAGCCTTCTCAAGCATGGGACCAAATTTCCCTGCCCCTCCTAGACTTGAGCTTTCTTTTCCTGCATCCGAGAGCAGCAGTTTCTAAGCAGTTGTTGCCAGCTAAGCAGCAATGCCACTGAACACAGGCAGCTGTGCCCTTTCCCTTCTGATACACTCACTCGTCTGCTTCTGTTCGTTGATGCCCAGTGTCGTGACTTTGAATGGGGTCTCCTTTGGGCCAAGGCCAGCTGAGGCCACAAGCTGGGCATTCAGCAGATTAGTCCTTGTTCTGTCCTGGCTGCTTCTGCAAGGGAGGAAGGAGGGACAAAGTCAGCTAGCTGAGCCCAGGCTCCCAGCCAAACCCGTTTCCTTGTGCTTTGGGCAGACTGTGTACTTACTCATTCAGCGAGCATGTATTAAGCACCTTTTGAGTATACTCAGAAGTGTCCCCTCCTTTGAGAGAGGGAGAACAAAGCAGAGACCTCTTGCAGGGAAAGGAGCATCCTTAAAGAGCTCTTGTGTTAGGAACCTTTTCCTTTCTGACTGGAAGCCTGACATCCGCTGGAGCTCCCTGATGGGCGGCACCGGAGATGAGAACAAAGAGACTGTTAACATTAATGAGATGCATTGAGTGGGTATTTCTACAGTCTCCAAAGGAAGGCAGGTTTTTCCTCTTTCTTTTTGGAAAGTGACAGCTGACATGGACCAAATACAGACTATTTTTGACTCTCAGGACTCAAAGATGCTCTGAATCCCTTCTTCCCAGATCGCCCCCTGCTGCTCTGTCATTTATTATCACTCTCCAAAAGGGAAATAAATAAAGGCTTTTGATCTTCACCCAGTCAGGCACCAGAGTAAACTATAAACAAAAGTGAACTTGTGACATGGGGGTGGGGAGAGATGTTGGCTGCTCCTGGAAAAAAAAGTGTCCTGTCCCCTGATGCCAGGTGGGCATGGTACCCAGCTGCCAAGTATGGGGAAAGCTGACCCTCATTGGCCACCTCAGACTGAAGTTTAGTCACTCTCTATACTTTCTTTATCAGAGTATCATGAGAAGGGTCCTTGTGGCCACAAAGGCCCTGTCATGCAGTCCTGCTTAGAACCTTCAGTCCCCATATCAGCTTGGCTGGTAGGAACTTAAGAGCTCCATGTAGCAGAAGAATTCTTGGTTACATCTATGAGAACCAGCAGATCCTGGCTGTCCATGATATGAGCCTTTGCTGGATGTCGTGGTGCACACCTGTAATCCCAACTGAGGCAGGAGGATTGCCATGAGTTCGAGGCCAGCCTGGGCTACATAGTCGGTTGAAGGCCAGCCTGAACAAAGTGAGATCCTGTCTCAAAAACAGCAGCAACAAAAAAGACTGGTGCCCACTAAATGCTACCAGTACTTGTTATCGTGGGGGCTGAGGCTGCATCTAGAATGAAGGCTACCGAAAACCTAATTTTCATGACACACCCTCAGCGGGGAATCTAGATGGGCTGGTTGGCTTGGCACTGATGAGCTCCCTCCCTCTTTGCTCTCCCTCTTCTCTCTCTCTCTTCCTCTCTTTCTCTCTCTCTCTCTAGGGGACACTACACAGAAAATGAGAACTGCTCACTATCCTACCCCAGCCGAATTGGACGCGTATGCTAAGAAGGTCGCAAACAACCCACTGACTATAAAAATCTTCCCCAACAGTGTGAAGGTTCCCCAGCGGAAACACGTTCGTCGTACTGTGAACGGCCTCGACACATCAGCCCAGCGCTACAGCCCCTACCCGACTCAGGCTGCCACCAAGGCAGGCCTGCTTGCCATTGTCAAAGTGCCAGCCAAAAGCATACTCAAGGACTTTGACGGCACCCGAGCCCGGTTACTCCCTGAGGCCATCATGAACCCCCCAGTGGCACCCTACGCTACTGTGGCACCCAGCACTTTAGCCCACCCCCAGGCCCAGGCTCTGGCCCGCCAGCAGGCCCTGCAACATGCACAGACCCTGGCCCACACCCATGCCCCTGCCCAGACGCTGCAGCACCCTCAGGGTATCCCGCCGCCACAGGCACTGTCTCACCCTCAGAGCCTCCAGCAGCCTCAGGGCCTGGGCCACCACCCTCAGCCCATGGCCCAAACCCAGGGCTTGGTCCACACTCAGGCCCTGGCCCACCAGGGTCTCCAGCACCCGCCTAATCCCTTGCTGCATGGAGGCCGGAAGGTGCCAGACTCAGATGCGCCCCCGAATGTGACCGTGTCTACCTCAAGTATCCCCCTTTCGATGGCGGCAACCCTGCAGCACAGCCAGCCCCCGGACCTGAGCAGCATCGTGCACCAGATCAACCAGTTTTGCCAGACGAGGGCAGGCGTCAGCACTACCTCAGTGTGTGAGGGCCAGATCGCCAACCCCAGCCCCATTAGTCGCAGTCTGCTCATCAATGCAAGCACGCGGGTCTCGACCCACAGCATCCCCACACCAATGCCTTCCTGTGTGGTCAATCCCATGGAGCACACCCACGCGGCCACGGCCACACTGCCTGCCGCAGGCTCTGTCAACCTGCCCACAGGCATCTCTCGAGCCCCTGCTGGCTACCCTAGGGACCTCAAACCAGTTGCCTGGAACCAGCACCAGCTGGCCCACCTACAGCAGATGTGCAGCGAGGCTGGTGGGACACCAGCCCCTGGCCTAGCAGGCAAGCATGCAGCAGGACGCGAGTTGGCAGCACCCGGCTTTGTGGCCAAAGCCCCTGCCTACCCGCAGGAACTCTGCCTGGCACAGTCCTTTCATCTGAAGCCACCCCTGGAGAAGCCGACCCCGTCCCCACCAGTCAACGGCCTGGCAGCCCCACTGGCCTACCCCAATGGTCACTACTTCCAACCCCTGTGGAACAACATTCTGCCCACTCCCAATAGCGACAGCTCGGGGTCTCAGGACCTTGCCATGCCATTCCACGGCGGGCAGGCTACAGGTACACCCCTCGACTGTGCAGCAGCTCCTGGGGTCCACTACCGAGCGGGGACTGGGGGTGGTCCAGTGGCAAGCCAGAACAGCTTGATGCAAACAGTGGATTACCTGAGTGGGGATTTCCAGCAGGCCTGCTTCCGAGAACAGAGCCTGGCCGTGCTGAGCAAGGCCCATCGAGTCCCGGGCAGCCGAGCCCCTGATCCCACAGATAGTCGAAGTCTTCATATTCAGCATCCGGGGTATAGATAGGGAGGGTACTTTCCTGAAGCAACATGTCATACATCACCCTCCTAGGTTTAGTCTTACTTTTAAGTAACTGGATAGTTTCAAAGTTTCACTGCTCCAGTGTGATCATTCTTAGACGTCTAAGGAAGGGAACTTGACAGGAACTAATTGGGGGCAGAAGAGGTCCTCTTATCCTCCCCTCCAGCAGCTTTTATGTTAGGACCTAACTAACCGTAGGCTCTTCTCTACCTGCCTGTCAGGCTGTGCACCTCAGCCATTTCAGACCATCCTCCCATTTATTCCTGAACCTCTGCCTATTTCCCTTAGAACTAGGGTGTGACTAAAGAAAGAGGCCTAGGCCCCTAAACGCTAGGCCTCTCCTCTCTTTGGGATTAAGAAGCCAGACTTTCCAAGTGCTCTGGAAACTAATTCCTTACTCACCCAAAGATCTCAAATCAGAACTAACCCAATCTTTGTCTCTTCCCAGCTCCTTTCCATTACTCGAGGCCATAGCCTTGAAAAATGGAGAAAAATCTTTTATTGGTGTCTTGGTTCCTGACTCTCCTTCCAGACCTAGAGAAATGCAGTGGTCAGCTGGCATCCCAGGATCCCTTCTCACTATTGTCCGTCTCCTATCATAACTGCTGTTCTCATCCCTACCCACCCCCCCCCCAAAAAAAGCAAAAAAATAAAACTACCTTATGTGAGAAATTAGGTAGGTGGGATGATCACATTGGAGTTTGGAATTAAAAACACCAAAAAAGAAAAAAAGAAAAAAAAAAGTTAAAATGCATTTGGTTCTCCCTACACTGGCTAAGAATATTGCTCTACACTGTAAGTTTTAACTGTCATGTTTCTGTACGAATGTAGTGTGGGTTTGAGTAGCATTGTGTATGAGTGGCCCCACAGGTACACTGACCCTCCTAATCACCTCCTTTTGCAGCCCCTCAGATTAATGGAGAAAAAAAAAAACACAAAGCCTTAAGCTCTTTGAATTCTTCCTCTACCAAATGAGCATGGTTGTAATCTGCTGGAGAAGGGCCTAGTCAGAAATAGCCTCTCCCGCCCTGCCCGTTCTCAGAGCACCCCCTTCCCACTCCATGCTCTGTCTTGTCCCTGAGTGACAATTAGTTGGCTAGAAATGTATCTCTTCTCTGTACCCTTAAACTTAGATTATATTTTATTGTCAATCTTTGCACTCCTATTCTGTTAAAAGATGCAGTTGGGCTCTGACTTTTTTTTTTTTAACCAAATAAGCTCTTGCTTTTCCTCTTGTTTTGGGGAATGTGAGCTGATACTTAAGGTTTTGGGTTGTTTACTATCCACTCTTCCTTAGCCAGAAATTCTCTAGTGAACTGAAGCAGTATGACTGGAGAACAGTTTTTTTTGTTTTGTTTTTGGTTTTTTTCTGGTACCGGGAATCGAACTCACGACCTTGTGCTTGCCAGGCAAGTGCTGTGCCGCTGAGCTAAATCCCCAGCCCCTTGAAGACCAGTTTTTAAATTACATGTTGGCAAGTTGCCTTATATTTAAAAAAAAAAAAAAAAAAAAAAAAAAAGCCTGATTGTGTTATGCCAAATGATAGCAACATGAAATCCTAATTTATTGCCCCAGTTGTTTTCCTGCCATCTGTGAACACTGGTACCTCCCTGTCCCTAAACCCTCAGAAGCCCCTGAAGCTTCTGATGCAATGCCTTCTCCCCAGGTGTTGACCACCGTCTCCTGTGGTCCCCTTCCACATCCTGCTTTTTGGAATCAAACTTAAAAGAGCACTGCTGTCTCCCATACCTCTTGCTTGATCTCCAAATCAAATATTCTTGCTGAAATCCTCCTCCCTCACACAAACCTCTCCCTAAAGGGTGAGCTGCCACTGTAGGAAACGACCAGATTCTACCAACTTGGCTTTAAGTCAAACAACCTCAAACCCATCTCTTCCTGTGTAGGGGTGCAAGTCTTTGAAGCTCACTCCCACCCCTAGTCTGCATGGAAAATGTACTGTGCACCCCCTTCAACTGCCCTCACCTTTGGTGTGAGATGTTTCCTAGTTCAACCTGAGTCCCCTGCCCCTCTGCCAGCCAACCCCCAACCAGCAATAAGGGTCCAAGCCAGGGCCTCCTATCTATATTCCTTGCCTCCACCCTGTGCCACCCCTAGGGAAAACCCAGATTCCCCACTCTATCCACATACTGTAGCATTCATTCTCCATCTCTCACCTTCTCACCTGTGGTGGTTTATGGGTGTGATGGGGTTTTTAAGATTATTATAAACCAGTAAAGAGAAAAAAACCGCTTTTGATCTTGTCCTATTCCTTTAATGCAGTGAATATCAGGTGTTTTCTTATCTAGAAGGGGAATGCTTCCTTTGTGTGGTGGTGGTGTCCAAGCCCTCCCTAATGCTTTATCCCAGGTAAGGTGCTGGGACTCTTGGTAGCCAGACCAGTCAGCAGCCTCTCCGAAGGAGGGGTGTACCCCCCTGGGTTGCCCGGGCCTTAGCATGCAGCTTGGATATGGTTTGCTGCCTCTCACTGGAGGCGAGAGTCCTGTCACATTTTCACTCCAAGGGCCATCAAAGAAATGGTGATCTGGGGCTGGAGATTTAGCTCAGCAGCACAGCGCCTGCCTGGCAAGCGCAAGGTCGTGAGTTCGATTCCTGGTACTGGAAAAACAAAAAAGGTGATCTGACTTGGCCAGTAAAGCCAATGGAAAAAAGTAAACCTTCCTCCAGCACTGGTTTCTAAGGGCCTCCACTGAGTGGAGGAAATGAGTGCTGTAACATGTAACACAAAAACTGCCCTGCCCTTTGTGATCTGAATTTTCTCATGTATTGAGTAGGAGAACTTGCCCTCTTTTATCTACAGGGCAAACAAACCAAAAGAGATACTTGAATTACCCTCCTCCTTTTTCACTGGGTTTGGGTTTAAGCCAAAATGTGATGGAAGTGTAAAGATTGGTACTGCAGGCCGTAGGACTGATTCAGGGAAGAGGACAGCAAACCCTTGGTAGCAAGAGTCAGCTAATAGCTTTCTGAAGATTGATGGAGTTCAAAGTATCCTTCCCTCCTCAGCCTCGCTTTTTCTGTGGGTGCCCTTTGTGAAAGTGCTCTGCCTCCTTCCCATGCCACCCTGAGGAAGCCCTCTACTGGTCAGACTTGGAGTCCGCTCAAGTAGAATAGTGGGCTGAGGTGGGTGTTTGGGGAATCCGGCTCTCGCTGTGATGCAGAACCTGGCCCAAGGTTTCATAAAGTATGACACAGCGGAATGGGGGCCAGACCCACGAGGCTGGCTGAGTGGGGTTCAACTGCAAGGCCTCATTGAGATGCTGGAAAGGTGGTTTTGCGTCTTGCCCCCTAGAAGCAGCCCCTCTGCTAGAACACATGGTTTTCCCTGCCCATTTCCAGGCATCTGTGTACCAAACTGGTTTGGTGAGGGACCATTTGCCCTTAGGTGAACCCCACAATCTTCTAAAGACTATGTAGAGCTCCCCAGGCTTACTGGCTCTGGCTCAGTCCTTTCCTGTCTTCTGATAAAAAGGCCTTCTCACCTCACCATCTGTGTGGGAAGAAAGATTTACCCATAAACTCCTTTACAGGTAATTCCCATAGATTGGGCTTCTTCTCAATGCTAGACAAGAACAGTAAGGTACTTTATGCTGATTAATTTACTTAGTCACTGCAACAAAGCCTAGAAAGTGTACAGAACTCATTTTACCAGTGGGGGTAGTGATGTTCCATGTAACTGACTTGCCAAAGTAAATCCAAATGTATTGCCAAAATTAGAAGAAGTTACACTTCTAGGGCTTGCTCAAGTTTAAAACAACACAGAAGGGGTTGGGGATTTAGCTTAGTGGCACAGCGCCTGCCTGGCAACTGCAAGGTTGTGAGTTCAATTCCTGGTACCGGAAAACAAAACAAAACAAAACAAAAAAACAATGCAGAAGCCAGGCATGGTGGTACATACCTGTAATCCCAGCACTGGGGAGGCTGAGGCAGGAGGATCATTGTGAGTTTGAGACCTGCCTCAGCTACAAAGTGAGCTTAAGGTCAGCCTGAACTGCACAGGGAGACCCTGTCCAATGCAGAGTCTGGGGTTGGGGCTCAGTAGAGGGTACATGTATCATATACAAAAAGCACTGGTTGGATATCCAGCACCAGGAAAACCCCAGCTCCTGTCACCAAACAGCTGAAGGATAACACACTTTTCTGTTCGTAGTTCATCGGCAAAATGCAGGTAATCATACGCACCCACTGGGCCCTATACAAAAAGCAAATGACTGCCGGGAGTGGTGGCGCACACTTGTAATCTCAGCACTTGGGAGGCTGAGGCAGGAGGATCCCTGCGAGTTCAAGGCCAGCCCGAACTGCACAGTGAGACTCTGTCTCAAAAAGACAAAAAAACAAAACAACAAAAAAAACAAACTACCGGACATGGTGGCACACGCCTGTAATCCCATCACTTGGGAGGCAGAGACAAAAGTATCCCCATAAATCTGAAGCTGGTGGTGAATTCAAGGCTTGCCTGGGCTACAGTTAAGTTCAAAGCCAGCCTACAGTACAAAGTGAGATCCTGTTTAAAAAAAAGAAAAGTCCAAGTGCTTTGTACGTCTTGAAGGCCCCCTTAGCTGAGTCCCTGGCTGTGGGCTGGACTTCACAGATTAACATTCATTAAACACTGTATCAGAAACATGTATTGTCTCATAAACCCTCCACTAAGGCCTGCTTAAAATAGGTCCGTGTGGCCAATGTAGTGCCCACATGACTAATCCCAGCACTCAGGAGACTGAGGCAGGAGGATCACCAAGACTTGTATTAAATATTGCACATAAAGTGCTTAGCAGTGTTTACTAAGTACTCCCAGCCCTGTGTAATCCCAACACTCAGGAGGCTGAAGCAGGAGGATCACCAAGAGTTTGAGGCCAGCCTGGGTTACATAGCAAGACCTTGTCGCAAAAGAAAAGCCTAGGCTGCATGTCAGTGGTGAGAGTGCTTACCTGCACATGCAAAGCTAGTTCAATCCGTAGAACAGCAGTGAAAAACAAAAGTGAGGAAGTGTGTCCAATGAATGCTAATAAGTATTGACCAAGAAAGTCCAAGTCTGGTGGGGTGGGCCTGGGACTCCTGCCTTAAGAAACTTACAGGCCATGCACTTCCTTCATCTAAGCACCAGAGGGCAGGGCCGGACGACACCCACAACGCCGCCTACAGTTCTCCTGTTGTCCACCAGATGGAGGTCCAGCAGGGCAGCTGGATCCTTGGGCGGGACTGGCAGACTTCTTCCCCCACTGCTCCTTTGCCTTCAGCTGGGCCCAGCCTGGCGTGCCCCCACCAACCCAGTTGAGAAAGGCTGGAACCAAGTTAATAAATAGAATTGAGGATTTATTAAAAACCAAGGCTCCCCTGCTGTGCCCTCTTGGCACTAAGGAAATAAATAACCAGAGGGGACACAGCTAGGGAAAGGGTAAGAGAAATCAATCTCAAGACAGATTCTTGTAACTACCCCGCCCTTTCCCAACCCCTCCCCCCCATATGGCTCTTGGGACGTAGCACCTGAGCAGGCACCTCGGTCCGAGAAGGATATGGCCGCCACCAAGGCATGTCTGCTCTGCCCAGGAAGGGAGACAGGCCCTGGGATGGCTTGTTTCCAGCCCTTGATAACCCCGAGACCTGCTCTCCCCACGGGCCAGGGCTGAAGCACCAATTGGAGGCACCTGAGGGTGGTGGTGGTCGCGGGAGAATGGAGTAACAGAACCGTGGCAGCAGAAAGCGGCTGAAAGGGGGTCCGGCCCCCTCTCCAGGTTCAACCAGTGCCTGACGGTCATGTCCCATCCCCCTCTCCCCTCGAGCCTGCCAGCTCTGCTCTCAACTGAGGATCTTCCGGGGTAGTTCAACAGAGGCACGGATGAACACTGCATCATCCCGCACATAGTTTCGCTTTCGGATGTCCTGGTGGGAGATGAACTTGGGGTATCCAAAGCCCAGAGAACTCTCATCCAGGGAACCTCGCCAAGTGCCCGGCTTTTGGAAATTCTTCCAGTTTGGGTCAGGGTGGAAGGTCTCAGTGACATGCTGTGGCTTAGCCAGGCCAGGGTCACTCTGATCCAGCAGGGAGAAGGTGACGCGGCGGGCAAAGGGCCACTCAAGGAGATTGTCAAAGGCGCCTGGCAGCACACGAATGTAGAGTGAGAGATGCGTGCCCTCACCACTGCCATTGCCATTGAGGAATGCAGACACCTGTAGCTTATAGCCATACTTATGCGTATAGAAGGCTGGGCTGAAGCACTCAAGGTTAGGCTTGGCCTTCGCCTCCTGTAGCCGCCGTCCATAGCTGCCTATTTTCCAGATGAGCACTCCGTCACTGCCGACAGATAGCTCCTCCAGCTCTCGCCTCAGTTCTTGCAGCTCCTGCCGCTGCCGGCTCACCAGGGCACACATCATAGCCAGATGTGGCTTCACGCTGTCCTCCACATGCCGGGCCATTGCGAGCTTAGGGCACTGTTGACAAAGCCGCAGGCCACAGGGGAAGGGAGGAGTTACCAGACAGGTAAGGTCCAGGGGACAGGACAGGTTTGGGGATGGGATTGCATGTGCCCAGGTCTGCAGTGAAAGCCAGAGGGTGCTAGGAAGGAGCTGGAGCTGGAGCTGGCCAGGAGAGGCAAGGTCCCTGCATTCACAGCAGGGACCACTAAGAGCTGGGCCATACCAGGAAGCCTAGCCTCCATCTAGGGCAATGACGGGAAATCTTTCACAGCTTTCAGTGGTGACAAACTGCTTACTGTGGCATGTGTGCCACAGGTTTGCCACCACTGATTAGAACTTCCAGGGCTAATGGGGCTCACAGAAAAGAAAAGGGGCATCTCACCCTGTGCTTGCAGCCGGAGTCTTTGAACGGGCACAGCACCAAGGCAGTGCTACAGCTGTCCTTCAGATGGCCAGGTAGATCCTCCCGAGCCACAGTACCCACACCGCACTGGTTGGGGCAGGGCACAGGCAGCCTGGGGCACTGGTACTGGTGGCTCTGGGACCACAGAGGCAGAGGCAGCAGTCAATAGCCCAATTCTGTGTCACCTGTCCCACAGCCCACAGCTCAGAAAAGGCCTCACCTGGATGGTGTCAAAGACAAACTCCTTGGTACAGTAGGTGCAAGGCTGGGTACGCTTGGGGCACTCAGAAGTCGCATGCTGGGCCAGCAGTCGCCGCATCATGCGGGCACCACACTTGTTCTCACAGTACACACTCTCCTGAGGGCACATGCCTTCGTGGCTCTGCGGAAATGCCAGGGGGTCTGAGTTAAGGGATGCCCAGGCTATCAGGTGCTCCATCCTCCTCCACCATCAGCCGGGCCCCACCTACCTCGTAGGCTTCCCCACTGAAGTCACAGCCACAGAACTCGCACTTGAGGCGCCGCTTGGGGCAGTCGTGCTGCAAGTGTGCAGGCAGATCGCGGCGGCTCAGCTTGGTGGGGCAGCGATTGGGGCAGGGGACTACGTTGAAGCTGCAGGTATTCAGGTGGCCCTGGTGAGAAGGGCTGCAGTCAGTGCCTGCCAAGGATGGGCAGCCCCAGCCCCTCCACGTCAACCATGTCACACCCTCACCTGTAGATGTCGCAGTGGCCCGCTCCAGCGGCAGCCCTCCTCACTATGGATGCAGCGGATAGGCAGACCCAATACCTGAACCTCCAGCTCCGGATCTGGGTAGATCTGGGGGCAGGGAAGGCAGAACTGGCCAGAGTCAGAGCCTGGTGCAGCTCCCATCTCCACGTGGGCTGGCTCTACCTTAGAGCCAGTGAAGGCTTCTCTTAGGCAAAGGCCTCTCGTAGGCTATTTGTTGCTCTGTGCCCAAGGATTAAGGACACGGCAGGTGGTGTCTGCTTTGACTGTGGATATGAGACCCCAACATGCCTGCACATGACAATGCTCCCTTTGGAGAGGGAGCCAAATCAGCCGCTTAGTCCCAGGGTGCCCCTCCAGCTTCCTTCCCTCTGGTGGAGGGGTCCTGGCACTCAGCCACAGGTCCAACTTGCCACCGGAAGGGGAGGGAACACTTCTTGTGGGCAGAGCAGCTCTGTGCACCTCCATAGGCTGGGCACTGTGCCTGCCCTCTAGGGCAAACACAGCCCTCCGTTTGCAAACTGGCCCGGTGGGAGAGAACAGGCTACCTTTGTGGGGGGCACGCAAAGCCCAGGCTCTGGGTTGACATTGGCCCTGAGCCGGCTAACTGCCAGCAGCTCCAGGTCCCACCAAGGGCAACAGCCTGCCTGGGAGCCTGCCTGGCAGTGCGGACTCACCTTGGCATAGTCCAGAGGAAGTTGGTCCTCAGGGCATTTAAAAACTCCTTCACTGAAAAGGGGAGAAGGCATGGTCAAGACTCATCCTTATAGGAAGGGAGAACCGGGGCCCCACCCCCTCAACCAGGGCAGCCTGCCTCCCTCCCTCACCAGACCGGTTCCCAGCAGAGACAAAGGAGCAAGCAGAGGCATGAGGGGACCCACTCCTCCAGGGTCCCAGAAGACCCCAGCCCCATCCAGGAAGAGAGTTCATGGCCCAGTGGGAGCAGAGACAGCTGCCTCCAACAGCACTTGGCCAACAGGTGGCAGCTGGCACCCCATCCCCCAGGATAGCAGCTGGACTGGGCAAGAAACAAGCTGCCCAGTTACCCCTCCCTCGGGGTGTTTTTCACTGGCTGGACTGAAAGCTGATGGGGAGGGTGAGCGGGGATGGGCTGAGATGAAGTGCCAGGGCTGCCCAGCCCCAGGAAGGGGCCAGGCCAAGAACCAGGGCAAAGGTCAGTTCGGGGCTGCCGTATGCCATTCCTCCCCTCTGGAGGGTGTGTCTTCAAGAGGAAAGCGGAGGAAAGGCAAGATTTCTGGCACTGTATTTACATCTCACTAGGCCCTCACCACCTGCATCTGAGAAGGGTTGGAATGTCCCCATTTACAGGTGAAAGGGTGAGCAGAGGCTGACAGGTGAAGCAGCACCTGGATTTGTCTAACTCCACAGCTCACCTGGCTCCCCCACCCCACACAGCACACAGCAAAGAGGTTGGGGCAATCCACAATGCACAGCCAAGCACAGCCGAGATCTGGTTCCTGTTCCCTAGGCTCCTGAAGCTCAGTGACCCTGTACCCCTGCCTGCTGCCTTCTCTACCAAGCCCACCTGGCTGTTAGCACCCAGGGAGGCTGGTGGCCTTCTTCCTCCTGCCACCATGCCCCTGCTGACCCCAGCCAGAACCAGTCATGCTTGGGGGCAGGGCCCAGGCAGTGCAAGGGCTCACCCAGCAGGACTGAAGGCCCCCAGGCATGGCATTCCTGGCAGGTCTGAGTCAGGTGGGTGGGAGGCAGGCAGGCAGGCAGGCATCAAGGCGGAAGCACGGGTTGTACAGCACCCCTGTTTTGAAGGCATTTTCCATGTCCTGGGCAGGCCACGCTCCTCCAGGTGCCCAAAATGATTTCTAGCACTCACCTCCTCCCTAACCCTACCACCACTGGCCACGCCACCAATGCCAAGATCAATACATGCCCAGGCACTGAAGGGGTGTGCCTGTGCCCAACCTGAGTAATAGCCCTGGCAGGAGTGGGCAAAGAAGGGTGGACCAAGGGGGCGGGGGTCCACTTGACTGCTTCAGGAATGTGCTGACTGAGTGGTTTCGGAGACAGGGAGGGGTCTAAGACAAGTCCCTGGGCTTCAGGCAGCTTACCCTGCAGCCTGGGGCCCAGCCAGGACAAAGGGTTGCCAGGGCTATGGCCCTCCTAGCTTGTAGACAGGAGTGATGGTGAGGGGCGGAACCGACCCAAACCACTCTTCCTGCCAGAGGTGTCTGCAGGAGAGATCCAGAGCTGGGGAGGGGGAGAGGCGGGGGCAGAAGCTGCTCCAGACTGTGCTACGGAGGCCCAGGCCCAGGGGAGAAGACAGGATGGGGGGAGGGGGCTGTGGGAGAGGAAGAGGGGATTTCCGGGGGGGAGGGGCAGAAACAGCAGAGGGGGGCTGAGGAGGGAAGAGACCTGACAGCCCCCTCCTTCCCTAGGAGGTAAGGGTGGGTCAGCTGGAGGGGGCTGGCTCAGCTGCTCTCATCTGGAAAGCAGGGCTGGGAAGGGCAGCCGAGGAGACAATGGGCCCGTGTGTCTGTAGGGGAGTTAAGTGTGTACACTGCAGGGAGGAGGGTGGAGAGAGGGAACGGGAGGAGGGGGCCGCGCAGCAGCTTGAGCAGGAGCATGTGCGAGGGCAGGAGTGGGGCGGCTGCGGGGACGGAAAACAAAGAGCCTGAAGAGCCCGAAGAGATTTCCTCCGGCAAGGGGCTGCGGAGGGCCGGAGGGAGGGCGCACTGAGGCAGGAGCCCCGGCGGCGCGCTCCCTGCCGGGGCCTCTCAGCACGGCAAAGCGCCTCCGGACAGCGGCTGTCCCGGCCCGGCCAGTGCTCTCGCGGGCACGACCTCCCCAGGCGCGGGGACTCCTTCCCTCCCCTCCCTACAGCCCGGCCTGAGCAGCTGCCAGAGCCGGCGGGAGATTCAAGACGGCACGGGACTCCCAGAAACTTGATAGATGTCCCAGAGGCAGGGCTGACCTGAGTCCAAGAAACGGCCCAAGACCCCTGCCGACCCCACCTGGGACCAGCAGCAACCAAGGTGCGACGCCCTCCTTAACAGCGTCTTTACCACCCGCCCCTCCCCGGACTCCAGACCCCGGGAAAAGGGAGAGACACCCTAGGGACTCCCGCTGAAGGAGAGCGTTCAGGCGGCACAGTCCCCACTCCACTGTGTGACCACAAGCAGCCCCGCTCGAATCCCAGTTAAGCCTTCAATTGTGTGACCCTGGGCAAGTCGCAGCCTTTCTTTCAACCTCTTGTTTCATCATCTGTGAAATGGGAGAACAATAGCGGCCGTTCTCTGAGCACACGAAGAATCGCAAGAGATTAGGGGGACGCAAACTCCCGGAGCTTAACGTGCTGCGCGGGACAGGAGCTTTCGTCCTTCCCTTCCCTATCGGGGCACAGGTCAAGGGTGAGGCCGCCCCGGCTCTCAGGTGAGGGGGAAGGGCCGGCCCCGGGTCGGAAAGGGCGTCTTTCTCACCTCCGCCCCGCGGGGAGAACGGAGTTCTGCCGGCTGGGCGCTGGCAGATGGGACCCGGGACCCCACTGTAAGGGACAGTGGGGTCCTCCCCTGGGGCCTGACGTCACCGGGGTCCCGTGACGTCACGGTGGGCGCCCTTGAGGTCACGGGGCCGCGGCGAAGACAAAGGCCGGCCGAGCCTTGCGCCCGAGCCCCTCCCCATGCAGCGCACTCCCTCGGCGGCACTGGCCGTCCCCCGCCGTCCCCGTGCCGCACCTGAGAAACTCTTGCAGGCAGGTGTCACAGAAGCGGTGGCCGCAGGTCGAAACCTGCACGGGCTCGCGCATAGGCTTCCCGCACAGTGGGCACAGAAGCCGCCGCTTGGGCTTCTCCAGGAACTTATAGTCGAAGCCGGGCATGGCGGGCGGGCACGGGCGAGCGGGGCCGGGCACGCGGCGGCCCCACAGCCC
>NW_004955481.1:4417196-4430794 GCF_000276665.1 Chinchilla lanigera
GGGCTCGGCCCGCGAGTCAGCCCGCCGGAAGAGGGGGCGGAGCCGCGCCCGCGCGGTCCTAGTGCCCGTCTGGCCGGGCGACCCGCCCACCCAGCAAGCCCTCCGCTTCAGGCTCCTGGGCTGCAAAAGTGAGTCGCAATCGCCCACTTCCGGAAGTGGAGGCTTTTCTTGGCTACTAGAGATAGGGCAGCGAGAGCCTGGCCGCGCTTCTCTCCACAGCTTGAAGCCCGAGCGCTGAGAAGGGGCACAGCGCTCCGGGGGAGTGCGTACAGGGCCGCCCAGCAGTTGCTTCTCCGCAGGCCAAAGCTCGGTCTCAGGGGCCACATGCCGCCCTGGGACAAGGGGCCTCAGCTTCCAGGTGCTAGGCAGCGGAAGCCTGGCAACCAGATCCAAGGGCCAGGCTGGGACTTGGGAGGCCGGGCTGGGCACTGGGCCAGAGGAACCTCGGCCCCAGCCTCGGGCTGCGCCCACATTCCTCCCTCTGCCGTGGCCCTGCAACCGCAATCCAGCCCAGCCCAGTCCTCTGCTGCCACCCCCACCCTTATCCCCACCCGTGAAGAAAGCATACTCCAGGCAGGCGGTTGCTATTTTTTATTAGCGCTACTTTCAGTCCTTTGAGAAACTGGTCTGGTCTCACTAGCTACCTTTACTCCAAACCTGGGTCTGGGCAAAGACTTGGGGTGATGGGCAACCTAGCCAAGGATCCTCTCTGCAGCCACTTGCGGACTCTAGCACTCTGGCAGGGGAAGGAAGGCTCACGGAGGTTGTGTTAATCCTGCCTCAGGATAAAGGGGTGACGGGGTCCCTTGGACCTCCCTGCCCCAGGCCATGCAAAGGCTAGGCAGGACTGATGGCCAGTCCAGGCAGGCCTTGACTTGCTCTGCTGTGAAGCATGGCGCCTATCTCCCACTGGTGCAAACTTTTTTTTGAAACAATGTCTCACTAAGCTGCTCAGGCTAGACTTTAACTGGTGATCCTCCTGCCTCAGCAACTGAGAACAGTAATAGCTAAGATCACAGGCCATCAACCCCTGCAGGGAAACGTATTTTCTAACTGGGCAGGGGGCAGGACAGGAACTGAGGAAAGCCACAGATGCCTCTCAGCAAGGCTCTAGAGACCAGCTGCCAAAGGTAGTCCTAGTGTGAAATGCCAGCTCCAGCCAGGCTGGACCTGGGGACACCGTGAGGGAAGAGTGAGTAGGGAGGGTAAAGAGGGGCAGGGAGGGAGACCAGAGTGGTTGAGATTTCTCCACCCAGGGCCAGAGCAGAGTAAAGCTTCCCCAGCCCTTCCCCACCATTCCACAGTGCAGAAGCACTTCTCCAGAACACTTAGGCAGAGAAGCATTGCTGTATCAGGGTGGTTCAGAGGTGCATCCTGGTGCCTCAGGGAGGGACTGGCTCATCTGTGATGTCTGGAAAAGCATCAAAGAGAACCCCTGCAGTCTCCCAGAGGGCATCACCCACTCCACTCCCACTGGACCCTAGTAAGCCAGCAATGGACCCAGCCACTAAGAGAAGAATGCATGTGAGTCGTGGAGAGCAGCGAGGCAGCTCTTAAACGTGGCCCAGGAAATCTGCCTCTGCCCACCCAAGCAGGAAGCTCAAGAGCGTTACCTTGCAGCTTCTGCTGTCATTTATCTGAGTGAAGATGCTTTTGGTGATCTGAGCTGTCACTGCTAGGGATGGGGTGGGGGCCAAGGGACAACTGGACTAACCCCCGTGTGGGTGAGGTGGGGAAAGGGAACTCACGGCGCACTGCCAGGAGAGTGTTTCCATGGCAACAAGACACAGAAGTCACTGCATAAGGGTGAGTCTCATCCAGCTGCACTGGCCGAGGGAGTCCAGCATCCTCATCCCTCCTTCCCAGTCGACCTCGGGCCCCTTTGCCCCAAGAGTACACTTCACCCTCTGCCAGAGAGAATCCCAAGGAGGTAAGTGGAGGGGAGGCACAGCTAAACAAGCAGCTGCACAACCAGACAGCCATACTGCTCCAGCAGAAGGGTGCTGAGTCCAGTGGCCCTAGCATAAACTCCCCACAACCCATACCTTAGCCCGTCCATCCTCACCTGCCCCAATAGCTACAGTGAAGGCATCTCCACAGGCCACCATGGCCATCTTGATCCCCTCAAGGCCTAGGACCTGACAGGGTGCTCGGCTGCCCCGGCGGGCATTGGTGCCCAACTGCCCATGCTGATTGCTGCCAAAAGTGTAGCAGTCACCCGAGGCTGTAGGGACAGAAAAAGGAGAGGAAGCAAAGTTACCTCAACAGAGGTTCCCAAGAAAGCCAGTGGGTTCCCCTTAGTCCTGTGTGCCTCGGTCCTACTCACCAGTCACAGCAGCCGAGTGAGCAGTACCCAGGTCCACACTCAGCAAGGACTCCTGGTCCAGGGGTGCGGAGCGTAGTGGTGTGAAGCCCAGGGCCTCCTCTACTTGCTGCTGGGGGGCAGGCTCCTCCCCGAGGGAGAGGTGGTCCAGGCCCAGCTTGTTGAACCTCAGGGTAGAGCCAGAAGCCAAATCCAAATGTCAGTTTGTATAGACTGCCCTGCCTCCCCATAATTGGGCAGGGGCTGGTATGTCCGCCCCACCTGGACTCAGACCCCACCTTTAATTGACCCAAGCAGCCCCCTCAGCCCCCTAAGGTTCTGGTCCTTGGTGGGAGGGAGGGAATGAGGAATGGAACACTTGGAGCCAGGAAAGGCGAGCGGGCAGACTGATCACCCCAGTGCGTCTGCTCACCTGTTGCTCCCACAGGCCAGGGCTCGGCCAGGCACAGTGAGGATCATGGAAGAATCAATGCCACATACAACCCGCTGGGCCTCCTGTCCTGGGGGCATGGGCACCTGTTGGGGGCAGCTATGAGACTCTCTGGTGCCTAGTCCCAGCCTGCCTATAAGAAGAAACTGGGATAAGATTAGTCTGAGTTTAGGGTTGAGGATGCTAGAATGAGAAGAGCTATCGAGGGAACAGCATGACCCACGGCTACCCTCAGCCTGAAATGCCTTTCCCGGTCCTCTCCGCTGGTCACAATCCTCCTTTAAATCCCTGTTCAGCTGGGTGTGGTGGCACATGCCGGTAATCCCCATACTTGGGAGGCTGAGGCAGGAGGACTGCTGTGAGTTGGAGGCCAGCCTGGGCTACATAGTGAATTCAAGACCAAGCTGCACTACAAATTGAGACCCTGTCTCAAAAAAAAAAAAAAAAAAAAAAAAAAAAACTTAAAAATAAAAGTAAAGCCCTGTTCAGATGCCACTGCTGTCTCCTCCAGGTAACACTACTATTTCTTGAATCCGTGCTCCTCTTAACCTTGGGTGTGCCTCACCAGCTAGAGGTGAGTCATCTGTCCCTACTCTAAACTGAGTCCTCTAGGCAGACAGGAACCTACCTTTGTCATCTCTAGTTTCAGTGTCCAGCCTGCTGCTTGGCCAAAAGAGCCTCAGTAAATACTATTGGGCCAGGGGTTTAGCTCAGTGGTAGTGGCAGAGGTGCTTACATGTGCTAGGCCCCAGGTTTGATTCCCAGAACTACAATCAATCAGTCAATCAATATGCTGCGGATGAAAGCTCCCCTGTTACATCACAAGCACCTGATGAAAGCCACATCTCATTTTGTCTCAGCGCTCAGAGCAGGGTGGGTACACAGTGAGTATAAAATAAAAGTTTGTTGAATGCACAAATAGAATTTGAGAGTGTAGATAGAGAACGAGCCATGGGGTGGAAGGTGGGCATGAAGGGGAACCATTAGGGCCAGGGATATAGCTCAGTGGCACAAGTGCCTGCCTGCCAAGTGCAAGGTCCTGAGTTTGATTCCTGGTACCAAAAAAATTTTTTTTTGGAAAAAAAAAAAAAATTGAAAGAATGAAGGGGAACCAACCACAGCCGAAGCTGTGGCAAGAGTGGGGAGCCTGTAATCTCAGCACTCTGGAAGGCTGAGGCAGGAGAATTGAAAGTTCAAACCAGCCTGAGTAACTTTGCACGACCACGTCTCAAAAATTAGAAAAGGGCTGGGGATGTAGCTCAGTCCAAAGGTCCGGGGTTCAATTTCCTATACGGGGTGGGGGAAACTTACCACCATCTCCGCGGCCCCAGGCAAACAGTTCTCGCTCTGTGGACAGGGCCAGCACATGAGAGGCCCCACAGGCCACCTGCACCATCTCATAGCCCAGCAGGGCCTCCACAATGGTGGGCTAGAGAGAGGGAGAAAGCCAGGAGAGCTACGAGATCTGCACCTAGTTAGAGGCTGCAAATTTTCAGCAGATAGCTGTGTCTTTAACTCCAGTTGTATGTGGTCACTGTCAGGTGGGCAACCAGTGGAAGCCGCGCCTTTCTGTACTTCCCTAGATGTGGCCTAGGAGCTAGCAGGGTCGTGGCTGCTGTGGACTCCCCTGCCCCCAGCCTGGTGTCAGCTCTCAGATGTGGGCCCCTTGCCATCCTCTCACTTCCCCTTTCCAGGGTACACGTGACACCCACCTGGCTGATGTCAGTGAGGCTGCCATGGCCTAGGCACCCGTTGCTGCCACTGCCAAATGTCATGATGATGCCGCGATCTGGGGAGGAAGGCAGTACAGACAGGGAGGGAGGAGGAGACTGATTGTTTTCCCAGGTAGTTTGTTCACTTGTGGGGGGGAAGAGTAAGATAAAGTTGGGGCTACGGATGAAGAGTTGAGATAAGAGGAAAAAAAAGGGTAGAGGTCTCTTCCCCGTCTGTCAGACAAGTGACAGTCTCTCTGTTAAGTTTCCCTTCCTGTCAAATGGGGATAATACAGCGACTCCCCTGCCAAGCCTGTTGGATAGGGTAAAGGAGATGGTACAAGTAAATCTCAACAGCTAGATAGATGCAGTATGGCTGGGGATACAGCTCAGCAGCTCAAGCGCCTGACTAGCAAGCGCAAGGTCACGACTTCGAGTGTACCAAAAAAAAAAAAAAAAAAGATGCAGTAATTCAGTAACTAGGAGAGAGGTACATTAACTGAACACTTTGCCATGAGGTACTTTGCTGAAGGCTCACCAGTCAGGCAGGCCGTGAAGAGGTCCCCGCAGGCCACATGCTTGATGGTCACGCCTGACTGGCCCTCCAGGAAACGTGAGATGAACTGGGGCTGGGGCTGCTCCACTGCCCCTGGGAGGAGGGCACCTGCACCTGATCCTAGGGGTGGGGCCTGCAAGGGGACAGTGGGTGGCGGTGCCTCAGCATCTCCAGCCTTCCTCATGGGCCTCCTACCCTCATGAAGTCCAGGCCCACTGCCAACCTGCTCACCTCCCACAGGATGAGGCGCCCAGAGCGTGTGACGCCAGCCTTCTGTGTGCGCCCTACAGCCACCTGGATCACCTCTGTGTTGAGCATTGGCAGCCGCAGGGGGGTGCTCAGCCCACCCCCCCATGCGTACACTGATGACAGTGGTGGTGGGATGGCCGGCCTCATGGGTCCCCGGAGAACACCTATGAGAAAAGGACATGGGGTCAATTAAACTGCTGAGAATGGTGGGGAGGGGGCTGGGGATTTAGCTCAGCAGCACAGCGCCTGCCTGGCAAGCACAAGGTTGTGAGTTCGACTCCCGGTACCAGAAAAAAAAACAAAAAAAGAAAAAAAAGAATGGTGGGGAGTCTGCGGGGCCCTGGTGGCCTGCCCCAACTCACTCCTGCAGCGGGCACTGCTGGTCCTACTCCCTGTGTTGCCAGGTACAATGGGTGGTCCTGGACCCAGAGACTTCTCTGCCCTGCAGAACAGATGGAGGTCTCAGGACATGGACTCTCCCCAGAAACAGAGGACCTGCTGCAGGCCTCCTGTGGTCCCACTGGATGTCAACACCCCCCACCCCACCTAGGCCCTCTCCCCCAGCACAGGCCTCCGCATTCGGATGCTGCCCACGTCAGTGTGCAGGTTGAGGAGGGCCCGGATGCAGAGAGGCTGCGCCATGATGTGGCTTAGTGGTGGCCGCTGTGCAGGCTCCAGGCTCAGCAGACTCAGGACCAGCTGGCGCAGCTCTGGGCTGTACCGGTCAGAGATGGGTGCAAAAGTGCCGCTCATGATCTTTAGTACCAGTGCTGGCAGGTTCTGTGAAGGAACCAAGTTGAGCGGTGCCAGAGGTTGAGTTGGGCTCTTAGAGTAGCGCCCCTGCCCACCTCTCGGCTTCAGCCTCAGCCCTTGGTCTGTGGGGGATGAGAAGAGTCCTGCCTTCAGGAGGTAAGCCAGGCAAACCCTGCTTTCCAGAATCCATACTCTGATAAGGGATCTGCAGTTCCTGTCCTCTGAAACCGCAGGCTATGGAGAAAACTCAAGGCTTGGTTGGAGAGTGTTCCTAATCTGATGGGAGAGTCACAGCCTTGTACTCAAAGAACATCAGCGTAATGGGGGAGGGGACTCAGACTCTACCCTGAGGAACCCTGAGTCTGAGTCTGAGTCTGAGCAAGAGCCCTGCCCTGGGGTAATCCACCTCGGTGATGCCGAGACACCTCAGCCACAAGGAACCACTGAGGTGGTTAGATCCTCAGGGCTGCTGGGGAGAGGGAAGTTTCCCAGTTGTTCCCTTAGATGTATTTCTACTTACTGCAGCCTCGAAAGCTCTCTTGAGACTGGCCAGCTCATAGAGGACACAGCCCAGGGCCCAGATGTCACTCTTCTGGTTATACGGCTTGCCTTCACACAGCTCAGGGGAGATGTAGCACGGAGTACCCACTACCTGCAGGAGGGAAGTCTGTATTACAGCCTTGGGGAAGAGGGGTCTGGCCACAGGCCTACTCGGGGTCAGCTTTTCCTTAAAGCAAGCCAAGGGCTTCCCACAAGAAGGGGCCAAGGAGCCAGCACTTTGACGGGGGGAAGTGGGGATAGGAGGTAGAGACGAGAGTAAGCGTTGGCCTCAAGATCTCCAGCACCCTCAAGGCCCCCTCCGGGTCCAGGCACCGTGTAAGCCTTGCTCTTGCTGCTAAGGATCTTGGAGATGCCAAAGTCACCAATCTTGACGACCATGCGGTGTTTGTCAAGAAGGATATTCTGGGTCTTGAGGTCCCGGTGCAGGATGAGGTGGGTGTGTACATGATGTAGCGCAAGCAGAATCTGCACAAAGAAGTGCAGGATGGTCTCCTCCTCTAGCAGAGAATTGCAGCGCTTCTGGATGAACTCAGCCAGAGTGCCACCTGCGTGCAACCCAAGGAACTAATCAAGATCCAGGCCTTTTGTCCATGTGTGTGTGTGTGTGTGTGTGTGTGTGTGTGTGTGTTAAAATCCAGGCCTTTACCGGGTGTGGTGGTACACTCCTATAATTCCAGCACACGGAAGTCTGACACAGGAGGACTGCTGAGTTTGAGGCCAGCCTGGGCTACATAGTGAGACCCTGTCTCAAAAAACAAAACAAACCAAAAAAAAAAAAAAAAATCCAGGTTTTCCACACCTGGGATGTCTGTCCTTTTATGAAATAGGGCACTAGGACAAAAGAGGGGAAAGCCTCTGCCAGAGGCACATAATTGGGCAACTGGGCCCAGAACTCTATACCCCTGACCCTTGGCCAAGCCCATCCAAGGAGGGAGGCCATCTGATCACGTATGCCTGTCCCAGGGGTGAGGGCCCAGGCTGATTCAAGGAGGCCAGCCCACCTGGTGCATATTCCATGGCAATCATAAGAGCCTTGTCCTCCAGGAAGTTCTCATAGTATTCAATGACATTGGGGTGATTGAGCAGCTTGAGCACCTGGCACTCATTCTGGGCTGCCTGCCGTTCCTCCTTGGTCATCTGTTCCACTGGGATCTGTTTGATGATGACCAGCTTCTGGTCAGCCTTTCGCAGACACAGGTGCACAATCCTGGGGACAAAAGTGCAGTGCTGGCATCAGCCGAGCCTCTAGCCACTAGAAGGCAGGGCAGACAGAGCAACCGGATGTTCCTTAAAAAAGGGTAACGGGGGCCGGGGAGATAGCTCAGTGGCACAGCACCTGCCTAGCAAGCACAGGTCCTGAGTTCAATTCTTGGTACAAAAAAAAGGGTAACAGGCACCCAGACTAAAAGGTCATCTGACCAAGTACACAGAACACTGAGCTTGGGCTATGTACGGTGGCGCATGCCTGGGGTGCTGAGGCAGTAGGACTGCAATTTCAGCAACAACCTGGGTCACATAGCGAGACACTGTCTCAAAACCAAACAAACATAAAAACCAAACAAAACAGAACCCTTAGCTTGGGAACAGGGAAAGCTGGTGACAAGCTCTGCATGAGACCTGAGTTTCACCACAGCCTCTGAAATTAACTGGCTGGGTTCAGTTTTAGTATGTGTTGCTGAAGTAAGTACTACTCCCTGGGTTCAAACCCTGGCTCCTCTTCTTACTAGTTATCTGGTTTTAGGTACATTATAGGACATCACCATTTGGCAAATAGGATTGTTAAGAGAATCAAATCAGTAAATTAATGTAAGGTACTTAGCACAGTGCCTGGCACATAGAAAATCTTCAATGAATAGAAGCCATTCATGTTAGCATTTTATTTCAACCCCATCAGTGACTATAAAAACAAGAACTAGCCAAGCATGGTGGCACATGCCTGTAATCCCAGCACTAGAGAGGCTGAGGCAGGAGGATCACCTTGAATTTGAGGTCAGCCTGGGCTACACAGTGAGTTCAAGCCTAGCCCCTGAACTACATAGCAAGACCCTGTCTGAAAAAGAATTTTTAAAAAAATTTTACTGGGGATTGAACCCAGGGCCTTCACAATGAACTACATCCCCAGACCATTTTTTAATTTTTTTGAGCCTAAATTTCTAAATTGTCTAGGCAGGGCTCATACTGGGGGGTGGATGAGCTATACTAAGTGGTTCCCTAGCATGCTTAAAGCCTTTAGTTTAATCCTCAGCATTTGAGGGGTAAAAATAAGATAACTTAAAATATTCCAGAATATTCCCTTCATCTCATACTATGTACATTAGCAACTCCTGTTTCTATCTCTAAAATACTGTGATCTAATTCTGTGTACTCTGCTATAATCAACTTTTTTTTTTTTGTCTTTTTGAAACAAGGTCTCCCTGTGCAGTTCAGGCTGGCCTTGAGCTCACTTTGTAGCCCAGGCTGGTCTCCAACTCAGAACGACCCTCCTGCCTCAGCCTCCCGATATTTTTTGCTTTAAAAATTGCATTAGCAGGGTGTGGGGGGAAAAAAATTGCATTAGCAGCCAGGCATGGTGGGGCCACACCTATAATCCCAGCATTGGGGGGAGGCTGACAGAATGGCTCCAAGTTCAAGGCCAGCCTGTGCTACATACTGAGTCCAAGTCCATACTGAGTTCAAGTCCAGCCTGAACTACACAGTGAGACCCTGTCTCAAAAAAACAAGCTGGGTGTGGTGGTGCACCCCTGTAATCCCAGCATTCAGGAGGCTGAGGCAGGAGGATGGTTGCGAGTTCCAGACCAGTCTGAGCTACAAAGTGAGCTCAAGGCCAGCCTGAGTGTCATAGCAAGACCCTGTCTCAAAAAAAAAAAAAAAAAAAAGAAGAAGAAGAAGAAAACACTCTTCCCTGAAGCCAGGAATAGCACAAGTCTGTAATCTCAGCACTTTTGAGGCTGAGGTAGGAGTGTGAGTTAAGGGCAGCCTGGACTACACAACAAGAGCTTGTCTCAAAAAACAAAACAAAAAGCATCAAAACCCCCAAACCCTCTTCTCAGGGCTGGGAGAGTACATCAGTGATAAAGCCTGTGCTTATCATGTGTGAGGCCCTGGGTTCAGTCCCTAGCATAAACAATCCCTATCTCAATCTCTCTTGCCCTTATACTGCAAATCAAGTCAACCCCTTCACCTCTGTTTACAAGGCCATAAACTGGTGCTCACCCTCGGTGAAAATCACACTTTTGATTTTTTTTTTTTTTTTTTTTTTTTACTGGTGCTGGGAATTGAACTTAGGGCCTCACACTTGTCAAGCAGGAGCTGCGCCACTGAGCTAAATCCCCAGCCCCGACAATCACATTTTTAAACCACTGCTTGTTACACTCCAATTACATTAGCCTTTTCGGTTTTTGAATTCTCTGAATTCCTTCCCACCAGGATCTTCGGATATGCTTTCCTCTTCCAGAAAACTTTTTTCACCTTCGCAGCACTGGTCCTAATTCCTCAAGTCGAGGCTTTACATCTCACCTCCCAGAGATTTTTCCTTGACTACCCCCGGTAAATATTCTGTGGCATTTGTTCACTGCCTGTTAATAACCGTTCATGACTGCTTTTTTTTCTATGACTGCTTTAACAACGTCTTCTTCGTGGTACTATTTTCCTATCGTCTATAAACTCTGAAAGGGAAAAAAAAAAAACACCACACCTGTTTGGTCATAACTTTACACCCAGCGCCCAGAGCCGGACTCTTGCAGCCGGCACTCAACATCTGTTCAAGGAAAGAACGAGGAACCTCACACCCAGCCCGGGACGCTAAGGTTTAAGGGGCGTGGCCTCTGGGGGCGGAGCCATAGCGCCCGCATTCGGGCCGGAAGCCTGGGCGGGGCTTCTCAGAGTGGTGCTCACGCCTCGGGGCGGGGTTAGCGGGGCGGCAAACTCGCGGTCACAGTTAGGGGTTTATTTTCCCAGTCCCCCTAACAGTTTCCTCCCTCAGAGCCCTGGCTCACCCGAAAGCACCTCTCCCCACCACTCGGATCCGCTCGTACTTCTCCATCTCATTTCTCAGACATATGCTTCCGGAACCCTTCAGGCGGCGCATGCGCGGACCTGCCCGCTCTGGTGCCCCGCCCCCTACGCTGTGCGACGTTTGCTGGGCGGAGCTAGCGGCTTTGTGTGAATTCCAAGTACAGTAGCTGCTGTTTGTGTATTTACAGTGTCCACAGCACGGATACGAAGTCGCTTTTCCCCCAGGGTCCTGCCGCACACGGGGTCCAAGAGTAGGATTAACGCCCATTTCTTGGCTCACTCCGCAGTGCTCAGCGCCATACCAGCTGCTTTTCACACACGTGGCTCGATCAGGTCGGGGAGAGTTTACTAGAAGTGAGGCATACCACCCCCGCAAGCGTTGCCTTAAGACCGCCCCCTGCCCACAAGTGACGCTATTTCAGGAGGATAAAGCGGATCCTCCTTGGCACGCAAGCAAAAAACAACCAAACTAAACTGAGAGCAGCGCTCTCGGTCTGTGGAGCAGAGAACAGGGGTAGTTTCGTGTTTGCGTAGGGAGGGGCCGGGAAAACCCCGAGTTGTGCAAATTGATTCACCTGGGGAGAACATGACGCCGTCTCCAGGATGAGCGAGCTAGTGAGCACCGCGCTCCTCAGCACGCTCAACGCTCAGTCATCCGCCGAGGGGATCAGCACTTCCCCTCTGGGACGGTAGGAGTGGGCACGAACTAGTAAGCGTCTGAGAGGGGTGGAAAGTACGCCGTTTGGCCGAGATGGCTTCAACTCTTCTGCTGAGTCGGGCGTGGTGGCGCATGCCTATAACCCCAGCATTTGGGAGGCTGAGGCAGGAGGATCGCCATGAGTTCGAGGCCACCCTGGGCTACATAGTGTGTTCAAGACCAGCCTGAACTATAACTGGAGACCTTGTCTCAAAACAAAACAAAACTCTTCTACCCAGAGGTTAGGGTCAGGTTAGGATTAGGGCTAGCTGGTCTGACCCGCTAGGATCTCAAGGGTCTCAACTCAGAAGTGAGTTTAATTCCAGCCTCTTCCTGGCGCCACCCGCTCTGAGGGAGCTCTATAAATTAAGAAGGAGGAGGATCATTAGCAAAGGGTTAACATCTGTATTTCAGAGTGGGCGAAGAGCTGGGCATGGTGGCACACGGCTGTAATCCCAGCACTTGGGAGTTTGAATTTGAGATGAAAGGATCCTCGCGAGGAAGACCCAGTCTCAAAAACAACAAAAAAGTAAGGGAAGAAAGAGGGTGTTTCACCCTCTGCTGCCGCCCTACCACTCAAAAGGATACCCACCCCCACATAAGTGGGACGACTAGGGGCCGGGTCTGCAGGGCTCCGGCAGTCGCTGGCGGTCACTGGCCTAGGCTGGAGTCAGTTGGCGAACAAGAACAAGCTGCCCTGTTAGCGAAGGGGACTGCAGAGGGGGTAAAGCCAATCACCCAGTACATCACGCTCTCGCTTAGAAACCAGCTGAGCCTTGGGTGACCCGGCAGCCCCACGGGGTTAATGTGTAACGTTGGAGCGCTCAGGGGAGACAGCAAGCACCCGAGCAACTTGGTCTCTGAGCCGCGGGTTTCTAGCTTCTTCACGCAGCACTTTCCCCTCCCCCACCTCTGCCCGCCTCTCCTCCGCTACCTCCGCCGCCGCACACACCTGTTACTCTCCGAGCCCGCGCTCAGCCTCCTCTTTTGCCCTAGAACCTTTTTAGAGACCGAGGGCCCAAACTGCAACCCAAAACCCACTTATTTAACCGAAAGCGCCAACACGGCAATTAAACCTGAATACTGTTCGATTCCCGGTACCAACAAAACAAAACAAAACAAAACAAACCTGAATACTGCGGTTTTAGTTTAGAAAAAACAACTCATACATTAACATCTTTTGTCTCAAAAGAAAAACACAATAACAGAACTTTTGGGGGGCCAGGGATATAGCTCAGTGGCATAGTGCCTGCCTGGCAAGCGTGAGGTCGTGAGTTTAATTCCCGATACTAAAAAAAAGATACAAACAGCTTTTTTTTTTTTTGCTACCGGGAATTGAACTCACGACCTCAGGCTTGCCAGGCAGGCACTTTGCCACTGAGCTAAATCCCTGGCCACAAATAGTTTTTTATTGAAATGTAAAAGTTTGTATTTGGCGTGCTTTTGCACAATTAATGTGATTTTTGCTGTTGTATATGCATGTTGATAATTTGTCAAACCGTGGCTGGGACGACTTGGTGGAGTACCGACAGACAGGGTTCTGTGTGCCTGCTGCGGTACTGGCCTACGGTTTCCCTGATTTTCTTTCTCCAAAACCTGCTTCGGTCCATTGGAGGGTTGAGACCCCGCGCCACAATGAGGACAGGCTGACACCTAGTGGACAGGGTCCGCAACTCCTCCAGGCCAGGGCCCTGGAGAAGAAAGTCACCCCAGCTGTCTGGGCAAATCCGCAGTCTTCCCCGCCCCAGCCTCCAGGGAGCCAGGCGTCTAGGGCTGGGACTGTCTAAAGGAGGACTGTGACAGCCGCTTGGCCTCCGGAGCCCAGGAGCGAGCGGGGAGCGGTGATGATGGGTGACTCAACAGCTCCTGAGCACCACTCGGGCGGGGAGAAGCTTGTAAACACTCGGTGTGGGCCCAGCGGGCCTGGGCGGAGCCATTGTCCGAGGCGGGGCTTCCGATCCCTTCCCAGGACCAGGGTTTGTAGGGGACGCGGAGTGATGGGTCCCGCCCAGATCCGCCCAGAAAGGAGTTGAGGGCGGAGAGAGGGTTCTCGCGAGCCCGCCCAGGGCGGGCGAGCGGGCGACACCGGGAAAGTTGGGACGCGAGTTAAGGGGCCGTGGGAGCGCTGGCGGCTGGGGACTCTTCTGGCCGTCGGGAGGCGCCAGCGAGGGATGCCTCTGCCGCGGCGCCCCCGGACAGCCCCTTCCCGCCTGAAGTTGGCGGGATCCGGGCGGGGCTGGAGAGGCCCCGGGGAAATGGGGCTCGCGCCCTCCGCGCGCAGAGGCGCCCAAGGGGCGGGGGCA
>NW_004955481.1:4430894-4438449 GCF_000276665.1 Chinchilla lanigera
CGGCCGGCTGGCAGGCCAGGGAGGAGCGAAGGGGCCTAGAGGGCTCCGCGAGAACTGAGTGGGGCTGGCGGCCGGCGGGCGCGGGAGCCCGGTTCGCAGAACACCCCGAGGAGGCGGCCTAGAGGGCGGACAGACGGTCAGCAGGGAGGGCCGGCATGCTGCCCCTGCTGCACCCCGCCTGGCCGCTGCTCCTGGGCGCCACGCTGACCTTCCGGGCGCTCAGGCGCGGGCTCTGCCGCCTGCCCCTGCCCGCGCACGTGCGCACCGACCCCCTGCGTACCTGGCGCTGGCACAACCTGCTGGTCTCCTTCACCCACTCCATCGTGTCGGGGATATGGGCGCTGCTGTGGTAAGTGAGCGGCTGGGGGTGAGGTGACCCTGGACCCCGTGCGGGTGCCGCACAGACTCCCATGTTAGCGTTTCCATCACTTACCAGTGGGCCGAGGCCGTGTGTCTCACCTGATTCCCTGTTGGGAAAACTACCCAACCAGGGGCGGCCCAGGGAAACCCGAGGCCCCGGGGTTTCGGCCAAGCCCCTCCTCGCTCCCTTGCCAGCCAATGGCGCGAGCCTGGACTGTCCTGGGACTGCCACGGTCCCAGGGGAGCTGAGGGTCTCTCCGGCTGCCGACTATGCTAAGGGCCTTTCCCCTTGCCGCTCTCCCTCCCAGTTTATGGCAGACGCCTGAGATGCTGGTGGAGATTGAGACAGCGTGGTCGCTCTCCGGCTATTTGCTCGTTTGCTTCTCTGCAGGTAGGTCTTGGCTGGGAAGCCAAGAAGTGGGAGTACAAGGGATAAAAGCTGTTAGGTCTGTTTCATGACCTCTTCTCCACTAGGGTATTTCATCCACGACACGGTGGACATTGTGATTAGTCGTCAGGCCAGAGCTTCTTGGGAATACCTGGTTCACCATGTCATGGTAAGTGAGAACGCATGCACTGTGGTATGTGTAGCCCTGCTGGTGGCAACCTAGCCCCTAGTGCCACGTTCTTTGTGAACGTGAGAGGCCATCTCAACTCCTCCCTGCCGTGTTCCACTTTTCAAGATGAGGTGCCACTATCTTTGTGTTCTTGCTGAACAGGCTGGGAATGGCACCCACCATGCCCAGAACCTGTCTGCAGGAATTAGAATCTGATGGAGTGAATGAAAAAAGTACCTGATGTAAACTGCTAGGCCAGAAGACTTTGGGGTGGTCTGGTGCAGTGCTACATTCCTGTAATCACAGCTACTTGGGGAGGCTAAGGCAAGAATCACAAATTCAAGGAACAGTCTAGGTAACGAGATCTGATCTCAAAAGAGCTAGAGGAGTGTCTCTGCACTCAGCTAAAGTGCCTCCTGCCTTGATCCCTGACAACACAAAATAGAAAAAAAATTGAGACTGTCCAGTTCTCTGGTGGTTAAGACACTTCCACCAACTCCCAGGAGCCTTGGCACTTGGGTTCCCAACTGTTCTCCTTTATCCTCTAGGCCATGGGCGCCTTCTTCTCGGGCATCTTTTGGAAGAGCTTTGTTGGCGGAGGTGTCCTAACACTGCTGGTGGAAGTCAGCAACATCTTCCTCACCATGCGCATGATGATGAAGATCAACAATGCCCAGGATCTCCTCCTCTACCGGGTTAACAAGTATGTCAACCTGGTCATGTACTTCCTCTTCCGCCTGGCCCCTCAGGCCTACCTCACCAACTTCTTCCTGCAGTATGCAGGCCAGAGGACCCTGGGCTCCTTTCTGCTGGCCATCCTGCTCATGCTGGATGTGATGATCCTCATCTACTTTTCCCGCCTTCTGCGCTCTGACTTCTGCCCTGAACGTGTCCCCAGCCAGCAACACAAAGACAAGTTCTTGACTGAATGAGAGAACAGAGCCTGGGACATGTGGCAAGGACAGCAAACACAGCCAGAAGAGAAGCAGCCTCACTTACAAGCTGGGTCTCTACCCCATGCCTGAACACCCACACTATTGAAAACACTAATGAAAGCACTCCTCTGAAGCCTTAAAATCTTTTCTTGGGAAATGGCTGAGGGAAGCAGACAAACCGGTTGGACGTGGTATGTGGGTGTGAGGACAAGGATCCAACCCACACTGACCTGAAATGGATGCTAACGACAATTCTAAACTTCCAGGGATAAAGGAAGCGGGGATCCTGTAAAGCTTGTTCCCTTGTCCCTATGAGTTGTCCTAGGACAAATAACCTTCATCTGAGTAATAAATAGCTCTGGTGGTACCTACGCTCTCACTGCCAGGGTTATTAATGAGCATCGTGGCTTGATGGATTATGTTCCCATAGGTAAGCGTATCAAGAGTCTTACTCAGAGCTGGAAATGCAGCTCAGGGGTGGGGAGTTTACCCACCACGTGTCAGGCCCTGGCTTTGTCCACCAGCACCCCAGGAGTCTTGAACAAGCCATTGGTTTAGTGTATCCCACCCACAGCATGGCCTTTCCCAAACCAACCAGAAACTGACAAAGACAAGCAGCATATGTATGAAGAAAAAAACGTATATTTAGAATTAGCCAGCTGGACTCAGTTTAGATGATCCCAATCTGAAAAACAAAATGAAGCTTTGTTACCAGAGCTGAAATAGGAAGATTTAAGATGGAGTGTTGAAGATGAGAGGCTAGATGGGCAGAGCTTATTAAGGATCAGGGTGCAGTCAGTCATGTATGACTAATCAGGCAAAGTCAGGCTTTGGTCGCTAACAGATTCATCATTTGCACCCAGCGGGCAGGTGTGCAGTACTGGGGGTCCTGTATACAGGGGAGGAAGCTTACTTTGTTGGCAACGTCCAAAGCGTCATAATCAGGAGCCAGTCGAACATATGCCTTCTTCTCTCCGTCAGGCCTGGGTGGAGAAGGAAGCCTTAGCCTTGCTGAGCTCCCTGCCCCCATTCCTTCCCCCCCCTAGTCCTCTGGTGCATCAGCGGTTCCTTTGTTCATGTCATTCTTTTCCAAATAGTGAATTTTCCATCATTTGCACAGAGGAGCCACCAAGCCAATTTCCTTTCATTGGGAACACAAGACACTTGAGACTAAATTTACATAATCTAACATAATCTGTACTATCCTCCAGTGCCCGCCTCTGCCTCAATCCCATCGGTGAAGCCCCAGAGGGAATTTCCTCAGCTCTATACTTGATAAAAAGGACTAATTTCATAGGGGAGCTCATACTGTGTAAATCCTATTTCTGACCTTAGCATCAGGGAGCTTTAAGGTATACATACATGGTTCTAAGGCTGAGGATCTAGCTCGGTGGCACAAGTGCCTGCTTGGCAAGTGCAATGCTCCAAGTTGATTCCTGCTCTCCCCCGCAAAAAGCTCATAAAGTATACCTAGTTCCAACCACTTCGCCTGGGGCCCCACTCACCTGATTAGGGTATTGACCTTGGCCACGTCAATGTCATAGAGCTTCTTCACTGCTTGTTTGATCTGGTGCTTATTGGCCTTGACATCCACAATGAACACGACGGTATTGCTGTCCTCTATCTTTTTCACGGCTGACCCTGTGGTCAGGGGAAACTTGATGATGGCATAGTGGTCAAGCCTGGGGAGAAAACATTGGGGTCACCAGGCCTGGTCCGAGTAGGGTGGACTTTTCTGGAGCCCAAGGCTGAGAACACAGGTGCATCAGACAATGGGTAGCAATCATTTCTGTCAGACTTTGGTCGCTAACAAGTGTCATCAAATGCACCTTATTCTTAGGGGTGTGAAGCTCCTACTGGGAGGCAGAACCTTACCTATTTTATTTAACCTTAAGGGCTCATCCTTTAAAGAACCACCTGAGCTGGGCGTGGTGGTGCACCCCTGTAATCCTAGCACTGGGGAGGCTGAGGCAGGAGGATCATTGCAAATCCAACACCAGCCTGAGCTACAAAGTGAGCTCAAGGCTGGCCTGAACTGCATAGCAAAACCCTGTCTAAAAGAAAAAAAAACCAACAACAAAAAACACCTCTTTTTTTTTTTGTCTTTTGTCTTTTCTTCCGGTACCAGGAATCGAACTCATGACCTTGGGCTTGCCAAAAACACCTGACTCAAACCCTCACTTATTGGAGTTTCATGCTGACAGTTCCCTAGGAGGGTGGGTCAAACATTTCTGTCCCCACCCTGTAATCCCAGCACTTGGGAAGCTGAGGCAGGAGGATCTTGGAGTTTGAGGTCAGCCTGGGCTGCACAGTGAGATAAAGAACAGCTTGAACTACACAGATGCTGTCTCAAAACCACACACACAAACTGGGCGTGCTAGGACACGCTTGTAATCCCAGCATTTGAGAGGCTGAGGCAGTAGGATCGTAGCCTGTATTACATAGTGAGACCCTGTCTCAAAAAGCCAAAAAAACAAAAACAAAAATAAAGAAAAACCCAACAACAACAACAAAAAACCACAAACACCCCCCCCAAATCCCCCCAAACACAAAAATTCTGGCCCCCAATGACTGCTAAACAGGGGCTATGCTGGGGCCTGGAATGTAGCTCAGTGGCACACCTGCCTGGGAAATGTGAGGTCCTGAGTTCCATTGGTACCAAAACAAACAAACTAAAAAACACAAAAAGAAAGGCTGTGATCAACAGTTACCACTTTGAGACAGGGTCTCACTATATAGTCCAGATAGTCCTTGAACTCACAATTTTCCTGCCCCAGCTTCTAGTGGTAGGATTACAGGTTACCTTGAAAACAGCTTTCCCTCTGAATTTCAAATAAGCCAGTCCTTATCCAGTCACACATTTTCCTGTTTTGAAGGTAGCCAAGATCCTAACCCTTTATTACAGGAAATTATAGGTCCAAATTGGGGGCATAAAGGAAGCACACTCTCATCTCTTTCTCTTAGAAAATACCTTTTACCCACCCACCCAAATTCTTTGAGAAACTGTCTCAAATGGGCTGGGGATGCAGCTCAGTGGATCATCTGCATAGCACGTGCAAAGACTTTGGTTAAATCCTCAATATGGTACACACACACACAAAGACCCTCACCTCCATGGACGGTTTCCTCAAGCATTAAATGCCACAAGCACACTAAGTGTGTATGTATGTATATATACTTTTGGCAGAAGGTGGGATTGAGAAAGGCTCTAGCTATGTAGCCCAGGCTGGCTTCCAACACTGACCCTCCTGCCTCAGCCTCCCACCTGCTGGGATTCCCGCCCCCCCTTTTTTGGTACCAGGAATGGAACTCAGGACCTTAGGCTTGCCAGACAGGTGCTTATGCCACTGAGCTATATCCCCGGCCTTTTCTGGTCTTTTTGAGACAGGGTCTCGCTATGCAGTTCAGGCTGGCCTTGAGCTCACTTTGTAGCCCAGGCTGGTCTCAAACTCACAATGATCCTCCTGCCTCAGCTTCCTGAGTGCTGGGTGTGAGCTACCACACCCGGCTTAATTGTACTTCATACTCCCCACACAACACTTTCAAACTCTGACCATGCTGAATAACCAATGTAAAAAATCTGACACTGTATGTTGACAATTTTTCTGCCGGTATCTAAAAACTTTTAATTCTTAGTAGGGCAGAAAAACTGGGTGTGATGGCACCCACCTGTAATTTCAGCACTTGGGAGGCCAAGGCAGGAGGATCACCTCGAGTCTGAGGCCAGCCTGGACTACACAGGAGAACCTGTCTCAAAAAACAACCAAGCCAGGGGCTGGAGATATAGCTTAGTGGCATAAGCACCTGCCTGGAAAGCACAAGGTCGTGAGTTCAATCCTCAGTACCACCAAAAAAAAAAAAAAACAACCCAAAAAACAAACAAAAAAAAACAAATTTAGGCCGGGCGTGGTGGCTCACGCCTATGATCCCAGCACTAGGGAGGCTGAGGCAGGAGGATCGTTTTTGAGTTCGAGGCCACCGTGGGCCACAAAGTGAGCTCAAGGTCAGCCTGAACTGCACAGCGAGACCCTGTCTCCAAAAAAAACCCAAAAGAACAAGCCGGGCGTGGTGGCATACGCCTGTAATCCCAGTACTCGGGAGGCTGAAAATCTCATTCTCGTACACGAGGTATCAATGCATTTTTGAGAAGCACACGCCAGGGCGGGTAATTTAAATGAAGGACATCCGAACATCTTCGGGCACGCATAGGGGCAGTACTGACTTGTTTCTTCTGGGGGCGCTCTTCCGAGGGTATTTGGGCTGTCTCCGGAGCCGTAGTGTCTTGGGACGGCGGAAGGTGGGTGACGTTCGGATTTTCTTCTTTTTGTGGCTGTGGATGCCTTTCAGCACGGCCTTCTTGGCCTTCAAAGCTTTGGCTTTGGCTTCAGCTTTGGGAGGGGCAGGAGCTGGAAAAGAAAACGAAGGTCTGGGATGGAAAAGCCCGTTGGTCACTTCCGGCCCCACGTCTGCTAGCGGGTGCCCCCGACTACACGTGCATCAGCGGTTCCTTTGGAGACATCACAAATCTCAGGATAGTTAACTTTTCCATCATGTGCACGACATGTGAAGCGAAAACAACCAATCAGGAATAACTTAAAGGACAAAACGAAAAAAACTAGCACTCCGTAAGAGAGAGGCCATTTAACACATAAAAAAGGAAGAGATAATTCTGAAGCCACTTATGCGCTTACGGGTCTGGCGACACGGAGCGCCGGCCTGCGGATGATTGAGCTCCTCAGAGTCAACAGTGTGGCTCGCCCTGACGGATAACGCCGGCCGGGCTGCCGTTCCAAACCCCTTCACGGAACTCTAGCCCATGTGGTTTGCTTACGCGGCCCACTTTCGACACGGTGCACCCCAATCGCAGACAGTAGCTCCGAAGATTTCCCCAGGGCTCAACCCGACCCTACGAATGCGTTCGCTCTCCCGGCATTCCGGACAAACCCGCCGTGAAACCACCCCTCCCTCCAGCCCAGTACACACCTTCCTTCTTCGCCTTCGGCGCCATCTTGGTAAAAAGGGCCTCCTAACCTCGTTCCCATGGGCTTATAGCCCTAAATCTCACGAAAGACTCGCGATTTTTTTTACAGTATTCTGATTGGATAATCTTTAGAGTGTCGCTCGCTGGGAACTGTAGTTAAATTTAATTTCTTCGCCAGAGTAACTAAGCATGCGCCACTCCCCCCCCCAACCTCCGCTCAGGCCCCAAAGCTTCTTGGGAGTTGTAGTTTTTGGTTTGGTTTATTGATTTGTGTGGGGGTGTGTCTTTTTGAGACAGGGTCTCGCTATGCAGTTCAGGCTGGCCTTGAACTCACTTTGTAGCCCAAGCTGGCCTTGAACTCACAATGATCCTCCTGCCTCAGCCTCCCGAGTGCTGGGGTTACAGGCGTGAGCCACCACACCCGGATGGTTTGTTTATTCATTTATTATTTATTTGGTACCGGGAATCAAACTCAGGACCTTGCACTTGGCAGGCAGGCGCTTGTGCCGCTGAGTTATATTCCGGGCCCTAGTTTATTGATTTTTTATTGTTGTTGTTTTGTTTTTTTTCCCGCTACCGGTGATCTAACTCACGACCTTGCACTCACCGGTCAGGCGCTGTGCCACTGAGCTAAATCTCCAGCCCCTTAGTTTTTTGATTTACTAGGGAGTATCTTGTTGCTTTTTTTTTTTTTTTTTTTTTTTTTTTTGGTTTTTCTCCGG
>NW_004955481.1:4438549-4447104 GCF_000276665.1 Chinchilla lanigera
TTTTGGTTTTTCTCCGGTACCGGGAACCGAACTCACGACCTTGCGCTTGCCAGGCAGGCACTTTTGCCGCTGAGCTAAATCCCCAGCCCCCTCTTGTTGCTTTTTTGACGCTGGGTTTCACTATGTATTTCAGGCCAGTCTTGAACTCACTATGTAAGGCAGGGTGACCTCAATTTTCAGCGATCCTCCTGCTTCAGCCTCTTGAGTGCTAAGATTACAGGCTTTTTTTCTTTTTCTTTGGTCTTTTTGAGACAGGGTCTCGTGTGGATCAGGCTGGCCTTGAGCTCACTTTGTAGCCCAGGCCGGTGTCGAACTCGCATGGATCCTCCTCCCTCAGCCTCTTGAGTGCTGGCATTACAGGCGTTCCCCACCAGGGCGGGCCAGGATTACAGGCTTGAACCACAACAGCCAGGAGTTGTAGGATGGTTTTTTTGTTTTGTTTTGTTTTGTTTTGTTTTGTTTTGTTTTTTGTCTTTTTGAGATAGAGTTCCACTATGCAGTTCAGGCTGGCCTTGAGCTCACTTTGTAGCCCAGGCTGGCTTTGAACTTGCAACGATCCTCCTGCCTCAGCCTCCCAAGTGCTGGGATTACAGGCTCTAGGCTGGTCTTGAACTCAGGGTGATCCTCCTGCCTCAGCCTCCACAGTGCTGGGATTACAGGCATGCACCACCACTCCCCACTTGGAGTTGTAGTGTTTGAAGATACATGTTTATTTGTCTAGGTCTGTGGATGGTGTAGATGGCTGCCTCCTTGAATCTGGTCTCAAGACCTTCCCTTTTTTTTTTTTTTTTTTTTTTTAAGACCTTCCCATCTTGAACAACTTTGTCTCAAAGAAGAGAGGATTTCAAGCTCTAGAAGACAATAACTACAAAGGGGCAAATACAGTTAGACTGACTAGGGGAGAGGTGAAGCAAAATTCTAGAATGTTAGAACACAATTTGCACTATTTAATTCCCTCAAACAGATCTGTGGAATACTGAGGTCCACAAAGGGATGTGGTTTAGAAATTACCACAGATTTGTTGGGTTTTTTACCTCCATGAATTTGGTGACAGAAAAGGTCATCTGTGTGTTGGGGGGAGTATCAAATGGCCACCATCTGTTTCTTTTCTTTCTTTCTTTCTTTTTCTTTTTCTTTTTCTTTTTCTTTTTTTTTTTTTTTTTTTTGTCTTTTTGAGACCGGGTCTCTCTATGCAATTCAGGCTGGACTTGAGCTCACTTTGTAACCCAGGCTGGTCTCGAATTGGCAATAATCCTCCCACCCCCTCAAGTGCTGGGATTGCAGGAATGCGTCACTACACCTGGTTTTCTTTTCTTTTTGTCTTTTTGAGACAGAGTCTCACTATGTAGTCCAGTCTGGCCTTGAACTCACAGCAATCCTGCCTCAGTCTCCTAGTGCTGGGATACAGGTATGTTCCATCATGCCTGGCAGCAGTCTGTTTCTTGATATTACCTTGCTCCCCTTACTGGGAATTAAACCTAGGGAGTGCTGAGCTATGTCTCAGCCCTTTTTAAATTTTTTTGTCTTTTTGAGACAAGGTCTCACTATGCAGTTCAGGCTGACCTTGAGCTCACTTTGTAGCCCAGGCTGGTCTCGAACTTGCAACGATCCTCCTGCCTCAGTCTCCCGAGTGCGGGGATTACAGGCGTGCACCACCACACCCGGCTCCAGCCCATTCATCTATTTATTTATTTACTTATTTTTATATTTTGGTACCAGGAATCAAACTCAAGGCCTCTCAATTGCCAGGCAGGCACTTTGCTGCTAAGCTACATCCCTGGCCATGTCCCAGCCTTTTTAATTTTTATTTATTTATTTATTTTTTTGAAAGCTGGTGGTTACAGGTGGCACACACCTGTAACCACAGCACTCAGGAGGCTAAGGCAGGAGGATCCCCATGAGTTCTAGGCCAGCCTAGACTACACTGAGTTGAAGGCCACCCTGAACTGCATGGCAGGAGCCTGTCTCACAAACAAAACGAAACAACAAAACAAAATTTATATTTTGAGACAGGATCTTGCTAAATTGCTCATGCTGGTCTCAAACTTTTGATCCTCCCGTGTCAGCCTTCTGAATAGTCGGGATTATAAAATATGCCACCGTGCCAGGTGTGATGGCGCACACCTGTAATCCCATGACTCGGGAGGCTGAGGCAGGAGGATCGTTGTGAGTTCGAGACCAGCCTGGGCTACAAAGTGAGCTCAAGGCCAGCCTGAACTGCATAGTAAGACCCTGTCTCAAAAAGACAAAAATAAAATAAAATATGCCACCATGCCCAGCTCACTAATACCTTTTACGTAGTTGTACATTCCAAATACCCATGCACAGATTTCTCTAGGATGTACTAGTTCTTCCTGAGAATGATTTACTTCAGCCCACTCCGCTGAATTAGTATTCCCTTCCCAGTCATCTTTGCATCTTCAAACTCAGCTCCTGGCACACAGATTTCATGATCCCGAGGTTAACTACTCTGCGGGTCTGTGTCTAATTCACCCCATCCTCACACACACTGCATCTCTTCTGTCCCTCTGCTTCTGGAGCCAGGTGTCCCCCTTGATGTGAAACTGGCTGCTCTTCTACCCTCTAGGACTTTTTTTTTTTTTTTGGTGCCGGGAATCAAACTCGGGACCTTGCGCTTGCCAGGTAGGAGCTTGTACCGCTGAGCTATATCCCGGCCCTACCCTCTAGGACTTTGTAAAAAGGAAAAATTATCCTAGTTTTGTGTGTGTGTTGGGACGGGGTGTTCCTAACGGGGACAAGAAAAGGAATGCCTGTACTAGCGAGGAGTCTTCGTGTCCCAGAGTGGTGCCCACCCTAAAGGGCAGGGTTCCTCGGTCCGCCTAGCCCTTTTTCATTTCGTATGGAGACAGGCAGCTTGGTAGTCAGCTCTCCCATCTCTTGATCTATACAGCAGCCTGGAAGGGCGCGACACCAGACGTCTGATGTCTCTCGCCTCGGAGAGCCCCTCGCTCTGATCCCCGCACCCTTTTACACTCCTCCGCCCCCCGCCTCCCAGGGCAGAAGGGCGAACAGGGGCAGACCATGAGTCACGGCCCGGGCCTGGAATGGAGGAGGGAAGCGCCGCCTCCCCTAAGGCCCCTTCTCTCCCCCGTTGGCCCTGCCCGCGGGTTCCTGCCTCTCCAGATGCTGCGCCGCAATCACTGAGTCTCCATCACCAGTTCCGCTGGGTAAGGGTCCCCCCGAAGGCGCAGCCTGGTACCCGCGGTGCGGGCAGAGCGTCCTGGAGGACCCGGAGCTCGACAGGCGCCAGCTTGGGTGGGGGCGCCTAGTGCGCGGGGTGAGGCGTCTGGCGAGCGAGCGGGAGCCCGGGCAGCGCAGCAGGGTGGAGAGAAGAGAGGAGAGGAGGGGGAGGCGAGGAGGGGGAGGCGAGGGCGGGCTGCGAGGCCTGGCGTGGCCTGGAGAGGGGCAGGGGGCGGCCCTTCTCCAGGAATTTCCGGGGATCGTGTTACAGCGCTGGCGCTGGCGGAGCCGCGTGGGACTCCAGGCCCTGCAGCCGACGGGGCCCCTCGCCCCCTCCTCCTGCGCCCCGGGCCCCGCAGCCCTCCCCTGCCCACACTGACCCCGTGCGGCCGGGCCGCGCCGCGCCCCGGGGCCACTGTTATGGTGGGGCCGCCCCCGCCGCGAGCTGTCGTCGGGTCTCCGCGGCCCCGGGTGATCGTGGGAGCTCTCCGACCCCGCGTCATTGTCGGGACCGCGCGGGCCCGGGCCGCCCCCGACGGGACAACCCGCCCCCGCCTGGCGGCCGAGGGGTCTCCCCGCCCCCGAGTCATCTTCGGGGCGCCCCGGGCCCGCGTGGTTGTGGGTTCGCCGCGGCCCCGCGTGATCGTCTCGTCCCCGTGGCCTGCGGTCGCCGTTGCGTCTCCCAGGCCGCGGGCTCCTGCAGGCTCCCCGTGGCCGCGAGTGATCGTCGGGACCCCCCGGCCGCGCGTGATTGTGGGGTCTCCACGGGCCCGGGAGGCAGGGGCGGATCAGAGCTCGGCGCCGTCTCGGGGCGCCCCGCAAGGCCGCAGGCGAGATGAACCTCCTGGCACCCGTGCGGAGGGACCGCGTCCTGGCGGAGCTGCCCCAGGTAGGCAGGCGCCAGGGCCACGTCGGGTTTCTGGCTGCAGCCGGGCGTGGGCGGGGAGAAGGCTGCACCAGACCCGTTAGAGGAAGGCGCCCGGCCCTGCTGCCCGCGGGCGAGGCCTGAGCTTCTGGGTGGTCCGCCCTCCCCTCCCTACCCAACCCGGGTTCCTTGGCTTCGAGAGAAGGGCCTGGAGTGGCTGAGCCCCTTCTCTTCGACACTCCCAGTGCCTGAGGAAGGAGGCCGCTTTGCACGTGCACAAAGACTTCCACCCCCGAGTCACCTGCGCCTGCCAGGAGCACCGGACAGGCACCGTGGGGTGAGTTAGGGACATCTGCGGTGAAGACAGGAAGACCTAGGGAATGTTGAAGCCATACAAGGGCACACATGAATGCACCCCCCGTTGGGGCTCTATTTCACCTCCTGCCAACTACATGGTGATGTCCCTTGTTGACGCCTCTGGGTTCTCCCTTTTCCTTCCAACAAGGTTGTTAGTCCTTGCAGAGTGGATGGAAAGTGTCCAGCAAAGGATGGTGGACACATAACATTCACTGAGCCCTAAGTCAGGGGGCTCCCTGTGTCTCCAGGCATGAGTCTCATTGTAGGTTAAAAGAAGTAGTAGTAGTAGGAACAATCGCTGACCTTAGCAGTGCTGGGCATAGTGGTGAAGTCCTGTAACCCCAGTACTCTCTGGATGAGGTGCCCCAGTCTGGGCTACAGAGGCTAAGGCAGAAGGTTGAGGCTGGGGGATTAATAGCCTGGACTACAGAGTGAATTCAAAGACAGCATGAGCTACATAGTGAGATCCTACATCAAAAACAAACAAAAAGATCATTAATCGAGCATTTACTGTGTGCTGGGCAGTGTGTTGGCTGATATCAGTGTCTTTTATTTATTTATTTATTTTCAGTGTCTTTTCTTACATGGAAAACTTTGCTAAAGATGCATTTTGAGGGGCTGGGGATATAGCTCAATGGCATAAGCGCCTGCCTGGCAAGTGCAAGGTTGTGAGTTTGATCCCCGGTACCACAAAAAACCAAAAAAAAAAAAACAAAAGCATTTTGAGCCGCGTGTGGTGTGTGGTGGCTCACGCCTGTAATCCCAGCACTGGCGAGGCTGAGGCAGGAGGATCGTTGAGAGTTCAAGACCAGCCTGGGCTTCAAAGTGAGCTCAAGCCCAGCCTTTCTGAGACCCTGTCTCAAAAAAACAAGCATTGAAACTGAGGTTCGGTGAAGTAAAGTGCCGTGTCCAAAGTCACACAGCTAATCGGGACTGGAAGTATAACCATATAGAGAGCTTAGCTAGCATGCACAAAAGCCTTGGGGTCCATCCTTAGCAGTAAAAAAAAAAAACAAAAAAACAACTCCTAGGGATGAAAACTAGTGTCCACTCTTGTGTTCAGCAGATTTAAGATCTCCAAGGTCATTGTTGTGGGCGACCTGTCGGTGGGGAAGACTTGCCTCATTAATAGGTAAGAGGGTGCTGAGCTTGGCTCCACCGGGTTGGGCAGGATAGTGCGAAGCCTAACCAGGACAACTGAGGGACAGCTCAGAGCACGTGGTACCTCCTCAGGTTCTGCAAAGACACCTTCGATAAAAATTACAAGGCCACCATCGGAGTGGATTTTGAGATGGAACGATTTGAGGTGTTGGGGGTCCCCTTCAGTCTCCAGCTGTGAGTGCTCCCCCATCCCTTCCAGCTGTCTTTCCCCTGGGGGCTACACCCCCACCCTGGCCCATGCCTCACTACCTGGGCTCTGCTTTCCTCCCTCCCAGTTGGGACACTGCTGGACAGGAGAGGTTTAAATGCATTGCATCAACATACTACCGAGGAGCTCAAGGTAAGGGATAGGCCAGGTGGGCAGAGGTCCGAGACAGCGCGCCTGGCCTCTCATTGTGAGCTGGGGAAATGAACCAAGGGTGTGTGTTCCCTCCCAACCTGGGACTGTTTCTGCCACTCTTCCAGCGATCATCATTGTCTTCAACCTAAATGATGTGGCATCCCTGGAACATACCAAGTACGTGAAGGTGCTGTGACATAGTGGGAGGGTCCAGGAAAGGAAGGTTGGGAAAGGAGGGGAGATCGGGGAAGAAGAATGCATCTGGGACATGGGTGTGTAGTTCAGCGAGAGAGCGCTTGCTTAGTGTGCACGAGGCCCTGAGTTCCACTGCAAACAAACGGAAAGAACATTGAGGGGAGGGGGACGGGTAGTCGGGCCTGTGATGTGGGTGGGATGACCCTGTCAGGGCCCCCCTTTCCTCACACCCGTCCCCCACCTGGCTAGGCAATGGCTTGCTGATGCTCTCAAGGAGAATGACCCTTCCAGTGTGCTCCTCTTCCTCGTGGGTTCCAAGAAGGACCTGAGTGTAAGTGTACATGTGTCCTTGGGGACCTTCCGGTTTAGGGCAGGAACTCCCATCTGACTCACCTGTTCCCTCAGACGCCTGCTCAGTACGCACTCATGGAGAAAGATGCCCTGAAGGTGGCTCAAGAGATTAAGGCTGAGTACTGGGCAGTGTCATCTCTCTCTGGTGAGTGTGGGCCTCTGGATCCCTGCCTTTCGCTCCCCTCATTCGACACTTGTAGGTGTCCCACATACCCCGGACTTGGTGCTGCCCCTGACACCTACCTGCTCTCCACATCAGGTGAAAATGTCCGGGAATTCTTCTTCCGCGTGGCAGCACTGACCTTTGAGGCCAATGTCCTGGCTGAGCTGGAGAAATCAGGCGCCCGGCGCATTGGGGATGTTGTCCGTGAGTGCTGTGCTCACCTGCTTGAGGGTAGCAAAGAGCAAGGGGAACCTCCCACCCGGCTTGCCTCACAGCTTTCCCACCCTTTTGCAGGCATCAACAGCGATGACAGCAACCTCTACCTAACTGCCAGCAGGAAGAAGCCCACATGCTGCCCCGGAGGGTAAAGTTGTCCAGAGTTGGTCTGGGGATCTATCTCAGTGGCACGAGTGCCTGCTTGGCAAGTGCAAGGTCCTGAGTTTGATTCCTAGTACAAAAAAAAAAAGAGATTGTCCAGAAACTGCAGTCCTGGAGCACTGTGCCTCCCTAACTTCAGAGATTGACCTCTGGACATTTGCATCTGATTTTTTTCAAGACCAAAGAGCTGCCCTTGGTGGCAGGACCCCCAGAGGGGCAGTTGGGACCAGGCTAGTCACTTCCTGCCCTCAGGCATCATGCCAAAGACTGAATGCCCTCCCACCCCTCTGGAGGTTCTCATGCCAGGGGAACAGTGTCCCTGGTGCTTTTGCTCAGCCTTTGTGTATGAAGATGCCGAATGCGATTCCAGCCCAACACTGTGCCTTATGCATTAAAATCTTTGTCAGCACTTGTGAGTGGATTCCTTTTCGGGGAGTGCAGGATTTGTAACGAGGGCTGTAAGGCTATCCGCGCTGGAGCAGAGCGAGCCTGCTGTGAGATTTTGATCATCCCTGGCCCCTGGCAGGGCTCCACGGGTTGGGAGGTCAGAGAAAGGTTTTAGGGGGCTGATCAGACCCTTGAAGGCTAAATAGCTGGGGTTTTTTTCTTTTTTTTTTTTGTACTGGGAATCGAACTCATGACCTCACGCTTGCTGGGCAGGCACTGTGCCACTGAGCTACATTTCCGGCTAAATAGCTGGTTTTGAGCACCTTTTTTCTCCTGTCCCCCAAATGCTTTCTTTTTTTTTTGTACCGGGACTCGCACACAGGACCTTGCGCTTGCTAGGCAGGTGCTTGTGCCACTGAGCTATAGCCCTGGCCCCCCAAATGCTTTCCTGCTTGATATTTGTATCTAAATTTCCACCGTTGGGGATTTTTTTTTTTTTTTTTTTTTTTTTTTTTTTTTTAAGACAGGGTTGTTTGGGTTTTGTTTTTTGTTTGTTTGTTTTGAGACAGGGTCTCATTCTGTAGTCCAAACCAGTCTTGAACTCACTCTGTTGCCCAGGCTGGACTCAAACTTGGGTCAATCCTTCTGCCTCAGCCTCCAAAGTTCTGGGATCACAGGTGTGTGCCAACATGGCTGGCTCTTCAAAAGTTTTTCTGAATAAGAGCCAGAGGCTCTACCCTCTGCAGGCCATCTAGTCAACCTACAAAGCATCCAAAACTCTATCATGGGCCAGGGATATAGCTCAGTGGCATAAGCGCCTGCCTGGCAAGTGCAAGATCCTGAGTTCGACTGCCAGTACCCACCCCCCTCCCCCAAAAAACAAAAACCAAAACTCCATCATATCTTTCCTCACTCCCACCTCTCCTCCCTCCCTCCTTCCCTTCCTTTTGTGGTGCTGGGGATAGAAATACTATTTCTTTTTTCTTTTCTTTCTTTTTTTTTTTTCTTCTTTTTTTTTATTTTAAAGAGTAAAGGAAGGATAACATAATAATGGGGGGACTTACCAAATTACAGACAAAATGGTAGGAAATTATCAATGGTTATTGTTTTACATATTGTTATCTACAAAATAGTTTCTCAGGAAAACAAATAGACAA
>NW_004955481.1:4448529-4451348 GCF_000276665.1 Chinchilla lanigera
GGGCCAATTGTGTCAATGTTTCTCTGTGTCATGGTAGTTCTCAATGAAGCAGCGGTGGCCGGCCTGAGGGCTGGCATGCAACAGTGCTCACTGCCGTGTGGCTTCCGGTGCACCAGAGCCCCTCCTCCCAGGTGCCTGTTAGGCTGGGGGCCGGCCCAAGGGCCAGCACTCCCTGCCCTGTGGCCTCCCGGGCACCAGGGGCCCTCCCTCCGGAGGCCTACGAGGCAGGAAGCCTGCCAGCCAGAAGACCGGCGCTCCCCACCCGTGGCTCCCTGTGCGCCGGAAGCCCTCCATCTGGGGACCTATGAGGCCGGGAGTGAGCCGCCGGTCCAAAGACCAGCGCTCCCCACCCGAGGCTCCCCGTGCTCTGGGGGCCCTCCCTCCGGGAGCCTTTTCTTTTCTTTTTTTGAGATAGAGTCTCACTCTGCAGTTCAGGCTGCCCTTGAACTCACTATAGGTAGCAAAAGCTGGCTTCAAACTCATGGTAATCCTCTTGCCTCATCCTCCTGAGTGCAGGGATTACAGTTGTGCACTTCAATGCCCAACTCGGACCTACTGCATGTTTATCTAACTCTACTTACCATGAGAATGCAGGCAAATCAGTTATCCTCTGTTCCTCATGTCCTCATCTATAAAATGAGGTTAATAATACTGAGTTCATGAGGTTGTGAGACTGAAACAAGATAAAGCACCAACAGGGGCTGAGGGCAGATGGCTCAGTGGCAGAACATTGCTAGCATGTTCAAGGCCCTGGTAAATTCTCTAGCACTGTAAACAAAACAAAACAAAATCCCAGCTGCATATGGTGGAACACGCATATAATCCCAACATTCTGGGAGGATGAGGCAGGAGGATCACAAATTTGAGAACAGCCCATGCAATTTAGTGACTTGGTGAGACCCTGTCTCAAATAATTAAAAGGGCTGGACATGGAATTGTGAAGACTGGGTTCAATACCCAGTAGCACAGTAAATAAAGTAGTAAAACACAGCAAAAACTCAAAACAGGGGCTAGGGATATAGCTCAGTGGCATAGGTGCCTGCCTGGCAAATGCAAGGTCGTGAGTTTGATCCCCGGTACCACACACACACACACAAAAAAAAAAAGAACTCAAAACATTTTATTATAAGTACTGTTACCTGAGGAAGGGTGATGAAGCCCTTGGCTTCCTGTTGGGATCTGACCCCAAGTTACAGATTGGTTGGAAGGTCCCCAGATATCTAGGCCAAGAAAGGAGGACACGTGTGGCCTCTCATCATTCTGGGAAGCCAAGGCAGGCTAGGATTCGAACACACATCCTAGCTCCCCATCAGCAAGTGTTCCATCCTCCTCTGGTTCTTTTCCCACCCAGCCACTGCCCAGGAAGGGTTGGCTGTTCTGCAACCTCCTTCTGCTTCCTCTGCCTTCCTCCCAGATTCTAGAACTACAATGGAAAGAGGATCTGGGCAGTGGCCCTACTGAGGAGTTGGTCCTGGAGGGAAGATGGCTGAGATCAGGCCTTAGCAGTATCAAGTGGATGGGTCTGGGAAAAACAAAGTATAAACATCCTTGGGCGGGGGTGTGGCTTTGCTGAACTCTTACTTAGCACTTTTTTCTTTTTTCTCTCTCCTTCTCTCTTTTTTTTTTTTCTTTCTTTTTGTCTTTTTGAGACAGGGTCTCACTATGCAGTTCAGGTTGGCCTTGAGCTCACTTTGTAGCCCAGACTGGTCTCGAACTCTGCAAGGATCCTCCTGTCTCAGCCTCCAGAGTATTGGGATTATAGGTATGCACCTCCACGTCCGGCTTCTTTTTCTTTTCTTTTGCTCTTCTTCTTTCTGTTGCCTCCTACTCTTGAAACCTTGGGTTCAATTCCAGGCACTGGAAAATAAAAACAAAAAACCCATCCTCTTTTTTCCCTTTCTGCCTTTGAGGAATCCTAGCTTTGGAAGCTGAGGAGGAGGAATGGAGAGGTGTGGCGTATGGAATGTTGGTGAGGCTGCTCTAACGCCTTCACATTGTCCTGTAATTTTTTCCATCTCTGCACTTCACGTCACTGGGCCTCTCAACCTTACTTTGCACAATATGGGGGCTGTTAATGTGTGAAATGCTCACGACAGTACTGGTATTTGTGTGGCATGAGTTGTGGGGAGTTCTGTGGTTTTTGGGTTTTTTTTGAGACAGGCTCTTACTGTATGTAGTTCAGGCTGACCTCGAACTCACTGTGTAGCCCAGGCAGGCTAGGAACTCGCGGTGATCGTCCTGCCTCAGCTTCCCAAGTGCTGGGATTGCAAGTGTGTGTTACCACATCCTGCTGCAATTCCTTGTTCTGCAGGTGTGTGTGTGTGTGGGTGTGCCCATTGCATTAGGTCTGTAGGTGATGAGCGGATTTTCTGTGACCTGTGTGTTACAACATGAAAAGTGTGTATGGTGTACTTAAAGAGTGTGAGGTTTGTGTTAGTGGGATAAAGTTAACTAGGAAGGCAGCCGGCCTTGCTGTCAGGAGAGGAAAAGCCAGGGGAGAAATCAACAGACTACTGGGCAGTGCGGTCTCTAGGACCTGGGAGGGAACAGTGAGGGGGTGGTGCCGGGGTGGCACAGGGCGGCTGGGAGCCACCGTGTCCTGTTGGGAGAGAGATCAGTCACAGCCCCGCGGAGGGAAAGGCCTGTGGGCGTAGAGACTGCGGGCTCCCGCCGGAGCCTGAGCTACCCGGGAAGCGGGCGGTTCGACGGCGGGGTCGGGGGCCTTAGCTCATTCGGCGGGCGCACGCGATGGACTCAGCGATGCAGCTCGCAGGCGGGGACGGTCCGAGAATGGCCGGGGCGGGGCCGGGGCGGGGCCG
>NW_004955481.1:4451642-4454326 GCF_000276665.1 Chinchilla lanigera
GGGAGGTGGGCAAGGATGAGGCGGAGGTAGGGGCCTGTCTGGGGCACCGCCGAGACTGAGTTCCGAGCTGGGTTCGAGGTTGGACTGCGCGAGGAAGAGTCCTGCGGAAGAACTGAGCTGACAACGATGTGGGTCAGGACAACAGTAACGATTGAACGGTGGACTGAGGAAAACACTGGGCTCGAGGCCGGCACCTGGGACGAGAGGGCGCGCTGCGGTGAGGACGAGCGGAGCAGCGGGCTGCGCTCGGCCGGGGCCGGCGGGGGCAGTGAAGCAGGGGGGCGGGCCCTGACGACGGAGGCGGGGCCCCGCGCTGGTCTGGGGGCGGGCTCTCGTGAACCGGGGGCCAATGACAGAGGAGGGGTCCTGAGCCCGTGGAGGGCTAAAGTCTGGAGCAGTCGGCCGGAGCCAGAGCTGCAGCTCCGGTTTGCCGGGCTAAGAGGCTTCTCAGTCCTGTTCGCAGCCGCAGGCTCAGACCGCCAGTTTGGGACTGTGGGCTTGGCTGAAGCCCATGGCCCACTGCCACCCAGGCGCCGGGGCTCGGGGCGGGCAGTTCCATTGACCTCCAGGATGGGCAGACTTCAGGGGGGTGGGGGTTGGGGGTTCCACGAGTGACGTCACAATCTGTCCGGCTGGGGGCGGGACCAGGAGGCGTGTCCAAGGAGACGAGGGCGCGCTGCCATCCTTTACACTGTCCTATTCCCTCCTTCCTTTCCTAGTTTTTTCCCTTCTTCCCGTCCTCCCCTTCTCCTCCCCACTTCCGCAGCTCTGGTACCCGCAGCTTCCAGGGCTGCGGAGCTCGGCCCGCCGCTGACAGGGAGAATTCTGTACTGATGAGCATCACTTGTGAGTTTTGAGTTAGGCTTCTGCCTTGGGCTTAATGCTGCACCAAAGGTTCCACAAGCCCTGCCTTCCTTTCAAGATATTAACCGCACCCCCCGCATTCCTAGTGAAGTCCCTTGTGGCACTGCTGCTGCAGTCAGAGCACTCCTTTGTTCTCTCTGGAACTAAAGGGTAGGCTGTTTTTCTCAGAGCTGAGGAGAGTTAGTCCCTCTTTCCGTCGGCCTTTCTCCCTACCTTCCACGAAAGCTGGTGGCTGTCAGGGTCTCTTGGGAGTGAGTGAGTGGAAAATAGGCGCCGACTCTGCCTAGGACCACCTTCATGGTGACGGAGTGAGCAGAGCCCGTGGAGTGAGAGCAGAATTTCAGTCCAGACCCAGCCTCGGGTGCTTTCCTTATGGCCTTAGGGTCCAGGCAGCATAAGGGAGGATATGGGGTTAGGATTGAGAGGGTGAGGAACTAAGTGTTGGAGTTGGAAAGCTGGTGTGGGAGATGACAGCCGGAAGGGTAAGTTTTGGATAGGGAGGTGAGTGTGATTTTAAGACTTGGCTGTGGCACGCATGGCATAAAGTAACCCTTTATACTTACTTACGTGTATCTCTCCAGCCAACAGTAAATAGGGCTGAAAGTGTACAGGGTATGAAGCCAGGAAGACCTGGGTTTGAATCCTCCTCCTGCTGTCAACCTATTTCTGGGCAAATTACTTATCCCCTCTGAGTCTCTGTGTCCTCATCCATAGAATTTAAAGGAGTGCAGTGCAGCACTTGGTGATGCGAAGTTGTGCACCCTGAGTCAGTTACCTTTGCCGCAGTAGTAGAATGCTTGCCTAACATGGGTGAAGCCCTGGGTTCAATCTGCAGCAAAATCCCCTTACCCCTCTCCCCAGTGCCCTGAAGTTTGAACCCCTTGGACAGAATCTCCAGTACCTCTTTGTGGATCCAATAGAGGTTTAGTCTGTTCTGTTTATGTATTCATTCAAATAACCGACATTTACTGAGCACTTTCCGTGGCTTTCCGTGGCTCTGTGGATACAGAGGCAGATGAAATAATGTTTTCCCCTCAAGGAGCTATAAGTACCTGTCACAAGTTCCAGGTACTATGGCAGCAGGTGAAAAGGGTCAAGACACATGATTTTTGTTTGTTTTGAGACAGGGTCTCACTATGTAGTTCAGGCTGGCCTTGAACTCACTACGTAGCCAGGCTGGCCTCAAACTCTCAGTGATCCTCCTGCCTCAGCCTCCCAAGTGCTAGGATTACAGGTGTGGGCCACCACACTTAGTTTGACACAGATGATCTTTTCTACTGGGATAGCATTGTTCTCTGGAAGATGTTTTGGTGTATCTTGAGAGTGGCAGGCAGGAAAGAAGAAATGGAAGAATGAGGGGTGGGAGGGAGGGATGGATGTAAGGTAGGAGGAACTGACAACTGAGGAAGGCACCTGGGTCTGTTTCCTAGGGAGCCTGGTGTGTCATGATTAGGAATCTGAACTTCATCCTGAAGGCAGTGGGATGCTATTAAAAAGGAATTTGAGCTGGGTGTGGTGGTGCATGCCTGTAATCCCAGCACTCAGGAGGCTGAGGCAGGAGGATCAAGGAAATAGGTCCAGTCTCTAGCACTGCAAATAAATAACCTGAGATGCCACACACCTGTAACCTGGGAGGCCGAGATAGGCAGATTGAACTTCCATCCTAGCTCAGGCAATTTACCAATTGAGAACTTGTCTCAAAATAAAAAAAATTTTAAAAGGGCTGAGAATATAGCCCAGTGTGAAGGCCCTGTATCCAACTGCTAGTAGTGGAAAACTAAATAAATATTAAAAATAAATAAGTGAGACCTTTCTTTAGT
>NW_004955481.1:4454522-4509601 GCF_000276665.1 Chinchilla lanigera
CTTTTGAGACAGGGTCTCGCTATGCAGTTCAGGCTGGCCTTGAGCTCACTTTGTAGCCCAGGCTGGTCTCAAACTCACAATGATCCTCCTGCTTCAGCCTGCTGAGTTCTGGTATTACAGGCGTGCACCACCATGCCCGGCTCTGGTGTATGTCATTTTATTTATCTGGGCCAAGCTTGTGGAGTCCAACCGTACAGCGGGTAGTCAAAGACAACCCTGCTAAGTCACCAGTGTAAGAGTACAGCAGAGGAAAAGAATACAGCATTTGAGGTAGGAAAGAACGAAAAAGCTAGTTGGAAAAGGAAGAGAAAGATGAGAGAGGCCCATCATGGAAGCCCAAGAAAAAATTGACTAGTTAGCAGGGTCAGGTGAGATGAGAGGGGAAGAAGGCCACTGGGTTTGCCTATGGGAAACTGCTGGTGGCCTTTGCCTAAGCTGTTCTAATAAAGGGGCAGATGGCTGTGGTGGTGTAGGTGGCTTGACTAGAAGCAGGGGAGTCTTTGAGTTTACTGAAGGTAGAGCTTGAGCCTCCTATACTGGTGGGCACTAGAGCTGTGCAATATGCCTATTCAGTGAATGAGTTTAAAAACTTGGATTGAAGCTGGAAGTGGTGGCACATTCCTGTAGTCCCAGCACTTGGGAGGCTGAGGCAGAATTGCTGTGAGTTTGAGGTCAGTCTGGGTTACACAGTAAGTTCAAGTCCAGCCTGAGCTATATAACTTCTGAGACCCTGTCTCAAAACAAAACAACAACAACAAAACCTCTTGTATTGAAAAAGGTAGAGGAGCTGGGGATGTAGCTCCGCAACACAGTACCTGCCCGGCAAACTATGAGGTCCTGAGTTCTATTCCCGGTGACCCCCGCAAAAAATAGAAGGTGCTTTTTTGGGGGCCAGGGATATAGCCTAGCAGCACAGCACCAACCTGGCAAGCGCAAGGTCATAAGTTTGATTCCCGGTACCAAAAAAAAAAAAAAGAAGAAAGAAAGAAAGGAAAGGATAAAGAGACTATGCAGTGGCCAAAAGAGAAACAGCATTGACAGAATGTTTTATTTAAGAGGCTGAGGCCAGCCTGAACTACATAGTAAGACCCTGTCTCAAAAAAACAAAATTTTACCTGGTGTGGTGGCACAGACCTGTAATCCCAGCCTTCTGGAGGCTGAGGAAGAATTGCCATGAGTTCCAGGCTGGCCTGGGTTATATAGTGAGTTCAAGGCCAGCTTGAACTACATAGTGAGACTCTATCTCAAAAAAAATATAAAATGGGCTGAAGATGTAGCTCAATAGAAATCTTGCTTAGTATGCACAAGGCCCTGGGTTCAATCCCCAGCTCTGCAACTGCCCTGCAAAGAATGTTTTGTTTAAAGAGATGTTGATAGCCTGTAAAGGGAGGTGGGCAGTGACAGCCAGTAGAGGGAGAAGGTGAGCAGGTGCACACTTGTATCCTAGCACTTAGGGAGGCTGAGGCACGAGCCCAAGTTAGAGTCCTGCCCGGACGATTTAATGAGAACTTGTCTGTAAATAAATAAGAAGAGGGTGAGATTCTGGGCGGTACCTATAGTATAGATGCTTTGGGCATGATGATGGAAGGATACCTCATCCCCAAGCTGGAATTGAAGTGGGTAGAAGCAGTCACAGGATGTGATGGTGAAATTATCTGCCAAGAGGAATAGTAGCAGTGCAGGAGTTCCTCGGAAAGTGCTTGAAGTCATTTGTTCACTTAATATGTTTTGAGTACTTACTCTGCTATGGAAAACCGGAGGAGCTGACCAGGACCTGTTGAAGGATGACCAAGTGCTGCTGAAGACCCTGTGTAATCAGCTTTTCTTCTCTTTTTTTTTTTTTTTTCCCTAAACAAGTCTTGCTATGTAGTTTGTGCTGGGTTTGAATGCACTATGTAGCCCAGGCTGGTCTTGAACTTGCAGTGATCCTCTTGTATCAGTGTCCTCCCAAGTGCTGGGATTATGGGCATGTGCCAGTATGTCTGGCCTGGCTTCCCTTTCTTTCTTTTTTTTTTTCTTTTTGAGACAGGGTCTCACTATGCAATTCAGGCTGGCCTTGAGCTCACTTTGTAGCCCAGCTGGCCTTGAATTCACAATGATCCTCCTGCCTCAGCCTCCTGAGTGCTGGGGTTACGGGTGTACGCCACCATGCCCGGCTTTAGAATTAGCATTTTTGGGTGGGTTTTTTTTTTTTTTTTTTTTTTTTTTTTTGGTACCAAGAATCGAACTCACTACCTCGTGCTTGCCAGGCAGGCGCTGTGCCACTGTACTATCTCCCTGGCCCTTAGCTTCCTTTTCTTAAGCAAGCCTCTAATCCTCAAAGGACAAACCTATGGCTGGAGTTCAGCTTAATGACAGGGTTCTTTCTTCATCTGTGTGAGGCCCTAGATTCAATCCCTAGCACACCAGAAAGTTGGAGTTCTACCCAGGGATACCCTGGCCAGGCTCTGCACTCCTGGGACAAGTTCTGGAGCTGCCCTTCCTCGGCTTGATCCCAGTGCACTCCTAATCACCAGTTCCAGTGATGCTTCTTCCAAGAAGTCTTCCATAATCCCTGACCCTGTCTCCAGTCTGGGGCAGGTGACCCTTGTTCTGTGCTCCCTCTATCTGCAACACACTGTTCTTGTGAACCTCCCCTGCATCCCTCTCCTCACCTCTTCCTTCAGCTCTTTGACAGCAGGGACTGTTTGTTTTTTTTTTTTTTTTTTCCTGAGACAGGATCTTGCTCTGTATTTTAGGCTGGCCTTGGACTTGTGGCAACCCTCTGCCTCAGCCTCCCAAATGCTAGGATTACAGGTGTGCAACAGCACACCTGGCCTTATGTTGTTCTTTTTAAGCCTCTGTATTGGGGTTGGGGATATAGCTCAGTGGCATAAGCGCCTGCCTGGCAAGTACAAGGTCGTGAGTTCGATCCCTGGTACCGCAAAAAAAAAAAAAAAAGCCTCTATATCTCTATGATGCAGCAGGGCCCAGACTTTCTCAGGACACATTTGATGAACAAGTGGCATGGGTAGGGAGCGGCTGTTGCCACTGCCGCTCTGTACTCTCTCAGATGTAAACAGGTTACCCAGCTGGGAGAGAAGACATCTGCTGCCTGGGTTGACATCTAGCACTGATGCATCTACCTTCTCTGAAGGTGGGTCCTTGTCCCTGGCCTCAGGTAGCTGGCACCCTGGTGGAGGGAAGGATGTTTGGTCCTGAAGGGGTTACCAGGTGCCTTTCTTGTTCCCTTCCTTAAGGCCCGATCACAGTACCCATTTCCTTAGAGCTTTTTGGGGGAGGGTATTGAGATAGGGTTTTCCTAGTCCCACCTCCTTTGCAGAGCACTTTATCGTACGTGAATATCTTTGACACGTGTGAATTGAGTCTTCTCCTAAATCCTGCAAACTGGGTATTACTACCATATCATTTTGAAGATAAGGAAATGAAGGCTCAGAGAAGTAATTTGCCCTAGGTCACCCAGCTAGTGAGCCAAGACTGACCTTAGGACTGACTCCCAAGTACAGGGTGTGTGCCACTGTGCTGCCTTTGCTCTGTTCAGCAGTAGTGGTGAAACTTAAGGTAGGGATGCTAGTCCAAGGTCCTGCCACACATGGCTCCCCACCCCATTCCCCAACCCTGGGATAGAGAAAGGGTACAGGATGAAAGGAAAGGTCACCACGTGAGTCTCAGGGATAGGGTATATGGGGATCTTTAGGGAAATGCCTGGGCACTACTATCTCATCTCTTGCACTTTTTGGCCACCTTGCCTTCCATACCCTTGGCCTGGGTTTGTTCCTGGCTGGTGGCCAGCATGAGCTCTTGCCCCAATTCTGCCGCTTGTGGGAGTTGGATAGAGGCACAATCCTTACGGCCCGTGAGGAAGCCTAGCCAGCCAGCGTGTTCTGCCGGGCCGCCAAGGAACTCATCAGTCCAGCCCACTTCCTCCCGCGGTCATCTCATGCCAGGGGCACAGGCAAGAGGGCCCCTCATCGTCCCCTGCCTGGAGTGTGAGATCTTGGGCTTCTGGCCCAGGAGAGGTACACAATTACCTAATGGGTTTATGTTTTAGATGGTGCGAAGGGGAGAGCCAGGGTGGACTGGAGCCCAAAGCAGGGACAGAGGTGAAGCAGCAGGGGCTGCCATGGGAAACTCACGCAGCTGAGCGGAGGCGGCAGGAGCCTTTATTCAAGGGGACTGTCCTAACCCTAGTTCCCATCCCAGCAGCTTGTTTGCTGAGAAAGTGGACCTGGCATCTGTGCTGCCTGACAGGGTACAGGGGATGCAGGCTGGTGTGGGTTGTTAACTCTGTGCTTCTAGGGGAGAGAATGGGAACTTGAATATGGAGCAAGGGCAGGATGGAGGGGAGGGTGGGATAGGGAGAAGTGAGAAAGTGAAAAGTGTCAGGAGCCGGAAGGAAAGGGGCTGGAAGGAGAATGAAAGTGGGCAGGGGAGGGATGAGCAAGAAGGATCAGTGCAGGAGCTGGGTGTGGTGATACAAACATCCTCGGGGGCTAAGGCAAGACGGATCATAAGAGGATCACAAGTTCCAGGCCAGCCTGTGAACCCTGTCTCAAAGTGAGAAACAGGGGCTGGGGATATAGCTCAGTGGCACAAGCACCTGCCTGGCAAGCATGAGGTTGTGAGTTCGATTCCCGGTTCCAAAGCAAGCAAAAAAAAAAAAAAAAAAAAAAAAAAAAAAAAAAAAAAGCATGCTGCAGTGGTCAGGTCTGTGCTTCTCTAGGCTTGGGTTGCCACACCATGTTTTGGGGCCAAAGTGCATCAGGGCCCGTGAAGGTCAGATGAGCCCAGCAGCTGTTAATTCTTAGCTGCTGGGTGAGGGCAGGAGTCAGCAGAGGGCCTGGAAGGTGAACTCCTGTAGAAGGAAGGGGAATTAAGTGACAGGATGTCACAGGGCAGAGTGGGGGACTTGGGAGGACCTCCTGTATACCAGACAGGGCACTACACATTTTCCAGGGAGCCTGCAAGAGCAGATGCTTCCTGCAGTGGGTGGCAGACAGGCAGTGCTCTTACCAGTACTGACAGAACTACTGGGTGGGGGCATATAAATTCAGTGAGGCCTTTGGATTGAGGATGCCCCTCTCTCAGGTGAATGCAAGGAGTCTGACAGGTGCTGCTGGAAACACACACAGTGTGCCAGGCACATCATCCACCCCTTCTCTGACTGTGGCCACCACAACCTGCATCTACACTCTGTCGGCCGCTGTGACTGTGACTCCAGGTGAGAGGACCCTCCTTGGGGGATCCATGGCAGAGCCCCCACTCTCTGTCTCCCCCTCAGCCTTTGGTTTTGCTCTTTAGCTTTGGCTTGGCAGTGCTAGCCCAACCCCAGCTAGGAAACCTTGTTGTGCTCCAAGAGCAAGGGGGAAGTCTTTCAGCAGTCTGGTCAACCCTAGCCACAGCCCACAGTCCCTCTGCCTTCTTTCTCTGGACCCCTGGGGGTTGTGGTGGTCAAGGAACCACATGTGGTCAGAGTCCCATGTGTGGCAGGCTAAAGGACTGCTCAGAGAAGGCAAACAGCAGCAGCTCTTGGGACTCGAATTCAACCTGCTCCCGAGATGTGGGCTCAACCTGCTTCAACATCAGCCAGAGCCCTTGCTTTCCGCTCATCCCAGAGGAAAAGTGTGTGGAGCGGTTCTGGTATGGCTGGTGCGTGCTGGCAGGCTGAGGGAGGAGGGGCTCCAGGGGTTCCAATCTGTCAACCTTCTCTTTATGTCCTCCTCCTCCCAGGTGCAAAAGCTACAGGCCTGTCTCCGTGGCAGTGATCCACCATCCTATCCACCATGAGTGTGGGACAGATGACCTACATGAGGAAGAAGAAGAAGAGGAAGAGGAGGAAGAAGAAAGCAAGCCTTCCATCCCAACCCAGGTGGGACCCATTGTTATGCCCACTGACCTGGGCATGGGCACAGTCCCTGGGGCCCCTGACTCAGCAGCGCCCATCACCATCTGGCGCTCTGAGAGCCCCACAGGGAAGGGCCAGGGTAACAAGGTGATCAAGAAGATAAAGAAGAAAAAGGAAAACGAAAAAGACAAAGACAAAGAGGAGGAAATGACAGATGAGAAGGCAAAACCGAAGAAAAAAGTCAAGAAGGGGAAGTTGATGAAGAAGAAAAGTCCAGTGAAATCAGAGTCTTCACCTGCAGATTTGAGCCCAAGAGAGTTGGCCCGGATGTCAGAGTCCAGCCCAGAAAGCCGCGCAGACCTGGACAGTGAGGACAGTTACCACAAGAAGCAGCAAGACGAACACTCTAGTGAGGATATCCTGGAGTCGTCATCACCCAGAAGAAGGGAGAAGAGCACCACCCAGGCCAAGAAGAATGGGACAAAGACCTCCTCACAAGCCAGGAAGGTGACCAAGAGGAAATCTCCCCCACTGTCCAGCCCCAATCTCAGTTGAGAGCAGCATGAAGAATAAATGGCATCAAGCCGGTAGCTCACCTCCTGCTGCTATTTTCCTTCCAACAGGGCTACTTCTTGCGGGAGGCAGAGAGCTCCGAGCATACTGGAACCAAGGGCCAGGGACGGGGGGGGGGGGGTTTCCTAAGGGCAATGCAGCTTCCAAGGAAATCCATGGGAAGATAAGTGGGAGGGAAACAGAGGGACAGGTGTTTCTTTGTACCATCCTAGGACCAGGGTAGAAGAGTACCTCTGGGCTGGGGCAGGAGGGTGGGCTTCCTGCCCCTGGGAGACTGGTACATGTGAAACCTACTTCTGGGATAGGGCAGTACTATGCAGCAGTACCACCAATAAACTGGACCTTTTCACCCTCTCTGCTACTGTGCCTGGCCTTTCCCTCCTTATGTGGCCCTAGGGAAGGTGCTTACGGCACCACAGGGGACATGACCTTCCTGTCCGTTGTGGTCCTGTTCCTGCTAGACCCTTGCAGAACTTTTGTGCTTAAGCCAGCCCCTTCCCCTGGCTCTTGCCAACACACAGCCAAAGAGCTCCTGACTGAAGAGCAAGGGGAGGGAGCTCACCAAGTCTGGGCAGCAGTGGCCCTTTCTGACTTTTTGCTTTGCCCCATGCAGAGGAAAGGGAGGGAGAAGCCTCATGTCCCAGCAGTGACTCACAAAGCTGTGAGATGAAGCTCTTGTGAGAAAACTGAGTGATCAGGATTTAGAACAAAGAATCAGTGGAGCTGTGGTGTGGGGTGGGGAAGAGGGACTGGAGCCAAAGGGCTGGCTGGGCCCAAGCCAGGAAGAGGGGTTGGGGTGGGAAGTGGACTCCCCTGCAACATCCCGGTTCCCCTTCCCCAGGCCTCTGTGTGGGAGCAGTGTGCAAGTGTGTGTGGCAGAAACCCTGATTCATTTAGGGGTTGTCAGAGACCAAGGAATAGCTGGGCAGGGGGTAAAAGGGGAGTACAGGGGCTCAAGTTGAGGGGCTCTAGATTTACTTTAGGAAGCACTTTCTCTACTATGCAGGCAAGACTGGCCGCAGAGTCAGCAGGCAGCTGCGTCCATGTGATAACAGTAGCTCGTATTTATGAAGCACCAGGCACTGTGCTAAGTAGTTCACACCTGGCATGGCAGGTCCTCACAGCAGACTGGTAATGCGGGTATCACCATCTCCCTTTCAATTTTAGTACGTGTGCTGCCGAAGCGAGCACACCATCTCAGATAGGAAAGCCAGCTTAACACAACAAAAGATGGCACAGGACAGTAACCTCACGCAGTCTGAAGCAGAAGCTCTGCTCTGAAACCACCTGTTGAGCGGAGAGCTGGAGAGAGGGAAGCTTGGGCGAGTGCTCTGTAGAAACACTGTTTATTCAAATGACAGGCAGGAAGCGCAGTGGCAGCAGGTGGATGACCAGGCAGGGGCTGGCAGGTTAGCACTGTTCCCTTATGTCCCCCACAGTCCTGCTTTGACAGCCACCAGGATGTAACCAGGATCAGAAACGCTTTCCCTCCTCTCCTTCCTGCCCCAAACTGAATAAATAGCATCCCTCTCCCCACAAAGGCTGGGGGAAACACACATGCTGAGCTTGGTGCCCCTTCACAGCCCAGAGTCAGGTGAGGGCAGAAGCTCAAAATGGCTTGTATGGAGCAGAAAACAAAACTGCTCCACTCTCTCATCTTCTTCCTCCCTGCCATACTCCCTCCCACCCTGGTCCCAGGACGGGTGGTCTGTGAACGTCTGAAGTGGGAAAACTGCTGCCTGGCATACACTGAGCTCAAGCTCACAAGGCCATCAGTCTGTCACCCATCCAGGCCGACCACCAAAGAGACTGCCACTTCACACCATTTATGGACAGAAAAAGAGGGCGGGGAGTGAGGCGGTGGTAGGCCTTTCACAGCCTCAGAGGTAACCAGAGTCCAAAAAGCAGGCCTCCTACCGATCCATCTCATCCAGGAGCGGGGTGGCATCGCCAGCAATGGACATGGGGGTGCTTTCGATCATGGGGCTGGGGGAGGGCCGGGGTGTCAGCCGCTGCTTCTGTTTCCGCCTTTCTGCCTCCTTCTCTTGCAACCACTGCTCCGCCATCTTTCCCCAGTCGATGGCTGCATGGCTGTTGGACCTGAGAGGAGAAAGGAAGGGTCTTTGAGATCAGCTCTCCTCTGGGGCTTGCTGTTAAGGAAGCCTTTCCACCAGTCACTGGTGAGTGCCCAGAGGTCAAGCATAGGCAGTAGTCCCCTTGCTGTGGCAGAGCAGAAGCAGCAGTGGCCAAATGCCACAGTGGCCTTTTAAAAATTTATTTATTTATGTCTTTTTGAGACAGGATCTCACTATGCAGTTCAGGTTGGCCTTGAACTTGCAACGATCCTCCTGCTTCAGCCTCCCGAGTGCTGGGATTACAGGTGTGTGCCACCATGCTCCGACTCACAGTGGCCTTTTGATCTTTCACTCCAAACCATTGCCCTGAGTCCCCACAGAGGATCAAGAGCACCTTTGTATCCTAAGCTCCCCTGGTCCTCATGATAACACCTGTTCCTACCAATAACTTGTCCTGGGCGGCTATCTGTATACTTACTTTGGCTGCTGTTGCCGTTGCCGGGAGCTGGAGGAGGGCTGGGGCTGGGCCTGGGCAGACTGTGGAGTGGTGCTGGCCTGGAGCTGGTGGTACTGTGGCGTGGTGATGGGTTGGCTTGGGGTTGTGTAGGAATAGCTGGGGGTCATTAGTGGTGTGGCCACTGGCTGCTGGGCTGGCGTCGGGAATACCTGGAGAGGTATGGACAGATCAGTGGAGATGGGTTGTGGGCTTGTTTGATTTTGATGCAGATTTCTGGGATTTGCAAGGGTGGGCTCAGCACAGAGCTTTGGAGCTGATTGGCTCCTGAGCAGACTGGTTCTGAGCAGCAGAGGGAGGCTAGCAATATGTCACAGGCACACAAGCCCACCAGTCCCAAACACTTCAGATTTCTAATGGCTTGAGGGTTCCAAATATCCTAAAGGATTCTGGAAAGGGAGAACCCCCTCTTATTCCCTTCCCTATCAAATGGGCTAGAGAAAAGGAACGTCTATTGGAGATGGTGCTTAAGGCTGAGGCAGTCCCATCTATGCAAATGAAGCTCTTCAAGGTGGACATGGCCAGAGATATCTAAGGAATGTAAGTCGGTAAGAGACAACTGTTCCCTCATTCCTTACCACCCCACGCAGGTAGCCTCCTCCCCAAGCCACATACATGGTAAGCACTGCTGCCTCCTCCGCTGCCACCGTAGCCATACTGGCTGGAGGCCCACTGAGCTGGGGTAGCGTTAGGGTTCTGACCCTGGCCTGTCACAGCAGCAATGGCACTGAACATCTGCGAAGTCATGTTCTGGGGCAGGGCATTCACAGCCCGAGTCAGATCTGTAAGCACAAAGGTGAGGATCAGCACGTCAGAGGTGAAAGTGCCCCAGCTCCATCCCTTCCAGTCCTAGCCCCAGGTGCCTCACCTGCCAGGTTGATGTTGGCTGGGGTAGCATTGATAGAGGCAGGAGTCCTCGTTCTGCTGCTGCTGCTGGGGGTAATGCCTGTGGGAAATGGCTGGAATTAGTTTTGTCCCCCCAGAAACCTATTTCTGGCTTCCCAGTTCAGGGGCTGGGAGAGGTGGAGGGGAACTTGTATAGGCCCTCCCTAGGAGGGACTAGGGGCTGGAAGACTGGGGCAGGAGTGAGACAAGTTACAAGGACAGCCTACCAGGGCCAATGATCACTTCAGTCAGGCTACACATGTCCTTCCAACCACACCCCAGAAGGTGAGGGAGAACAGAACTTACCTGGTACAGGATCCTGGTAGTGATCCTTAAACCATCTGAAAAGTCCATTCACAGTTGGGAAGATTTGGCCCCGGTACCGGAATCCCTCCGGAGTCACTGTTACATATTCTATCCTGGGATTTTAGAAAGAAACATACTGATGTACTTAGAGTAGCTGTGAGAGTGACCAGATCAAATGTCCACCATGTGAAGTAGCCACTGGGTGCTGGGGTAGAGGAGAGATGACAGTCTGCTGGCCCTGTGAAGTGAGACACATGCACAGCTAAGCTCAGTGAGGGCCAAATCAGTGGCCCCTACATGCTGCATGTAGGCTGCCAGGGGAAGGCTGGCTGGAGGGTGTGCCACCACACAGCTGCAGTGTGAAGGCAGCATCTACCGGTGAGGTGGAGACTGAGGTTACAATGTCAGGGTCAGAAGGGGCTCCTGGGGCCACAAAGTACAATGCCTCCTACACAGAAATTTTTCTGCAGTGCCCCTAGGAAGTGGTTAGTCTGCCCTTATTCAATACTCCTGAGAGAAGGACAATAGTTACGAAGAGGGCCTGAGTTCAGACCTGGTTCTTGTTCTAATGTGAACTCTGCCACTGACCACCTACGTGACAATGCATCACGTTATTAAACCAGAGTCTGCTTAATTTGTAAAACCAGCACTTCAACAAGCAGTGTGGGTGTGGGGACTGAGGAAGTTACATAAAGTGCTTACCACAACACCTAACTCAGGTTTGTACTCAACAAGGAGAGCTCTCAACAGTCAACTGCCAACGCCAAGTATGGCAAAGTTCTCACATTCAGCCAAAACCTGCTCCCTAAATCATCTCCAAGTGTGCATTCTGCTATACTTGCAGAATGCGCAAGTCTGTGTTCCTTTCCACAGGAAGCCATCATGACAGATCTGCTCCTGGTTAGAGGCCCCTGGCTTACTCAGCTATTCCTCATGGGACAGTAACCAGCCCCCCACACAACCCTGGCTGCTATCCTCTGGAAGCACTGCAGTGAAAAGCTTCTCGGGAGTACAGTATTTCAGACGTGCTCGGAGTATGGGAGGCTTGTCATCTGGCCCCCAGCCCCACTAATACAGTCTGAGCTGTGTTTCACATGTGCTCCATCCATACAGGGCTAAGAGCAGAAATGCATATGACTTGGGCAAGGGCCAAGAGAAGGACAGAGGACAGGGCGTGGACAGAAAAGCTTGGTGTGATCACTACTAGTGTGTGCAAGAGACACAGAAGGCCAGCTAAGGAAACAGGACTCTCCTCTAGCTTCAGGGTGATCTAGAGAGACACAGGCAAAGGCATGCCTCAGGAAGGGCAGCCTGCCAGTCATGTACAGAAGAGGCAGTGCAGGAGGCAAAGAAAATGCACCCGGACCCACCCACTTCAGTGTGGGCACAAGAGCCACACTGCAGCATTAATGAACCACTATGTGCCAAGAGTCCTGGGGAGGGTGAAGCAGGGAACACGAAGAAGAGACCAGTGTGCTGCCCCAGTCTTGCACCTGGCAATGTCTGGTAATTCCCATCACTGCTTGGGAGAGATGAGATGAATGGAACTCCCTTTTCAGTGCTGATGAATGTACTTTTAAGAATCTTTGGGGGCTGGGGATTTAGCTCAGCAGCACAGCGCCTGCCTGGCAAGCGCAAGGTTGTGAGTTTGATTCCCGGTACCAGAAAAAACAAAAACAAAAACCAGAGAATCTTTGCCTTTTGCCTCTACATCATCACCCTCTTTTCCCATCTCCAACCTCCACCTCCTCTATACACAGGCAAGAGAAGAAAGGCAGTGAGGTAGAAGCAGAGCTGCATGGCTCCTTCTAGTCTATCTGTGGACCCCAGTGGCACCACTTCCTCAGCACCAGTGCTCACCTGGGTTTACCCCGGGGCTGGTATCCCAGGAGGAACTTGCCGGGCAGTTCCTTGCAGGCACAGATGAAATAAGGGATGAAGGTGGGCTTCTCCTTCTTAGTTTTGATGAGCAGCTCCTCTAATTTCTGCGGGGAGAATGAGGGGAAGAGGTTGGGACAGCAGCATGCTTGGTACACGTCTGGCACATTCATATGTATACTTCTTTTGTCACCTGAGGGCCCCCTACACTGAGGGGAAGTGTATATCCTTAGAGCCTGCAAGGTCCCTCCCGGCTCACCTTGCGGTCCCCACCACTGCAATCCTGATAATACTTGTGGTTCAGAAGGTCCCGTGCAAAGGATGCCATGGGCTGGACATAGCGGGCAACAATCTCATCCAAGTCTTCAAATTCCTTTGGGAAGAAGATAAAGGCTCCATGTGATACACCTAGATCTGAAAGTCCTAGCCCTTCATCAGCAAATCTACTTTATGAGAAACCCACGTGGGGTTTACTTCTTGGTCCTGCTAAAGCTGTACTTCATTGCAAGGTTATCTTCAGTTTATGTCACTTTGAGTCAAACACAGACACACTGGCTTATACAGCCCAAAGTTTGTGATTCTTCCCTGGTTCTTGGGAACAACAGGGAATGTCATCAGACATCACCCAACACAGGAATGAGAAACTGGATACATGTGTATGTACACACAGGCATTTTCTCCCCCTGCTCACTGGATTCATTTTAAAATTTGGAGGACAGGCAAGGAGACAAAAACATACAAAATAAACAAAATTCATTCTACATCCCACCTATTTGCTCTCCAGAGCTAAAATACATATAATGCATCCAAGTTACTAATGCCCAGTGAAAGTCAACAGAAAGGTCTCGTTTCTGGAATCAGGAGCGGGGCTGGTGGCAGGTGGGCAGGCATGTGTCTCACCTCACTGTTGATCCACAGAGTGGCTCCCAGGCTGAAGGCATTTTCCTTGCCCTCCTCACGCACATCCACATGCTGGTAGATGCCATCACTGACTTTCCAGGTCACAGTTAGGTGGTTCTCTCCCTTGCTGCTCGGTCGGATGATAACGTCACCCTGGTCCATGGTCTCCATCATCTTCTCTGCTTGCTTGAAATTGATATTATGGAAGGATGGATGTGCAATCACTCGTTTGATGTACGCTAATGAGGGCAGGAGAGAAGTACAGACCAGGTAATGGGGCTGGGAGCCAAAACAAATGGGACAGATCAGGGCTTAGTTTCTGACCCACCATAGGATCAACTCTTTTACCCTCTCTGGGCCTGGATTCTCTGTTATAAATGACATGTTAGACTGGGTTCTAGGATGCTGAGAAAATGAGATTTAAAAGGCAAGGCCTTATTGAACAGATGTGAGCACAACAGTCATGTCACACAGGACTCCCTTTCTTAACATCTCTGTGCCTCAGCCCCTGAAGTTGAGCTCCCACTCCTACTGGGATACACACACACACACATACACCCACACACCCCCACACCCACTCCCCCCACACCCCCCTGCCTCAGTTCTATACTGGGAGAGCTACCAAGATTCAGGGGAACACACTCACTGGTACGCTGCTGCTTCCGCTTCATGTCTTCCTCTTGCTTGTGATCTGCTGCTTCAGCATCAAAGTCATAATAGGTATCCTTGGGCAGTTTCCACTCGTTGTTCCTGTCCATGAGGTCTGAGGTTCGGCAGGTCAAGTCTGCACTGAACTTCTCGATGTCAATCTTCATGATGCGGCAGTGAACAGTCATTCCCACCTAGACCCACAGAACAGGTGAGCTGGAAGGGACAAAGATTATATAGCCCAAAGCCCTATTTCACATATGCAAAAACCAAAGTCCAAGCGGAAAGGTGAGACCTGACCAAAGCCCACCAGCTAAGAAGAAGTTTGGGGATGAGTCTGATGCAAACTACATGTCATGTTCTGCACTGATACCTCCCAGTCTAGGCAAGAAACCAACTAGAGTCTGTTAGATTTACCCTGTCACTCTTCCCTTCTCTCCTAAAGTGGCTACTACTGCTTCCAAGGTGTGTTTAAATTCTCACTGCCCTTTTTGGAAGGAAAGCAAAACAATGGCTGTTTGCTGTACCACAGTCTATTTGCTTGAGCCCTGTTGTCTAAATAATGGCAAAAGTTGTCAGGCACAGTGGCGCAAGCCTGTAATCCCAGCACTCGGGGTTGCTGAGACAGGAGGATCATTGCGAGTTCGAGACCAGCCTGGGCTACAAAGTGAGCTCAAGCCCAACCTGAACTGCATAGCAAAACCCTGTCTCAAAAAGACAAGAAAAAAAAAAAAGGGCTGGGGATTAAGCTCAGTGGCACAGCGCCTGCCTGGCAAGCGTGAGGTCATGAGTTTGATTCCTGGTACTGGAAACCCACCCCCTCCTCCCAAAAAATAAATAATGGCAAAAGTCAGTTACTCTGCATGGCTCTCCTGCTAAAAATCTCCCCAGCTTTGTTATTAGGAATGTGTTGCGCTCACTTCAGCAGCACATACACTAAACTAGGAATGTGTCTTCCCAGTGCTCCTAAGGTCACAACTCTCCTGGATTCGTAACACTCAGAAGCAGAGAATCTGGCAGAACTGACCTCAGCCATATCACTGACTGAGTGATCCTGAAAAGACACATGACTTCCTCTGAAAAAACAAAACTATGCTTTCCCATTAGTTTGTGGGATTAAAAGCAACGTAAGTTCAATGTCAAGTACGGTGTCTAGTGAATGCACAGTAATGGCAGTCATGGCACAAGAAAATTAGGAAAGTGAGGGATTTACTTAAGGATTTGTGCTTAACCCTCTTAGGCAGAGTCCATTTGAATGTGCCCTGTCATCTGGTTGTGCTGTGCAAGCCCAGAGGTGGCCTGTGCACAGGGCTATGCCACACGTTTTTATCCATCTCCTACAACAGTGCCATTTGGCCTTGGGGGAAAAGCAGAGCCTTTTTGTTTCACAGCATGTGATGCTAAGCCCTGCTTCCTGCCCTCTGCCTAAACCTCAGCTTCCCACACCACACAGGAAGGGAGCTCACGCTCAAAGGCTGGCAACAGGCAGAAACTGCCTTACAAAGGATGTGGACAAAGGCAGCTACTCATTCAGATGCCGCTCACCCCCTCCTCTTCCAGCTAGTTAGAAATCTTCCCTGAAACTCCACCAGCAGGCACTGGGAATGGAGCCTAACTTCTGAGGGGAGAGCCCAAAGTTAGAGAACCCTACTGGTCCAACCTTAGGCCAGTCACTTATCTACCTTCACTCGCTCCTCCGGTCGCTTTACCACTTTGTCACTGAGGAATTTGGTGGGGATGAAGCCAGTGACACCATTGTCTAACCGAGTTTTGACACCAATGGCCTGGCCTGGGCACGAACCGCTGTCGAAGTGGTTCCAGACCTAGAAAAGGCATGAGGAAAAGAGGATGATCATTAAGATTCTGGAGACTGCACATTCAGAACAAGAGCTGACACTTGGCACTAGCCCGAAAATGCAGTCACAGGCTGAGACTTTCAGCATCGATGGTGTTCCTTGACTCACAACTGATGCTTGGCACCACAGGCCATCAGCTGAATCCTCCCTGCTTACACGATGTACATCCTGCTAGCTCCAAATGAGGCCCTTCCCCTTTTGTTCTGCCCTAGTGAGCACAGAAATGTTTACTCAGCCTTCTGAGAACAATTCACTAAATCGAGGCATCCCTTGGTTGTCTTAGGTCCCGGACAAGTAACACCACCTTCCCGAGGGGAAAGCTGAGAAACTGTCATTTTTACTGTCACCTTTACAATCGACCTAATACCGTGTTGAGGCCCACAAAAAGCTTTTAAGTGTTTTTTTTTTTTTGGACCTGGGGATTGAACCTAGAGCCTCTGCATTGAGCTACAGCCCTAGCCCTTTTTCTTTTTTTTTAAATTTTAAAACAGGGTCTTGCTACATTGCACAGGATAGACTTGCACTTGCAATCCTTCTGTCTCAGTTCTCAGAGTGCTGAAATTATAGCTGTACACCACCATGCCCAGCATAAATGATTTTTGACTGTCAAAAAGGCAGATGATGCTTAGAAGCATGTGGGATGAAATTAAAAGAGCATGGAAATGAGCCAGGGATGTAGCTCAGCAGCACGGAGCCTGCCTGGCAAGTGTGAGGCCCTGAGTTCAACTCCCAGTACAAAAAAAAAAGCGTGGAGAATACAAAGATTGAAAGGAGCTGGGTGTGGTGGTGCACACCTATATTCTAAACACTCAGGAGGTTGAGGCAGGAGGATCGATGTGAGTTTGAGGCCAGCCTAGGCTACATAGTGAGTTCAAAGCCAGCCTAAATTACATAGTGAGACCTTGTCTCAAAAACCACAAAACCAAAAAAAAAAAGGAAAGGAATCTGCAGGCATCTGCTAACAAGCACATACAGGGACACTGCGTCTATACTGTATGAAAGAAACACAGGACCTCCCTTCCCTAATCTGGTGGAGTGACCTATCTAGAGAACAGGGCAAGAATTAAGGGCTAGTGTGACCATGCCAGAATAAAGGAAAATACAAGTAATGTCACAGATCCATACAGAAGAATTTCATGTTAAACCTGTATGTATCTACCTCTCTTCTTTTTCACTATGCAGTTCAGACTGGCCTTGAACTCACTTTGTAGCCCAGGCTGGCCACAAACTTGAAGTGATCCTCCTGCCTCAGCCTCCTGAGTGCTAGGATTACAAGCATGCGCCACCACACCCAGCCTTCTACTTCTCTTCTTTGTGTACTTGCTTGATAAGAGTATTATCTAAAATACTCCCATTTCTGATTCCTTTTTAAGATCACCAAGTAGGCCATTCACAGAAATCCACTGACCATAACACTGCAGCACATACCTCACTTAGTTCAGGGAAATTGTCTTGCTGACAGAAGGGACACTGCCATAGCCCTGTCTCATCGTTGCGGATCGCCTGATCATAGCTTTCGCCCTGTGGACGCCTGTGAGCAATACCAGTGACATTGCAAATGATGAGCTTTCCTGAAAGAAAAAGGACAGAAGGGAACAGGATAAGAGCAGTGCAGAGGTGACTCTTTCACATCATCCTTTTTCTGACAGAACATCTGACCTAACAGTATCTCTACTGATTACCTTCCTCTCCTGAAGAAGGCAGACCTTCCCCCAACTGGATGGTAAGAGAAAATGAGATGCATGTGACTCCATTAAGATCCCAAAAGCAGGTTAGAAGCATAACTCGATTCTGATCTCAATTTTGACTTCCAGCGTAGGTTGTATTGTAAAAAACAACAACAAAAAACCTCCCTTAGTCTTCCCTACCTATAGTACAAACCAGCCTCATTCTATTGGAATCCCATTCTGTGTCCCCCAACACATTCTTCTCTAACTAAAATATGACCCTAGAATTTACCAATGTAAAAAGTTTCTGGTGTTTCTTTGGTTAACATATTGAAGATCTCCTCTGTATTAGGAGAGCGGTAGGCTGTCCGAAGGTCCTTGTATCGACAGCTCAGTTCTGCCCGGATGTCATACAGTGTGATGTGTTTGTCACCATAGCCCTGGAAAAAAAAAGTCTGTCAGGAGAACCCTTGTAATTATTTCCCAACCTAAGCCATGAAAGATTTTGATTTTGTCTTTTTGAGACAGGGTCTTGCTATGCAGTTCAGACTGGCCTTGAACTCACTTTGTTACCCAGGCTGGCCTTAAACTCACAACAATCCTCCTGTCTCAGCCTCCTGAGTGCTGGGATTACAGGCGTGTGCCACCATGCCCCCTTTTTTTTTTTTTTTTTTTCCTAAAAGACAGGCTCTCACTGTGTAGTTCAGGCCGGCTTTGAACTCACTATGGAGCCCAGGCTGGCCTCAAACTCATGGCAATCCTCCTGACACAGTCTCTTGAGTGCTGGGATAACAGCTATATAATGCCACACCTGGCTGCCATGGGGGATTTCAAAGAAAGTAGTAGGCCCGTTGGCTCCTATCAAGGCTTCTTACCATCTTTCCCTTTATTAAAGAAGGTTTTCTTTTTTTTTGAAACTCATTTCTCTACCACTGAGGTACATTTCCAGCTCTTTCATTTTTGAAATAAAGTCTTATTAAGGCATGAAATTATCATCCTCCTGATAACTGGGATAGTGTGGCTACTATGCCTAGTTCACTAAAGGAAATTTTCAAAGTCAGCCATGGGACGCTGTAATGAAAATGATTCGTGAAAATTCCATGTGTAAAACAAATGTAGCTGGGAGTGGTGGTGCACTCCTGTAATCCCAGCACTCAGGACATTGAGGCAGGAGGATCACTGTGAGTTCGGGGCCACCCTGGGCTACAAAGTGAGCTCAAGGACAGCCTGAACTGCACAGTGAGACCCTGTCTCAAAAAGACAAAAAAAAAAAAAAAAAAAAAAAACCAACCCAAAAAACCCCACAAATATAAAGCTGCAATGTTAGGAAGAAAGAGGGTCTAGAAGGAAATTCTAGTGTTGACATCTTCCCACTACTTCCTGCCCTTCACAACTATAGGCATATCTGTCACTTTTCTGGCTCCTTGATAAGTCTGTGAAAAATGTCCTCGAGAAACCTGGTAGCGCCCAGGCCAAGAGGAGACTACAGCCTTACATACTAACAGTATTGCAGGTTCTCTGGACAGCTGCTGTCCAAGTTTCTTCCCATCCAGGCCACTGGGCATGGGTTTTTGTGCCAGGTCTTCCACACTGCCACCACTAACCTGTCTTTCCAGTTCCTCTGCAAAGGCATCGAGGTCCAAGTCCTTGAGACGCTCTGGGTTTTCCAAGATTTCTTCAAGGGCTCCTGCAGGATTGGCATCCTCAGCTGATTCATCATATTCCAGGGCATCCACTGCCATCTTCCTGGCCCACTCATAGGTCTCAGGGTGGACTCGGGAACCATCAAGGACTTCAATGTATGAGTCAGTGCTGGAGGAGAGGCAGAAAAGGAACAGGATATAGAACACGAAGCTTCTAGTAAGAACCCAGATGTCCACCAATGGGGAGCTGGTTAAATAAATCAGGGCACCTCCATATGATTAAAAAGAATGAGGTAGATCTATGTGTGCTGACATGGGAAGATGGCCACAATATACTGATACGTGAAAAATGCACTGCAAAACACTATGAACTGTATGATCCTATTTTTGTAGTAAATGGGTAGTTAGTAAATGCATAGCAAAAATAAAATTAAGAAAAATTGCACTATACATAAAAATTGTTATGGTAGTTATCTCTGGGAAGTGGGATTATGGGGGACTTCCACTTTCTGTACAATCTTTGTATATGTTGAATTTTCTATGATGAACTTATATGAATCTTAGGATAAGATGAATAAGAATGGGGGAAAAAAAAACCTTCAGAAATTTGCTGGTGGCTGTTTTCCCCCATAAAGCCTTCCCAGGCTGATCTTGCCCGTGCACTCACATGGACCTATGTTATTCGTGGAGTGTTAACAGCAAAGCTGAGTGGAAAATGAAGTTTTAGAACTTGAAGCCTATTTCCCCACTGACTTCCATTACTGAATGAGGAGCTATGTGCCCGTGGAAAAGATCCTCCAAAGACTGAGTTGATAACTTCTGGAGAGGAAGAGGTCAATAGTGAAGTCCAAAGTCCAAGAGAATAGAACTTTCTCTCAATAACATCACTTTAAAACAACAAATCTCTCTCCCCCTTCCATACTTTTTCATACCCACACTTTCCATTGCCCCCGCTATTCCCACCCTTATCTGGCTGCAACCAACCATAGTAACAAAAGAAGTTTGTGTCCAGTAAACAAAATCTTGTGTTTTGACTCTTTAATTTATAAACTAAATTGGTCCTTTAATGTTTCTCACATGAAAAAGGCCTCTAATAATTTAACTGATCTTTTCCATAGGTCAGGGGCTCTTGACATATATATATTCCTTACCTTTTTTGTTTGTTTGTTTGTTTGAGACAGGGTCTCACTACGTAGTTCAGACTGGCCTTGAACTCACTATGTAGCCTAGGCTGGCCTTTAACTTGTAGTAATCCTCCTGCCTCAGCCTCCCAAGTGCTGGGATTACAGGCATGCACCACCATGCCCAGCTCCTATCTTTAAACATTTTCTAGTTTAAATGACTTGGGGGCCTGGACACCCCTAATCCCCTGAAGCCCCAAATTACAGCCCAAGAGAATTCCTTCCAGCCCATCTAGGCAGAGGGCATCACCTGTCCCCCAGGGAGGCGGTGTCAATCTTGAGGAAGCCAGCACAATTCATGAAGACTTTGGGACCCATGTGGCACATGGTGACCAGCTGGGTCCGACTTTCAAGTCTAGTGTTGTTCTGCTTCAGGATCTAGGGGAGAAAGCTGGAGTGAGCCAGTGCAGTAACCAGGTTGTCTATCCCTAGCCTGCTTTCTAGTCTCTGTAAAACCCTCCATGACTCCATGGTGGGAACTCTGTTTCCCTTCAATATCTTTTTTTTTTCCCTGAGACAGGATCTTGCTATGCAGTTCAGGCTGGCCTTGAGCTCACTCTCTGTAGCCCAGGCTAGCCTCAAACTCACAACGATCCTCCTGCCTCAGCCTCCTGAGTGCTGGGATTACAGGCATGCGCCACGCCTGGCTCCCTTCAATATCTAACCTACTATCTACCATTAAAATAATTTAATTAATGAACTATATTATACCTATCAAAGACCACATATAGGTAATGTATGGCTTAAAAACATGTGACATACACCACAGGAACCACTACTTAAACTGGTAAGAACAGATGCTACACCTGATTTTAGCCAAAAGGCCGAGAAACGATAATAACCATTACTTAACTGCCACTATTGATTTTTTTTGGAGACAGTGTCTCACTATGCCATTCATGCTGGCCTTGTACATGTGATTCTCCTGCCTAAAATTCTCAAGCGCTGGGATTATAGGAGTGTGCTGTCATGCCCAACCCCTATTACTCATCTTAAGAAAAAGATTGTCAATAGCTTTGAAGCTCCTTGCATATTCCTTTCTCTGAGAAACTCTACTGTCCTGAGATTGGTGTTGCCCATTCTCTCTTGCTTTCTCCTTTGTTTTAAATCATGGTTTATGACCATTTTTTCAATGAGTCATTACAGCACAGCAGTGAGGAATATAAGTTTGGCCACCTGGATCTGAAAACTCTTTCACTAGCAGCTTGATTATGGACAAGTGACTTTTACTTCTCTGACCTTGGGCTTCCTAATCTGTTAAATCATACTCACAAAATCTATCTTTATAATGAAACAGTACCTTTTAAATTTCCTGATTCAACCCAATCTTACCTTCAGAAGGTGGGTCCCTTTTCGAGGCCCCAGGCCACAGACATACTGGATCAAAGCCTGGCTATAAGGATGGGCAATGGCACGGTTGACATCGACCCCGACCTCATTGACTCGGTTGATAAATTCACAGTACAAGGCATTGAGCAGTTCCTCTTTCACAACATGCTCCTATCAACATACAATGGGCAGGGATAAAGTTACTGTGCTTTTCTGTTCGTCTAATGTGCCTGTCACATCCTACTCACCTGCAATGGGTGAAACTTGAGACACAGGATGTCTTCGTCAGAGCTGCACACCTGGGCAAACTCTATCAGAGGGTCTTGGATGCGCCGGGCCAGGGAGACAGCTTGTCTCAGTACTGGAGGGTAATCCCGGAACTCTGCCTGGAGTCAATGAGGGGCATTCAAGGGTGTTAAGGTTCTCTCAGTGCCAACATCAAGAAGAAATGTAAACCACTATAGCTTGAAGCCACTTTTTCTTTTGACACCTTTTTTCTTGGAATCACCTTAGTCTCTTGGGCTCCCAATCTGTGCAATAATGGGCAACATGGAAAACTACTGCATAGAAAGTGTACTAGTTTTCCTATTAAAACTCTCTGGGATTTGGAGCACTTGCCTGGGCATACCCTGTGGGTGGGGCTTCAACATTACCTCTGACTTTTTGCTGTTCATATAGAGAATGGCCAACTCGTTGTCAACCAGCTCCACTCCAATAGAAGACAGCTGTTGGCCCTGGTCCAGCTCATGCACAATGCGCTTTATATCCTCAATCAACATCTGGGCATCCCTGGAGGGACGAGGAATAGTAGTCAAAAGATGTATTTCCTCAGGGATAGATAGTCTCGTGATTGGGATGAGTAGGGGTGGGGAAGGAAGAGCTTCAAAGATAAAAAGGAACATCCCCAGAAATATCAATACTCTTGCTGGGCACATACCCATTCTGTTACAGGGACATGCCAAACTCAACAGTAAGGGATGAGTGACTTTGGGTCAGATTTGGCCCAGTGCTTTGGTGGTCCTACCTGTTCTCTCCTGCAACTGTTACCACATGGGGTTTCTTGTTCAGAAGAAATTTCTTTAGAGTTTCAATGTCTTGCGCCTGGAATTAAAGAAAATTAGAGCTAAACGGCTCTGTGCATGGGGAGATTTCAAGCTCCTTAAGTAGCTTGAGATCTTATAAGACCAAAAAGTTGTAAAGTTTTCCAAGAGTATCTGATCCAAGCTGCCACCAAGGATTCAATCCCATTTGTCAGGTTGGTTAGGACGCTTCTGCTTAATCGATTCACCGATCAGAACCGACTTTGGTGAAACTAGTAGCCACTGGTCAGAGCTGAAGCATGGAGAGATCCCTTTTATTGTGAACCTCAATCTGCTTCCCTCCAATACTTAGCCACAGGTCCTAGTTGTCCCCCTATCCCTCCAACTTCCCAGGTTTCACGTTTTTTTTTTTTCCTGGCAGTATTTGGGATCAGATCCAGAGCCTTGTGCATACTAGGCATGTATTCTACTACTAAGTCATATCCGCAGCTTTTTAATGCAGTTTTGTTCCTCCATCCTAGAAATGCGAGACATCTTTATTTTCAACTTTCAAGTATCTTGCTCATTTTCTTTTTTTTTGGTCTTTTTGAGACAGGGTCTTGCTATGCAGTTCAGGCTGGCCTCAAACTTGCAACAATCCTCCTGCCTCAGCCCCCTGAGTGCTGGGATTACAGGTGCGCACGGCCACGCCCGGCTTAATTTTCTAAACAGAATTCAATACCTTCCTGTTGTGCCCCAAATCCAGCTGGGCTATGTATAGATGGCCTATTGCATAACTACAGGTCCAACAGGGTAGGCACCTAAACAGTTTTTGTCCCTCTTTAAATAAGACTCTCAATGTTAGACATGATGTATTGTATGTTGTTTAACAACAACAGAAAATACCCTAGGGCCTTTGGCTTGAGTATTATAAGTCTGTTAATACTTTCTAAGATTATTATGTTTCTGGCTTAAACTCGGGTGTGAACAACTAAATATATTTGGATCTTATTTGTATAAACCATGGCCTGGTAGGACTATGTTCATCCCTATTTTTTTGGTACTAGGAATCAAACTCAGGACCTCATGCTTGCCAGGAAGGTCTGTGCCACTGAGCTATATTCCTGGGCCTTCTAATCTCTACTGTAAGATTTTTATTGTGAAATGCTTTTGTCATTCTCTTCAGAATGGGGGTCTGACAAGAAAACTAAGATAGTATCAGGATAAATAATTTCAGACATATACAAAGTAGATGGATTCAAATCTCTCTCTTTTTTTTTTTTTTTTAAATTCCTCTTTTCTTGGAAAAGGAGGCACTGAAAGACTAATGCAGGGAAAAGGTTGGCTTAATGCCCCACTGGCTTTCAGCTCCTGGAACAGTATGACCCAGATGCTGGTAACAACAGAAGCAACAAAAGCAGATCCAGAAGCACACAAGTCCTAGGAACTGGCCTCAAGCCAGAAGCAAATTCTGTACCAGATAACATGAGTGCCATCTACTGCCATGGATGTATGACTGATCCCAAGCGATGAGACATTAGTGATTAGATCAGAAATAATCAAGGTCTTATATGGGATGCTGCTAAGACCATAGCACTTATCCCACTGGATCACATGATGCACTTGCTAACCCCTGTCCTGGAGACTTGCCTTCTTTTCTCGCTCTTCCTCTCTCCATGCAGTTCGTCTTTTGGTAAAGTGGGGCAGCCGGAGAAAATCTGTCACTTCTCCTTCGCCATTAACCAGGGCACAGAACACAGGATGATCTCTGGCAGTCAAACGAAAAAGAAGAGTGTAATAAGAAGCAATATGAGGCTATAAATAAAAGAAGAATGAAATGAGAGTAACAGTAAGAAGGTGCAGAGCAGGTAGAGACAGACAGTTACCTGGCAGAAGAAAAAGCAATGCCTAGGACTCGAATGCCTTTCCCTTGGTTTTCATCCATAAAGTCGTCATCTTCTTCTACCTGCTGATCTGGTCTGTAGGGTGCAACCCTCAACCAGTTGTAGAGCTTCCGGCTACAGGCCTAGAGAGGAGATACACCAGACACTATGATCATCAAAGTCACCAGCTATACTAAGAAGAAAAGTACAGGTAAACGTGTACAAGGTCAAAACAAACACACATGTAAGAGGTCATGTATTCACAATGTGCACAAGCTTCTAGCCTCTTGGTAGGCTTACAACACAAATGCACACCTCAATTTTGGGAATAGGACAATACACAGAGGACAGCAACAGAAACAAGGATTGACTGGGAGAAGGGAGGAAAGAGGGTCAAGTAGAGAGTTCTTGGGTTTGACCCTTGTGCCTAGTTTGTACTGCCTCTCAGACTATGCTCCACATGCCCCCACCATGTCTCTGTTACCCATAGGATCACTACAAAGGGGTTCTTTCATTCCCAGCTCTAGTCCAGGGAAACAAGACTAAAAATAAGACTATCCTCACCTTTATGACATAGTCCTTGGCCTCAGCCAGGAGCTTGTTCTTGAGCTCTTTGGCCATCTGCACATAGAGGAACTGCTGTAAAGCTCGCTCAATGGCCATGGTGCGCTGCCGGTTCCACTCCTGTACTTGGTGGCTGAACTCATCTCTGTAGTAAAACTGTTTGATTTCTTCAAAATATGTCTGGTCACTGCCATAGCTGAGAAGATACAAAGCTATGGTGTTAGGGATGGAGAAAAGGTGACACTTGGATGTCCATGAATACTCTGAATGAGCTAAGGACAATGGATTGCTCTAAAACAGTGGTTCAAATTCCCAAGGGACCCCCCTCCCACCAAGAGTCCCCAGCCAAGGGCTTTGCTTACCCTTCCACTCCCTTCATATCTATGCTGATGTCAATGGTGAGCAGCCCCTCATCTTCGGCCAGGCCCATCTTGAGGAACTGGTCATCTCTCAGTTCTTTAACGGGTTTATTCTTTAAATATTTAAAGGAATAGGCGTAGTGGGCTTCATCCACATCCTGTACATTGAGAGGGAATTATTAGCCTATAGATAGGCATGCCTCAGCCCTGGGAGAAAAGGCTGCCTCAGTGCATGCAGCAAGACAGCTTGGCCAATGGAAGGCACAAGACTCAGTCACCCAAACAGAAAACAGCCACATCTTGAATCAAAACCTTTTATCCAGCTCACCTTTCTACCTTTCTTGGTGGGGGCTATATTTAGCTTGGCTCTCTCCTGGAAGGTCTGCCTCAGCACCTGCCGGACAAGTGGCTCACGGGCAATCTGCAGGGCTACCATGTAGCGGGCACCTTCCAGCACAGCTTCTGGAGTAGGGAACTGGCTGTGGAGAAAATGGTGGAGCTGCAGGATTGGGGTGTCTTAGCCCTCAGGCCCTTCCTGACAGCCATATACTACACACCTACCTGCAAACATAATCCTTGGCCAGCTCCAAGGGTTCTGCGGGAAACTGCTCTGTCTCATGCCGCTGGTAGCTGTCCCGGAGGTTCTCCCCAAATTGCTCAGGAGTAAGCCCAAACTTTTTGGCCAAGCCATCTGAAACAAACGGCAGAATGAAGGTTTAGCCAGCAGCTGGCCAGACAAACCTACTGGCTTTCAGAATCTAGAGTAACAGGCTGAGGGCTGGGAGTTTAGTTACGTGGTATAGTACCTGCTTGGCAAACATAGTGTCCTGAGTTTGATTCCCAGCAAAAAAAAAAAAAAAAAAAAAGAGTAACAGTTTGTATATGAGACTCTTGAGTTTTTATGTTTTGGTACTGGTAATCAGGACCTTGTGCTTGCCAGGCAGGCACTTGAGACTTCATTTTTGTTTGAGACAGCATTTCACTATGTAGTTCAGGCTGGTCTTGAACTATGTAACCCAACCTGGTCTCAAAGCTGTGGGAATCCTGCTTCTGCCTCCCTAGTGCCAGGTGTGCACCACCATGCCTGGCTTGTATACCAGACTTTAATAGGGGCATAAATGAACAGGACCAGGCTGCCAAAGAATAATGTAAAAACTGACTTGCCCGAAGAGCTTTTATGAGCATAAGGTATAGGATGGACCCTTCCTCTGATGGTGAGATTCTCACTACTTCATGATTTCTTTTTTTTTAGGTACTGGAAATCAAACTCAGGACCTCATGCTTGCCAGGCAGGTACTGTGCCACTGAGCTAAATCCCTAGCCCTTTACTTCATGATTTTAGAGGGGGCAAACCATTACCATAGGATGGCAGAGGGTGGAGGGAGCACTTATGGGGACCATGTGGTAGGTTGGTTCATCACTGGACTGGTGCTTAACTCAGATAGCCTTCCTTTCTTTCTTATTGGTCCTCTTCCTGCATAACCCCATTGCTCAAGGCTTGAATGCCCAGGTCCCAAAGAAGCTGGCTGTTACCTAGCCCTGCACTCTGGCAGATGGTGTACATGTCTCGCCGGGAGGCCTGCTTGAGCTCTGGTCCCCTCTGCTCTTCATCTTCTGCTTCCTCACCTTCACCTGAGAAGAAAATGTGAGGGGAATTAGGCTCTGCTTTCTGTCACTCCCAAGGATCTGACACATGTTGAGAAGCGCCAGCCATCAAGCCTCCCCATTTTGTTTTCCATTACTTACCTTCTTCGTCTCCCTCTTCTCTCACGCGCTTTAGCTTCTTGCGGCTAGCCTTGGCAGCATTCTGCATCTTAGGGATATCACGACCATAATAAAGCAGGAAATGGTTATAGACATCTTTCAGCTCATCCATGGACTGTACATCCTTGAGCCTGAAAGGAAGGTACATAAAAGCTCAGTTGTCACTGGGGAAGCAGTGTATCTAAGTTTCGCTACAAGGAGTCTAAGTCTCAGAGGCAAGTTCCAAACTAGGATAGGTGCTTGGATTTTCCAGTCAATACACACACAGAAGCCCCAGACCATACTTAGAGTGCAACAAGGTATCTTAATGGAAGAAAATGTCAAACTGAAATGGCTATTGGTGATTGTGAGAAATGGAAGCATAAGCAGACAAGGCAGCATGTCTCTAACAAAGTCCAAAGTCCTTGAGACGCCTCTTCAGTTATATGGTATTGGCCACTAAAACTATGTGCTGTTCTCATCACCTCCCCAACTGTCAAACCATCTTCTGATTATAATTTGGTTTCCTGTATTGCTTTGTTTATGTGGAATAAATATCCAGATCACCAAATCTGAATATCTGATACTTTTAACAGCTAAAATTTTCAAAAGATAAATCAGTGACTTTTACATACTGATATGGATAACTAAGATGAATCTGTCAGAATACTACTTTTGATTATTAACAAGTAGGATTTCTTTTTAAATTGCATTTTTTTTTTCTTTTTGTCTTTTTTGAGACATAGTCTTGTTATGCAGTTCAGGCTGGCTCTGAGCTCACTTTGTAGCCCAGGCTGGCCTTGAACTTGTCTTGATCCTCCTGCCTCAGCCTCCCTAGTGCTGGGATTACAGGTGTGTGCCACCAAATTTATTTGTATTGTTAAGACAGGGTTTCGCTATGTTTGTATGTATGTATTTATGTATGTATGTATGTATGTATGTATGTATTTATTGTCTTTTGAGACAGGGTCTCACTATGCAGTTCAGGGTGGCCTTGAGCTCACTTTGTAGCTCAGGCTGGTCTCGAACTTGCGACGATCCTACCGCCTCAGCCTCCCAAGTGCTGGGATTACAGGTGTGTGCCACCAGGCCTGACAGGGTTTCCTATGTACTTCAGGATGGGCTTGAACTTGCAGCGATCTTCCTACCTCAGCCTCCTGATGCTGGAACTACAGGCGTATACCACCATGCCCAGTGACAAGTAGGATTCTTAAGGGATGAAACACTGTGCTGTGAATTTTGCAAGGTAACACTGGTCCTGGGGGACTTGCCTTTGGTTTGAGGGTTCCCTGTAGTGGAATAAACCCCGTATATGCTACCTTTCCATGTCGGTGGTGTCCAGAGCCCGGATGCCATCAGCAAGAGGTTTGTCAGGGTCAGCAGAGATTTGCTCATACTGATAAGCCTGCATCTTCTCAAACAGCCGTGTTAGGTTTTCTTTGCGGATCCTTAGCTGGGTCCACTAGGGAATGGTAGGGCAGGAATGAGTACTGGTGCTCGGCCCTAGAGACCCAAAGTTGTTCTGTTCCCTTACCATGAGATACAGAAGAGAAACTTGGCAGGCCCGGAGCAGTTGGGTTTGTAGTACCCTGGTAGTAGTAGTATCCAACCCAGACCCTAGCTCTTTGGGGGCACATCACCTTACCTTTTCATCCCACTGCCACACCCTCCACAGATCATTGATGTGCAATTCAGGCTCCACGTACTCCTTTCGGTAAAAGGCAATAAAAGGGACCTAGAGTGGCAAGGACACTGAAGTCATCCAGAAGAAATATATGCAATTACCTTTGCTAGAAGGTAATTATCTTGTAAACAAACAGATCCAGGAAATCAAAAAGCTGAAAGTCTGGCTCTTCCACAGGCCCATTCAGGAAATAGTGCTCTCCCCAGCAAGTGAAGATAATGCTGCAGACAGGGTAGCCTTGTTCTCTTGATTACTAAGGTCTCCACTGGTCCCAACAGTGCTTATTAGGGACCACTTCTAAGAACGGGTAAGGTCCCCATCTGACTTAGGTAGCTACCTTTTCCCTCATCCTCTGACTTTCTAGCCAATGAGATACCAATTTCTAACCAATGTGTTACCTCAAAGTGCTGATTTCGCATGAAACCCAGGGCCTCTTTGATCTTCTGAATTGTGCTGGGCCCTTTTCGACTAAAGCTGCTGGTTGGCTGGCCTCGGTCTAGGTAATCACAGCTTTCCTACAGAAAAAAGGAAAGCAAGATACCGTTACTTGATTTGTCTTATCACACAAAACTGCTTCATGACACAGGATGATCCTGTCTGATGAAATGTACAGAAATCTCTTATATACACACACTTTTCCGTACCAGGCCCACAGAAGAACAGGGTAGGGGAGGAATAGTAGTTTCCCATCTTATTCAAGTGGTTCCTGGTTGATGTCAAAATCTAAAGATTGCCAGGCATGTTGATTCACACTTATAATCAATCACACCACCTGGAAGGCTAAAGCTGGGAGATCCCGAGTTTAAGTGCAGCCTGGGAAACTTAGTGAAACTCTATCTCCAAAAGAAAACTAAAAAAAGGACTGGGGATGTAGCTCAGTGCAAAAGTCCTGGGCTTAAACTGTGTTGCAAAACTGTGTTGGCCTGTGTTGCAAAACAGTCTCTCAGGATCTTTAGTTGGGTGTGATATAGCGTGACTGTAATTCCAGCACTTGGGAGGCTGAGGTAGGAGGATGCTATGAGTTTGAGGCCAGCCTGGGTTACGTAATAAGTTCAAGGCCAGCCTGGAGTACATATTGAGATCCGCTCAAAAAAACAACCAACCACCCAAACAAAAAATTATCTTTTCTGGGTACCTGTAGAGAAATGGTTGGTGTGGCAAATGCGTTCCTGTAAATCCAGTCAGCTTCTTCTTCTAGTTCATCGTCTTCAGCCCCCTTGACAGGGATGGAGCGGAGCTATGGCGGGTAAAAGAAGGTGAGACTTACTTTATATCATGTCCCAATTAGCTAAAATACATACTATTTCTGGAATGAAATGTGTATTCCTCAAGCACACATTTTCAGTACTCAGCACAATATTGTAGGGCATGAAATAAGTATTTCAGATTTTTCAAAGAGTGCCATATCAAGAACCACAAACAGGGTGATAATCTTCTTTGCCCTCCTTTAAGCGCTGGAATCCTTGGACCACGTCAGATGGGGTTCAATTCCCTAGATACTACTCAAAGTCAAATCACTACGAGATTGTTCCTTGGCTACAAGGTGATCAGAGTATCAGCAAAGGCAGAGGTTGGCAGTTTCTTACCTGGAACCTCTCAGGCAGATCAGTGGCTCGGATTTCATTGTCTTGATCTGTGAGGTGGCTGCTTTCCAACTCACTGGGCTCATACATCTCAAAGATGCTCCTGCGGCTCACACGTTTTTTGGTGGTCTTCTTGGGCCGAACTCGGATTTCACCTTCTGCCTCATCATCCTCATATTCATACTCTTCTTCCAGTTCTTCATCATACTCATTGTATTTCTCAAATTCACCATAGTCAAAATCTACACCAAAGATCTCCTGGGCTTCTTGCAGGGCTCTGTAGATGAGAGGTAAAATGTAATTCCTGCACAGATCCTTCACTTGCCCCAGGGAACAAAGGTCAGGAGAGAAGTAAAACACCATATTCACTGTGGAACAATAGCTTACATGGAGGTTATTTCTTTGTAAACTACTCTTTATTAGAGGATAAAAGCCCATCTTTGGCACCTGCCAGTGACAGAAAACAAATAGCATCAGGGCACACGGGTCTGTACCCTGCTTAGTGGATCCATCTTCTGTTGACCTATTACAGAACTGCCTTAGAGCAACAGCTTTCTAACTTTTAAGCTCCAAGGTAGGCACTTCCCCTTGACAACATAATATTTAGAAGGTCAACAGCTCTGCGAGGTGCTGCATGCCTGTAATCCCAGCACTCAGGAGGCTGAGGCAGGAGGACTGGTGAAAGTTTGAGGCCCTGGACTATAAACTGAGTTCAAGGCCAGTCTGGACTCCATAGCCAGACTCTGTCTCAAAAACAAACAAACAAACAAAAAACAAGGTCATTATATAAATGAGTAAACATGAAGCTGAAGGCAGAAGAGGCATGCTAGAGCCTCATTCAAGTTGGATCTACCCTAATCCCTTAGGGCCCTAAACTGCACAGCAAGCTGCCAGAGACAGTAGGAATACAACAGCAGTAATTCTTTGGCTACCACATGGTATCTGGGGCACAGAGGCAAAATGGTTTGGAAGCCTCTGACTGCCTTCCTGAGTGGGCTCACTCAATGCCTTTACCACTACCTCGTACCAGACCCCACTCACGCATCTGTGTATCCGGGCAGCTTTTTCCGCCACTTTGGTTTTTTCAGAGGCTGTCCATCATCATCCACAATGAAGTCATCAATATCTAGGTAGAGAAGGGAGGAGTCAGTGTTCAGAGTTAGGGGCTGATCTAGGTCTTAACAGCTTTAAGTTTCTGCTCCTGAGAAATAACTTTTTTATGTGAAATGCAGGAGGCTGTAACTGAGAAATGGTTTCCCATTCCAATTCCTAGTGGAGAGGAAATCTCAACATCTATCTAAACACTGGCTTCCCTGCCCAATGCTACATACCTGACTCCTCATCATCTTCTTCCTCTTCCTCAGGAGGAGCCATGGGGGCCTCCACAGCCTCCTGTCCTTCTTCCCCTTCTCCATCCTGGAAGATTTCCTCGGCAATAGCTTCTTTCTCATGCTCTTCCTTGCCATATTCCTCTTCATCATCGTCTTCATCATCTGACATTTTTTTGACACGCCGGTATTTTTGCTAGCAATGAGACAACTTGCCTTATCAGGATCTGAGGGGTCTAGCACAAGGGTCCCTGCTCTCCAATCTCATTCCCATCCTCCCACTAGAATCATCCTATCTAAGAGAAGCAGGAGAGAGCATGTTGAATGATGCTCCTTCAGCTCCAAGACCCACCCTTGAGACCAACAAGTTTTTCTCTAACATGCACTCAGATCTGGGAAGCAAATCCAGGCTGCACAGCATGATGATATCAAGCATTGTTCTCTGCGCTGATGGACCCCAAACTTTTCTAGGTATGCTCCCTCTCCCATGGAGACAAAAAGAAAGATTATACTTACTCCTCGTTTGACTTTGACACCCAAATTCTCCTCAATGAGGTCAAAATCATCATCCTCCAGGCGGTCATCAAAAGATGCTGAAGAAAACAGTGTTACACATGGTGCTGGGGAGGCCCCTTCCCCACTGCAACTTCCACCCCAGCATCACTGGCCAGAAAAGAAACTACTCACTGCGCTTTCTCTTTTTGTGACCAACATCATCTTCTGAATCACCAGAGTCGCTGCCTTCATCCTCCTCTCCTTCATCTTCATCATCATCATCGTTAATAAAGCCTTTCAGGTTGCCTTGCTCATCCTGATCATCTAGGTTCTCCTCTTCCTCCTCCTCATCTGAAAAACATGCATGTTTGAGCCATGGAGACTAGGGAACAGCCTGGAGGTAGAGCAAGGCTATCTCGTAACTACAATTAACTGCTTAACTACCAGGCCTGCAACTAAGGAGCCAGGTGTCATGTTACCTCTTCTGCAGCAGCAGCATCTAGAAAGGGCGGTTTCATTTCTAAATGCACCATCTATCCTTTTTTTCCTCCATATTAGGGACTGAACCCAGGACCTTCACAATGAATTATACCCAGAGTCCTTTTTATTTTGGAGATAGAGTCTCACTGAGTCACTAAGTTACTCAGGCTGTGCTCCAACATGCTCCTGTTTCAATCTCCCAGAGTGCTGGGATTAAAGGCATGTACCACCATGCCTGGCTCATCATTAATCTTTAGGAAAGATAATCTTTCTGTCTTCTCAAAATTGCTACAAAAGGCTTAATAGGCATCCCAAACCTACTCTCCTCAGTTTATACTCAGTAGCTACATACCTTCCCTTAGCCATAATTCTTCTCATAGCTTACATTTCCTTTTTTGTCTGTAGTTATTTCATGCTTATATTCTGCTAATGATCCATAAAGGTTGGATTTTGCTAGGACAAACGAAACGGGGTATATAAGGAACGCTACAGCCTTTTGCTAAAAGCAGGAGGCATTACATATGAATTTATTGGTTAATGCCTGTTCTTTTTCACTAATGTAAACTCCCCAATAGCGGGTGTTTGTATTGTGTAAGCCACAGTGCCTTTTAAATAGCAGGCAGATGCTCTAAGCATTTTCTAAGAATGACAAAGTACTCAAGCTGGTAGCTCATGTGTGAGAACTTCTGTGCTCAGCCTAAGCCTTTTATAAGTAAGAATCCAACTATCCAAAGCTTAGCAATAGTAGGGTGAAGCTTAAGGTTGGGGCCTCCTCACCATCATCCTCTTCTTCCACAAATTTCTTGGTGACTCGGGGCATCACCTCGCCTTCATCATTGTATTCTTCCTCTGACTCTTCAGCCTCGCTTTCTACAAAATCAGACATTGCTGCAGCTCCTCACAGCCTGCCTGAAAATGACTAGGGGAGGGAGGGAAGTAAGGAGAAAAAATGAGACATATGATTTTACAGAGGGCTCTTAAAGCTTCCCACAAAAAGCCTTTAAGCCATTTGCCCTGGCCCTGCCTACTCAATCATTTCCACTTGGGGAGAAGAATGTAGGACACTGATGGCTAGGACTGGGGGTATATTCTGATTCAGTGGCATAGCACTTACTTCACATGCATGAGGCCCTGGGTTCAAACCTTAGGCACACACACACACTCACACACACACACACACACACACACACACACACACAGATGGTTCTATCTTCTTCCATTTCCCATTCTTCCCAGGGTTGCTTTCTTGTGTGTACTTTAAGAAAAAAAAGGCTGTTACACTGGATTTGTATAGGCATCACTTCTTTTACCCAGAGACTTTTGCCTTACTATTTGGAGGCAGGAATAGGCAGAAGAGGAAAGAAATTAACATAGGATGAATTATGTAGGGAGGAATGTGGTAGATTTTGCTCTTAGGAAGCTGAGAAACGAGTAAGTGCCAGTTTTGTGAACACCTGCATATACGTTACCCTTGGCTATTAGCAGAGTCAGAAAAAATCCTTCCTTTTGTGTGTGTGCATGCTAGAAATAAACTCAGCTAGGTAAGCATGCTATCCAGCAAATCACTTTTCAATAGATCAAACAAACTTGAGCCTATAGTAGGGCTCACTGCGTAGCAAGGGTAGCTTCAAACTCACAGTAATCCTCCTGTCTTGGTCTACAAGTGCTGGGATTATAGGCGTGTATCACCACACCTGGCAGCAGTGGAAAACTCAAGTTTGCAGGGCCTTGTGTAGGACTTCAACAGCACACATCACACAAATCAGAGCACCAAGATCTCATGCTGGAACACTGAAGTTGGCTGCTGATAAACTCGGCACTACTCCTACCCTGGCCTGTACAATGGTTTATGTTTTTCTTTTCTTTTGTGGTACCAGGAATTGAACTCGGACTTGCGCTTGCCAGGTAGGTGCTGTGCCACTGAGGTACATCGTTGGCCCTTGTACAATGGTTTATTACTATATGTCCTTTTCCTCCATTTTAGACTAAAAACTTCTGGAAAACAGAGATTATACTTAATTGAGAGAATATAAACCATCAAAACATAAACAGTAGTACAAGAGGCACTGTATAATTCTGTACCAGAAAAGCAGTATCCTTCTAGGCGCTGTGCACTAATTAGGAACTGACTATTATGTATCTGCTACATAAACCTTCAATTTGGTGGCTCTAATTTTCCTGAAAACTATCCTTACTTATATCGACCAATATCATAACCAATTAAGATTAGCTGAGCTTAGGGATGAGGATATAGCTCAGTGGCACAAACGCCTGCCTGGCAAGTGCAAGGTCCTGAGTTTGATTCCTGGTATCAAAAAAAAAAAAAAAAAAAAAAAGAGTATCAAGATTAGCTGAACTCAAGAAAACAAAACTGAAAGTATTGCATTCTGATGGAAAAGGCAATGTTCAATTGTAGGCTGAGGTTTCAGATGCCACTCTTTTCCCAAACTTTACTGAGTGCCTTTACTGAAGGAGGTGACTATCTAATAGAGAGGGAGATATTAAAACAAATAAGGAGCATAAAATAGTTTTCTGACAGATATATAGAGAAGACACTGGAAGAGAACTGAAAAGGAAAGAAATTTGCAACATACACACAAAACCCAATCAAAACTAATACACGTCTCTTCTTGGAATTTATTGCAAGTGCCAAAGCACTTAATAAATATCCAATTAATCCCTACACTGCCCTATGCATTACAGCATACTTCTCTATCCATTCAACAAAGGAGGAAATAGACTCACAGAGGTAAAAACTCTTGTGCAAAGCAACAGAACTATCAACCAGTACGGTATGTCTGACTCCAAAGTCACACTTCATATCAGCAGTTCTCAAAATGCTGTCCAGGGACCACCCCTTCTTTTCTTTCCTGAGTATGCACTGGAGTTTTTGAGGTTATTATACATGGTATCACAAAAGACTGAATGCAGAAAGAGATAGGAGAATCCGTCTGTATTTTATTAAGACAGATGTTAAACAGTTTTGTCGCTGGGCATTGTGGCATATGCCTGTAATGCCAGCACTTAGCAGGGTGAGGCAGGAGGACTGCTGCAAGTTCAGGGCCAGCCTGAACTAACAGTGAGACCCTGTCTCAAAAACAAACAAAACAAAAAAAGGTAGAACATTGCCACTGTAATTGCTAAATTTTTTATTTCTGAAACTTATTTCATAGAAGTATGATATGTTAAAAGGTAGTAAACTTACTACTGTAAATCAAATTATTAAGTATTGAAATTATCTCCATTTTAAAATCTTTTCTGTTAAACATCAATAGAAACCTGGAAAAAAGAAACCTGGAAAATACATTTAACTCACAAATCAACTATTTTGGAATCCTAATTTTTTTTTGAGACAGGGTCTCACTGTGTAGTTCAGGCTGGCCTTGAACTCACAGTGATCATCCTGCCTCATTCTCCCCTCTCCTGCCTCATTCTCCCAAGGGCTAGGATCAAAGCTGTGGACCACTATGCCCAGCTTTAAATAATTCTTGAACAATATAAAATGGTCAGGCATGGTGCTACATGTCTCTAATGCCATCACTGTGGTAGGCTGAGGCAGGATGATTCCAAGTTCAAATCTAGCCTGGGAAACTAAGTGAGACCTTGTCTCAAAATAAAAAATAAGGCCAGACATGGCAGTTTACACCTGTAATCCCAGCACTCAAGAGGTGGAGGATCCCCAGGAGTTCAAGGCCAGGACAGAATACGTAGTGAGACTCTGTTGCAAAAATAAAAATAAATAAAAGATAAAAGGGAGGAGAATGTAGCTCAGTGAGAAGGCTCTGTCTTCAATCCCCAGTACTGCAAAGAAGAGAAAAAAAAGAGCATAAAGGGGTCCTAAGACCAAAAAGTTTGAGAACTATTATAAAGGCCCAGCATGGCTGCGACAGAGATGTTTTCAAGATCTGTACTGTCAGAGTCATGTAAATTGAGTATCCCAAAAGTGAAGTGTCTTACGCTTCTGCCAATTAAAATATGGAGCTCTAATTTTAATTTTGACATTGTTCCCCCTCCACCTTGAACTAAGCCATTAAAATTAGATTTGATTACAACAGCCTCCACATAGTTTGTGTTAATTAGGCTATCAGACCCACAAATCCAGCCTTTTAAGCCTTCAATATCTTCAAATTAAATGATAGCTCTTGTAGACCACAAGCCCCCAGCCTGCTTGCCAGAGAGAAACACAAAGCCTACCTGAAGAAATAACAGCTTTCCTCTGTCCTGGGGGCAGCTGGTGCTCTGGGCTGCACACGGCTTGGGAAGACAGCTGTGTTCCCTCATTCCCATCGCCTAGGTTAGCAATAAAGCACATGCTGTGCTATAGTTGGGGAATGCCTCCAATGTAGCTCAGTGCCAAGACATCCAATTAAAAGAGCCGTGCCAGAAGCAATTCTGACTTGCTGCAACCTGCAGGAGCTAGATGTGTAGAGTGCTGCAGCACTGCAGCCTAAGGATCCCCAGCAGCAACTACTCCAGAACAGAGATAATTATTTGTTTAAACACGATTATTACTAATATATGTTACCTGGGATTAGCTTTATGTGGTTTGAATTTCACATTTAATACTTTCTTTAAAAATTCACATTTAATACTTAAGCTCTTCAAATTGTCCTCATATTCAGATTATAAGTTAAATATACCCCTGGACTAGCTATATAAGGGAAACCAGGTGGTGGAGGGAGATTTCTCCAGGCAGAAGCACAGCTGCAGTATAAGATGAGGCTCAAAGGGAAAGGGTGGTGGTTACCATGACATTTTCTGGAAGAGGAATGGAGCTGGGATCAGATTGCCACAGGGGAGGCCCTCAGCAGTTCCTTTGAAAAAGAAGTTGCAGGAGGCAATTAAGACCAGAGTGCAAAGAGATCTAGTCTATTAATTCCCTCCAGTTTGCTGTTTCCAGCCATATTAATTTTTTTCTTTTTTTTTTGTAAAGGTTAAGCTCTGTGCTGTGCCTTGGGGATACAGAAATGAATAAAATATGCTTCTTACCTTGGTAGAGTTCACCAATCTATCTAAAAAAAAAAAAGTAAATAAAGATATGATAAAACCTGATTGGGGCTGGGGGTATGTAGCTCACTGATAGAGTGCCTGTCTGCTACCCACAGGACACACGGTTCAATCCCCTGACTGCAAAAGTAAAACAACACAACAACAAACCCCATAATCAACGTTACATAGTATAGTAGGAAGATGAGAGCAACATGAAGACAGAGGTTGGAGATTACATTGGGAAAGATAATGTGTTACTGAGCAGTTAAGTATGTGGGCTAGAAAAAGGGAACATGAGCAAAACCTAAGGCTTAAAAGGGATTAGTTGGTTGGGGAATAGAGCTGTGAGTTTAAACTATAAGTCAATTCACATTTTACATTTTGTGAGCAAGGGAATAGGCCCATTTCAAAGGTATCTAGGAGTTGCCAGGCATGGTGGCACATGCCTGTAATCCCAGCACGGGGGAGGCCGAGGCAGGAGGATCCTTGCAGAGTTCCAAGGCCAGCCTGCGCTACAAAGTGAGCTCAAGGCCAGCTTGAACTGCATAGCAAGACTCTGTCTCAAAAAGCCAAAAACAAAACAAAACAAAAGTATTTAGGACTAAATGAATATCTAATTTGGAGTCTAAAAACCTGAGAAAGTTTAACAAATAAAAAGTTTCAGAGTTTACCTTCCTTTGAATTTGAGATTCAGAACTCTGTTATGAAAAAGGCTAATTATAATACATATAATATTAAAATACAGAAAAGGGTAGTTCTGTTATTTTCACATGCACGTTGTGTTTATAGAAAAAAAATCTCAGGATTTTTTTTTTTGTGTGTGTAGCACTAAGGATCAGTCCAGGGTTGTTCTACCATTGAGCCACATCCCCAGACCTCTTCATTATTTTTGAGACAGGATCTGCCTCCATTGCCCAGGCTGGCCTTGAACTTGCAATCTTCCTGCCTCAGCCTCCCCACGAGCTGGGATTTCAGATGTGCGCCACTGCACCCCAGCTTAGAATCTTTTTTTTTTTTTTCTGTCTTTTGGAGACAGGGTCTCACTATGCAGTTCAGGCTGGCCTTGAACTCACAGTGATCCTCCTGCCTCGGTCTCCTGAGTGCTGGGATTACAGGCAGGCACCATCACACCCAGCTAGAATCTTTTCAATAAAAAGCAGACTGTCAATAATGGTTTTTAAACTGGGCGTGGTGGCGCACGCCTGTAATCCCAGCACTCAGGAGGCTGAGGAAGGAGGATCGTCGTGAGTTAGAGACCAGCCAGGGCTACAGAGTGAGCTCAAGGCCAGACTGAACTGTATAGTGAGACCCTGTTCTCAAAAAGACAAAAAAAAAAAAAAAAAAAAAGTTTTTAACATAAGTAACTTAAAAATACTATTTATCTCTTTTCTTTCCAGATTCCCTTGGGGAAACAAAAAAAGAGCAGAAATAATAGACTTATGTAACCAGATTCACAATCCTTGCAATATGAGGAGGAACATTACCAAGCCTTGTGCCACACACTGGACAAGATATAGTTCCTGCTGTAACACAGGGGTCGGCAAACTTTCTGTCTATACAGCCATATCTGCCATTATAACACAAAACCATACACAGACTGTATGTAAATGAGTGAAGTGGGTGAATTTGGCCCACAGGCCTAGTTTGGTGATTTCCATCCAGAAATCCAAGTCTTGAAAGAACTGATGACAGGAGTTCAACAGAGGTTGGAACAGGCATGGTGGAACACTTATATAATCCCAGCATTCTGGGAGGCTGAGGCAGGAGGATTGTAAAATTGAGCCTGGCCTGGGCAATTGAGCAAGTTAGCAAAATCTTGTCTCCAAAAAAAAAAAAAAAAAAAGGGTGAAGAAGAGGAGTTGGTTTCTTCCAGAGGCAGTGGTTGGTGGTGGGGTAGTGATGTTAAAGAACCTTCCAGTACAAGGCATGCACTGTGGCAGGAACAGAGGGCTGATTTGGGAAGAGGGAGAATGGTTGATGAGTCAGAGGTGAAAGCATAAAGACCTTTGTAGGGTAAATTGAAGATTCTGGACTCTATCCGAAAGTTGCCATGAAGCCACTGCAGGGTACTGGACAGGGAAGTGATTTACTGTACTTGGTAATTTAACAAATACTTATTTAATGAATACCTATGATATGCTAGGTATGTGTAAATAAAGGTCCCTACCTTGTACAAGACAAGGATTCCTGTATGCTGGTAGAGGAGATAAAACATAAGTCAACCTTGCTGTAAGTACTAAGAAAAAAAAAAATCTCTGAGGTGAGTTTAGTTATGCTGAGATGTCAAGAACAGATAAAAAACAGCATACATATCTCAAACTCCGCATACAATCAGTGATATTCTAAAACCAATGTGATTAAAGCAGGCATGGTAAGATGGTTGAATGAGAGGGAGGTGGGGTCTGCTCAAGAGGGCATGAAAGCTAAGGAAAGCCACTCAAGTTTTCAGTAGGGAAATGATGACTTGATAAGATTCTGCTACATGGAAATAGGTTGGAGGGAGATATAAGTGGAAACAAATACTAGGACACTATGCAAAAGATAATGGTGGTTCAGAACATAGTGGTAGTACTGAAGATGAAAAACAGATTTGAAGCTGGGCGTGGTGCTATAATCCCAGCACTCTTGGGAGGCTGAGGCAGGAGGATCATTGTGAGTTTGGGACAAGCCTGGGCTACAAAGTAAGCTCAAGTGGGGGCTGGGGATTTAGCTCAGTGGCAAAAGCGCCTGCCTGGCATGCGCAAGGTCGAGAGTTCGGTTCCCGGTACCGGAGAAAAACCAAAAAAACAAAAAACAAAAAACAAAAAACAAAAGGAAAGTAAGCTCAAGGGCAGCCTGAACTGCCTAGTAAGACCTTGTCTCGAAAAAATCCCGAAACAACAACAAAACAGATTTTGAATATCTTGGAGGTAAAAGTCACAGGTCTTATAGAAGAATTAAAGATGTTTCTTAGCGGTCTGGCTTTGTGGGTTTTTTTTTGTTGTTGTTGTTTTTGGTACTGGGAATTGAACTCAGGACCTTGCACTTGCCAGGCAGGTGCTATGCTACTGAGCTAAACCCCAGCCCAACAGGTCTGGCTTTGGTAACCAAGTGGATGGGAGTACTACTTAGTGAGATGAAGAACAACAGGTTTGGGATGATGGGAAAATAAAAATTTTCTTTTGATTATGTTAGCTTTGGAGTGTCTAAGACAGTCTAATTAAATAGGCATTCTGACATATAATTCTGAAACCAAGGGAGGAGGCCAGGTTAGAGATTTAATCTCAGAAGTTGCTAGCTTTCAGATGGTAAATGAGGTTCTGGGACTGGATCACCTAAAGGAAGCATGCAGAGATCTCAGGACTAAACCCTGAGAAAAACCCGATTTACTTACTTTGCTTTTTTTTTTTTTTTAGAAATTAGGTAGAGAGGACAAATGGCTAGCAGAGAAGACTGAGAAGAAACAGCCAGGTAAATGGACCTGGAGAAAATCCGAGTGCAGTATCAGTGAAACTAGGAGAAGTTTCAAGAAAGGAGTAACTGTGTCAAATAGTCCAGGAAGATGAGAACAAAGTATCTACTGGAAGAAATCATTGGTGATCCTGACAAAGAGTAATTCCAATGGATTGTCAGAGAGAGGACACTAGAATAATCTGAACAATGAATAAAAGGTGAGAAAAATGAACTGGCACAGATGGAAATCTGGTTATGAAATTTAAAAAATTACAATGGTAATTGGAGAGGCACATGAGGCATGCTACAAAATAATTTGCATGCTGATGGGAACAGTGTGTGCCTGTTTGTGTTGTTTTGTTGCAGTACTGGGAATTGAATTCAGGGCCTTGTGCACGCTAGGCAAGTGCTCTACCACTGAGCCACATCCCCAGCCCTGGGAACACATTTTCATGGAGACAGGATTTGGTGGTTGGTTGTAATGGGAAATAACGGAGAGAAAGGAAACTAATGCTATCTGCAGTATAGACAGTGGTACTATTTATTGAGATCAAGAACACAGAAGCAAGGGCAAATTAATTTTCTTGCAGAGACCATGTTTCTATAAGAAGCAAGCTTTCTTTTTTTGTGGAGACCTCTGCAGACTAGGCCAGATGTAAAATATGGCCTAGTATCTCTAAACTTTCCGATGTGATTAATCTCTTGATGAGATTAAAACCTCTCAGACAGTGATGATACTATGTTAATCTAATCTAGTAGCCACATAAGCCAAATGAATAAAAATGAGTTTGTACTAGCGCAATGGATTTGAAATTCTCAGTTGACAGAGCAGCAGTCAAGCTTTTGCAATTAAAACATTGAAGACTGAGGCCAGGGGTGGGGATGCGTACCTGTCCCTGCTACTGGGAAGGTCAAGCTCAGGAGTCTGAGAGAAGCCTTGGTAACACAGCCACAACCTCATTTCAAAAACCAAACAACGCTGACAAAAAAAATTCTGAAGCAGAATTACGCTTTTTTTCTGAAGAAATGAGTTAAATTCAATACTGTTCGCACTGTGACATAACTTAATACTCCCTTGGTCCTTGTGACACTACATTTAATTTTCATGGAAGTGATTTTAGAAGCTTAAGCCTCCCCTTAAAGGGAAATTAGTATCAGTTCTTGTGACAATTCAGGGAAATGAACTGCTCCGGCTATCTCAACAGAGTGCTAGGCGAAAAAGACAGAAACTACAAGAAGATAAAGTTTAGACTTAGTCCATTCTGATGTTTATGGTAGGCGTTTGGAAAATGTCTGAAAAACGATCTACGGAAAACGGACGGGCTTCAGGTGCTTGTAAAAGATCCTCTCATTGTCAAAAAGAGACGAAGGTTGCAACCATCTCCAAAAAGTTCTAACTGTATTTTTCAACAATACTGGAAGCGCTATAATGTAGCATAGCCCTCCTCCCCAGCCTGATAACTGAATTGCTGGAAGCTAGGTAGGGTTCATATCCCCAGAACAAACAATTCGATCACCTGACTGCAGGTCAGAAGCCCTAGATTCTTTCCACTCCTGGTCCTTTCGCGTGGCCCACTTTTCAAAAAGCTCCGAAAGACGGAACCCCACGAAGCCTGTTGATTCAACAGGCCACCCAATTCACAGGTTCCAGGTGCTGCTGTGCTTGGAAAAGCCTTGAAACTAAGAGCAACTACCCTGCGTTTCTTCCTCCTCCCCGCTAAGAGAGTAGGAAAGGCCGGCGGGGGGCCCCTTCTTCCTGCAGCCGGCTCCCTAATGCCTCTTCTCTTATGGGGCCAGGCCTAGGAGTCCGGCTCCCCACCGGATCCATACGAGAAACACACCCTTCAGCCTGAACTTTACCTGCTCGAGGCCCGCCGCTTCTCCGGTACGCAGTCCCAACCGAGGAAAATGGAGTCGTCGAACCGAGACTGGGAAATGATAGTACGGACCCACCGCACGGCCCCTTTACCGCGACCGCCGCCACTGCTGCGTCAACGTGCTACGTCACTTCCGGCTCCCTGTCATTGGGAGTGGGCGAGCCACTGCGTGCATCCTCCTTGGTTTTCTTGGACGTTTTTGTCTGAAGAGTGTAGAAGCCCCAAGAAAGCGATTTAGGAAAGCAGCTGTCACATAGGCCTCGAAACGCAGAGAGGAGATCAAAGACAACCTGGCCGAGAGGGCTCCCCAGGCCGCTCTAGCCAAAGGAACCATAAAGATCAGATAGGGGGTTTCTTCACTTCCTTTTTTCAGTGGTTCCGCCTCACTTCCGGTTCCGGGGAGGGGCTAAATTTTCTTCGAAGATTAGGGTGTCTGAGGTCCAGCTAGGATGGCTGTGGTACCTCTGTTGTTGTTTGGGGGTTTATGGAATGCTGTGGGAGCATCCAATCTGGCTGTCGTTACTTGTGGTTCTGTGCTGAAGCTACTCAACACGCGCCATAATGTCCGACTTCACTCACACGACGTGCGCTATGGGTCAGGTACTGTTGGGTACCGGGATTGAGTGGGCTGGAAAGGCCTGGTAGACTCTGGAGGGGGCGGGGCCTTGGAAGGTTAGGGGTACCCTGGGGAGGTTTCTGAGGTCCAGAGGAGGTGAGGTGGAGAACTGCGCTGTTTCAAGGTAACTTAGTCGTAATATCTGCTTCTATATGGTGAGCTACGTGCCACGCATGTTACATATGTACTTTCCCCCAGTTTCAGACATTCCAGCGAGATATTATTGTTACTTTCATTCCTTACAGATGAAGGAACAAACTCAGAGAAATTAAATCGCTTACTTAAATCCTTGTAAACTAGTGAATAACAGACAGGGTTGGAGTCAAATCTATCCAGATACAAAACTTGCTTTCAGCTTCTCTGGGCTGTCTCCATTCAGTGCGGGAGAGAGAGACATGTAGACATTTACAGTAATGCTGTACCTCTTAAGTCTCAAATTCCAGGTCCTCCCTCTTTGATTACAACCCTGTTTTCTAGCTCTTTCGCACCTTACTTATGCTTTTAGCGCCTATCTTTTGGCTCCTTTTTACTCAGTCTTAAATTTCTTTTAACTTTCTTGTAAGGAATTTAAAGCAGTAGCAGGCATTGTGGAGGAAACTGACCATATGAGATCAAAATGCTTAATAATAAATAATTTGTGAGTCCATTCATTCAGCATAGATTTAATGAACATTATTATGTGCCTGATGTTGTTCTAGATATAGATGACATAGTGAATATGTCAAGTCGTAAAAAAGAAAGTGAAAAAGACAAAAGAAAGTAGTTCAAAGGCTGGGGAATTAGCTCAGTGATAGACTGCTTACCCATCATATGCAAGGCTCTGCGTTATGTCCCCAGCGCTGAAAAGTAAAAGAAAAAGAAAAAAAGAACAGTTAGCAAGGTGTGAGGAGCATCTAAGATAACTTGGATGACTGGTGATACTACTAGCTGAGAAAGGAAGTTCTCTCAAATGGGCTGGTCTGTAGTTCGTGATTGAGGGTGGGGAACCTGTTTGACCAGTTAAACTAAGGAAGGAACTGAGTTGTCCTCATTGGGATCTCCTAACAATCCTAGCAACTATTCAAGTGAGCACTATTTTTTTTAATTTGATCTGGCTTTCTAGTTTGGATCTGAATTAGGATGGAGGTAAGAAACTGTAGGTTTCAAATACTCGTGTCGCACATAGGAGGGGTCTGTGAAACAAGAGTTAGATACAGCATTGGACAGATGGTGTTTGTTGTGTGATGAGAGTAGATGAAATGGTTCAGGATGAACTATTTTCAATCTGAAAACTAATTTCTGTGTCAGCTGAAGCACTGGAGATCCTTGTCAAAAATACAAATGCTTTTGTACTGATTCCCAGCAAGTGCCTAAGAACTATTGATGGAAATAGAAACGGGATTCTGGGTAATCCCAAAGTATAAGGATTGGGGTGGGGTAGAAAAAGTGAAAGATGAAATGTAGACTATAATTTAGTGAGCAGGGCTGTGAGGATTGAGAGAACTGTGAGGCAGTAAGGAAGTAAAAGTCCGTTGGTTTGCCTTTTTTTCTTTTCTTTGCCTTTTGGAAAAGACGTAACAAAGTATGCTAAGTGTGGTGGCAGATCCTTGTAATGCTGGCACTGCAGAAGCTCAGGGAAGAGAATCATACATTTCAGACCAATCTAGGCTAGGTAGCAATTTCAAAGCAAGTCTGGACTACACAGTGAGAAACTATTTTTTTTTTTTTTTTAAAGTAGCAAAGTCATGTGCTGAGTGGGAGAAGCCGGTGGAGAGGAACTGATAGGTAGTTACTTTCATCCAGATAACTAGTACCTACACTTAGAAAGTGTTACATGGTAAAGAGGAAGTATCATTAAAAGCTTGTGATCAGGTAGAGCCAAGGAACTAAAGGCAAAGGTGAGCGGAACAGATGAGAGTATTGCAGGAAAGTATCTGGGAATACTATATGGGGTGTTTTCAAAGAATTGGGAAATGAATGGGAGGCCTAAGGAAAAGAATACCCCTGGAGTTTATGAGAGAGTAACCTTTTGGAGGAACTTGACAGAAATTAAGGCAGGAAGAAGAAAGGTAACCTTTGTGGAACTTCAGTGGTTAAGGGTGTTAGTTCCAGTTCAACATCATTGTTGGTAGAACTGTGTACCAGTTATCCTATCACTCAGGATAACTTAGGATAGGATATCCTATCCTATCACTGTAAAATGGGGATAATAATAATGCCTAACTCAGAGAACAGATGCATGTATTAAATAACATGTGAGCAAAGGACTTGGGTTAGTGCCTGAGACCTGATAAATGCTCAGTATAAATTAGTTAGCTATGAATTTATATATATAAATAAAATAATATATAAAAATATATTGTTTATTATTGTAGACAGGGTCTCACTATGTAGCACAGGCTGGCCTTAACCTTGCAATGGCCCTCCTACCTCAGCCTCCCAAGTGCTGGGATTTCAGGCATATGTTACCATGCCTAGCTACGAGGTAGCTACATACTTAGCCCAGTATTTTAACCTGAAGCATTGCACCAGTTAGGGAAGGAGTCACCAAGTTTAGATGACCCAAGAGTATTTTGCTGTTGCTCTTGCTGTTGTTGTTTTGGTACGGGGGATTGAACTCAGGACCTTCACACTGAACTATATATCCTTAGCCTGCCTACTTGCCCATGCCCCACCTTTATTTTTTTGCTTTTTTTTTTTTGAGACAGGGTCTCAGTATGCAGTTCAGGCTGGCCTTGAGCTCACTTTGTAGCCCAGGGTGGTCTAAAACTCGTAACAATCCTCCTGCCTCAGCCTCCCGAGTGCTGGGATTACGAGTGCTGGGATTACGAGTGCTGGGATTACGAGTGCTGGGATTATGAGTGCTAGGATTACAAGGGTGCACCACAATGCCCGGCCTTTCTTGCTATTTTGAAACTGCATCTTACTGAGTTGCCAGATTGCTTGGGTTTAAACTTTTGATCCTCCTGTCTCAGCCTACCCTTAATCCCAGCACCCTTAATCCTGGCATTGTACCCTGAACCAGTCACAGAGTTTAGCTTACAGGGATTACAGGTGTGTGCTGCTAAATTTGGTTAAATAGTTTGCTAATACTGTCTATTGATAGGCTACTTACAGGAGTTTGAGAGTTATATTGGCTGCTTGGATGAAAGTTAAAAAAAAAAGTTGATAACATAAAGTCATCTTACTTTAATTGTATTTTTTGTTTTGTTTTACTTCTGGTACCAGGAATCGAACTCACAGTCTTCCACTTGCCAGACAGGCACTGTGCCGCTGAGCTAAATCCCCAGCCCTTTAATCGTAAAATATGAAAAATTTTCTTGTAATACATAGTAGACACAGAACAATATTACAAACATGTTAAAATTATGTGCTTAACTATCTGATGTATACTAATTTATGTATTTATCTAGTACTCTTTAGAGCTGGCACACTCTTAAATAGATCATATTATAACTAAAACTATGGTGCATGAACACATTTAGTACTTTACATAAGTATTTTTAGGTTGTAGAAGAAAAAAGTATTACCAAGCATTGTTTCTTCCCCATTCTTGTACATCAGTTTTATGACACAGGGCACATTATTGGCCACAGGAAAGAGAAGAGTGAGGTTGTACTCTCTTGGCTTTCTTTTTTTTTTTGACTACAGGCAGTGGGCAGCAGTCAGTGACAGGTGTAACCTCTGTGGATGACAGCAACAGTTATTGGAGGATCCGCGGGAAGACTGCCACGGTGTGTGAAAGAGGAACTCCCGTCAAATGTGGCCAGCCTATCCGGCTGACACATGTCAACACTGGTCGAAACCTTCATAGTCACCATTTCACTTCACCTCTTTCTGGAAACCAGGTGAGGTAGCATCTAATGGATAACTGCATTACTCATTTGGCTTGTTAGTTGATCTCTGGGTTCTTAACTCGTTCTATTCTTTCTTTCTTTTCTGGTGGTGGGAATTGAAACCAGGGCCTTGAACATACTGAATCCATGCTGTAACACTGCAGTGAACCCCCAGCTTCTGGACCACTTAAACTTTCAGGGGATGTAGACCGCTTAGTGTCTTCCTATTGCCTACTCTGCAACAGTTTCCCCTTTAACACCTTACATTAGCAGGGTAATTTTGTTGTAGCTAAAGGAGCAATATTGACAATATTTTTATCAACTAAAGTCCATAATTTATTTTATAGTTTCCTTTACTTTTCACCCTATGTTCTTTTTTTGTCCTAGGGTACTGCATTACATTTAATTGTCTCATTAGTCTCCTGTTGGCTATGACAGTTTGGAGGATTGCTAGTCAGGCTTATTGTTGATGCCCTTCTTTTAGAATCTATCATATTTTTCTTATGATGAGACTTTTTTTTGTTTTTTTTTTGTTTTTTGTTTTTTTGAGACACGGTCTCACTATGCAGTTCAAACTGGCCTTGAGCTCACTTTGTAGCCTAAGCTGGCCTCAAACTCCCAACGATCCTCCTGCCTCAGCCTCCCAAGTGCTGGGATTACAGGCGTGTGCCACCATGCCTGGTGAGACTTTATTTATAAAGATATTTGGGAAAAGCTGGGCGTGGTGGCACACGCCTGTAATCCTAGTACTTGGCAGGCTGAGGCTGGAGGATCGTTGCGAGTTTGAGACCAGCCTGGGCTACAAAGTGAGCTCAAGGCCTGCCTGAACTGCATAGCGAGACCCTGTCTGAAAAAAGACCAAAAAAAAAAAAGATATTTGGGAAGAAAATCACAGAGATAAAGAACTGTTTTCATCACATCCTATCAAGGGTACATCTGTCTACATGATTGGTATTTGCCATTGACCTTGATTACATGGCTAATGATATAATAGATTTACCCTGCTAATGTAAGGTGTAAATGGAAAAACTTAGAGTAGGGGATAGGAGGAAGAAGATACTAAAGGGCTTATATTCCCTGAAAGTTTAGCTAGCTCAAGGCTGGGTGGGATGGTGGAGGGATATCACAGAGGAGAAACAGCCTATGGCAAAGCAGGGCAAGCAGAAAGTAGTAAGCAACAAGTCCAAGGGACAAAACAAGCCTCTTTCTGTCCTTTATATTGTATCCAGGCTACCAGGATTAGAGCAATACCAAACCAATCAGTGAACTATTTTAGTAATCATCTACCCTTAATCCCAGCACCCTTAATCCTGGCATTGTACCCTGAATCAGTCACACACTTTAGATTCAGCCACCACTAAAAAAGCCCCACCTATGACTGCATGAGGCTTTAAGGGGAACCGAGACACAGGACATAACAGAACCCTACCCTCCTTTACTGGAGAGTGGCATTAGAACCAATATTTATATGCTCAACCTAGGTGAGCGTATTGATACTTAGGTGTTATTTCTTTTTCTTTTTCTTTCCTTTTTTTTTTTTTTTTTTAGTTTTTTTCCGGTACCGGGAATTGAACTCATGACCTTGTGCCTGCCAGGCAGGTGCTGTGCCGCTGAGCTAAATCCCCTGCCCCTAGGTGTTACTTCTTTTAGGCTGTCTGTTCTGGCAGAAGGAAGAAATGTTTGTGTGTATACAAACCCATATGTATGTATAAGTATACATATATATATATGCACACGTATCTGTAAGTATTGGTATGTTTAGTCATCTGTATCTTTTTTGTTGTTGTTTTGGTACCAGGAATTAAACTCAGGACCTTGTGATTGCCGGGCAGGTGCTTGTGCCACTGATGCCATCCTCAGCAGCCATCTAGATCTATATTGAGTTAAAAAAGGTTCTGTTTTTTTGAAACAGGGTCTCACTTTGTAGTCCAGACTGGCCTGGAACTCACTATGCAGCCTAGGCTGGCCTCAAACTCAAGGTAGTCCTCCTGCTTCAGCCTCCCGAGTGCTGGGATTACAGGCATGTGCCACCATGGCGAGCTTCAAAATACGTTTTTTATTATATCTTCAAATCTAATCTATCACCACATAGATTATTCTAGTCTTTTTTCTGTATTTATAAATTCGCACTGCAACAATGAGATAGATACCTGACTCCTATCATTCACCATCCATTTACTTGTTTAGTTCCAGTATACAATGTAGTAACATCAGAATTGTTAGCTGGAATTCCTATAGGGTACTTAATTTATTTCATAGAATACTGTGCTTATGCATAGTTTCTTTTGCCTTTAGTTTTACAGACTCCATTTCCAAATGGCTGTTTTTTTGTCATCTAGTTATAGTTATAGCGGGGTGTGGTGGAGCACGCCTGTAATCCCAGCACTCGGGGAGGCTGAGGCAGGAGGCTGAGGCAGGAGGATCACTGTTACGAGTTCAAGGCCTACCTGGGCTACAAAGTGAGTTCAGTACGAGCCTAAAGTGCATAGTGAGACCCTGTCTCAAAAAGACCAAAAGTAAATAAATAAATAAATAAATAAAGTTGTAGTTATAAAATTAGGTTTTTTAGTTGTTGTTATATTTGGCCTTAAGGAGAATGAGATTTAGATGAACAATGGAATATAGAGAAACTTCTATATTTTGTTTAATTTTTACTATATTGCCATCATTTTGTAGACAAAATGAAGGCTCAAAGGACTTACATAAGAAGGGATCAAGCTGAGATTTAAGGTCTACTTGAATCTACAGCGCATTTTTTTTGTACCAGAAATTGAACCCAGGACTTTGTGTTTGCCAGGAAAAATCCCCAACCCCTGGAGCCCATTCTTTTCTTTTTCTTTTTTTGGTACTGGGAATTGAACTCACGACCTTGCACTTGCCAGGCAGGTGCTGTGCTGCTGAGCTATATCCCCCTAGAGCCCATTCCTTTTCCAAGTTTTATCACTAAAAACCAGTTACAGGGAATTAGAGATATAGGTCAGTGAATCTGTGCCTAGCATGCTTGCAGTCCTGTGTTCAATCTACAGTACACACACACATATGCACACATATGGGGTGGGGACAGATATTTTTCTAGAGAGATGAAGGAGGAATATTGAAAGTCAAATAACAAGAATTCGGGCCGGGGATATAGCTCAGTGGCACAAGTGCCTGCCTGGAAAATGCAAGGTCCTGAGTTCAAGTCCTGGTACCAAAAAAAAAAACAACCCAAAAAAAACAAGAATTCTGAAGTATTTTATTGTCATTATTTTTTGTCTAAAGTATTTTAATGGGCCAGCTGCAGTGGTGCCTGTAGTCCCAGCTACCTGGGAGGCTGAGACAAGAGGTTCACTTAAGTCTATACCAGCCTGGAAGCATTGTTAATGTGTATGAATTACCCTTTATTTTTCTTTCTCTGAAATGATAAAAACTTGTCACCAGTTAATACATTATCAATTATTGATCGCTATTTCTTTTTTTTTTTTTTTTAGTTTTGGTTTTTCTCTGGTACCAGGAATCGAACTCACGACCTTGCGCTTGCCAGGCAAGCGCTTTGCCGCTGAGCTAAATCCCCAGCACCCCCATCCCCTATTGATAGCTATTTCAAGGACCTGTCTCTAAAGAAAAAAAAAATTGAAACTAATAGAAAATACAAGGCAAATATAGTATTAACTGTAAACTTATGCCTAGGACCATAATCTTATAGTAATTAACTTTTCCTTTGTGTCTTATTTTCCTGCACTTACTTTGTAACAACATTGGAAAGCCTTTTATTTGTCCTTTATGTGCAGCTTTTCTTTCTTCCCATTGCCTTGCTTACCCTTCAAGCCTGGGCGTCAGCCATGCTAATGTTGCCACATTCTGTGTTTTCCAGGAAGTGAGTGCTTTTGGTGAGGAAGGTGAAGGTGATTATCTGGATGACTGGACAGTGCTCTGTAATGGGCCCTACTGGGTGAGAGATGGTGAGGTGAGGTTTAAACATTCTTTCACCGAAGTACTGCTGTCTGTCACAGGAGAACAATATGGTAGACCCATCAGTGGACAAAAAGAAGTGCATGGCATGGCCCAGCCAAGCCAGAACAACTATTGGAAAGCTATGGAAGGCATCTTCATGAAGCCCAATGAGTTGTTGAAGGCAGAAGCCCACCATGCAGAGCTATGAATCCAGAGGTGCTGAGCCACTGTCACTACACAGTATTCATAGACATCTGTTGCTACTTCACCCACGGATCCCTGCCAGCATCACCTGGGCAGTGGCCATATCCCCATGGAGACGAAGATGCATAATAGAAAGCAGTGGTTGTGTTTGGAAGCTGCAGCTCTTCACCCTGGAATTGGTTGCTCTCCCAAACTTGAGTCAGTTCTGAGTAGAGGACTTGCTGGTGAAGGCATAGATGCTTTTTATTCATACTGATAGAAGAAACTAGAGAAACTTCCCTCCTAGCTGGGAAATTTCTCCTCCTCAGGTGTTTGGCATCATGGAATTTTTTTGTTGTGTTTTTTTTCCAGTACATGTCAGCAATACATAATGATGACATTGGGGCTGGGGATTTAGCTCAGTGGCAAAAGCGCCTGCCTGGCAAGCACAAGGTCGTGAGTTCGGTTCCCGGTACCGGAGAAAAACAAAAAAAAAAAAGAACAACGATGACATTCATTCTGCAGAGTTGGTACATGTACACAGCACACCTTAATTCTTCTTACATCCCTTTCCCCTCCCCTGCCTCCATTTGTTGGCATGGATTGTTAGTGTGATTTCCCCTCTATTTTTCTTTCTCTGAAATGATAAAAATTTATTGTCAGTTGCTATATTGTCACTTATTAATAGCTACTTCATGATATACTTAATCCTCAAATTGTAAAACTTCGGAGATGCTGGAAACCTTCAGCATGGGCCATTTCAGGAGGTTTACTTACATCCACACCTCTTTTTTCTCTCTTCATTTCTTCCCAGGCACCTCTTAAATTTTTGAGTAAGTATGGCCAAAGACACTCAAAAAAATACAGCATAATGAGTAGCTCATGAAATGTTTTACTCTGGATCTGTTGCTGCAGATGAGAAAAAGGAGTAGAGGTGGAAAGAAGAACCAGCGTTAATTAACTGCTAAATACTAGGCATCATGTTGTAGCTGTTACCTCATTTAATCTTCACAGAAATTATAGGGTAGATGTTGGTTTTACCAATGTAGAACAGAACAGCTGAGTATTGCCTGAAGTGGGTTTTTTTTTTTTTTTTTTTCTTTGTAGGGGGCAAGGGCATCGGTAGGGAAGTTAACTAAACTCTTAAAACTAGTAAATAATTTTGGGATAGGAACCTTGCTGTGTCTAACTTGCTCTTTTTACCACGCTCCAATTTTTGTACTTAGCTCTTGGAAGACAGCACCTTTTTTGATTGACAAGATAGGGATATCTTGTTTTGAAAGAGTTATGGGAAAGCCAAGCCTGGTGGCGCATGCCTGTAATCCCAGCACTCAGGAGGCAGAGGTAGGAGGATTGTTGCAAGTTCGAGACCAGCCTGGGCTACAAAGTGAGCTCAAGGCCAACTTGAACTGCATACTGAGACCCTGTCTCAAAGAGACAAAAGAAAAAATAGTTACAGGAGAGGTTTTTTGTTTTTTTGTTTTTGTTTTCCTTTGACTACCTCATTTCATTCTTTCCTGTGCTATTTACTTCCAGAAAATTTGGACCTATGTAATTTTTTTCCCCCTTTCAGTATTGAGTATTGAACTGAGAATCTTAACCTTGAGCTCTTTTTAAAATTTTTAATTTTGAGATAGGATCTTGGTAAGTCATCAAGTTGGGCTTGAACTTAGATTCCTCATTTCCCCAGATTGCTGTGATTATAGGGCTGCACTACCACACTTAGCTTATTCCTGTATCCTCCAAGCATGGTAGTGGAGAACAGAGGTGGCTGTCATCTGCCATCTGCTAGAATTTCAGTGATTAGCAAGGTGGTTTTTTTTTTTTTTTTTTTTTTTTTTTTGAGACAGGGTCTCACTAGGTACTGTAGTTTAAACTGACTGGGAATTCACTATGTAACAGGCTGGCCTTGCACTCTTAGTAAGTCTCCTGCCTCAGCCTCTCAAGTGCTGGAATTACAGGTGTGTGCCACTGTGCCTAGTTAGCAAACTTTTTTATTTTTAAGAACTTCTGGGTTTTTTTTTTTTTTTATTTGTTTTAAGATGTTAATGGTCAACATTTAGAGATACCAGTTCTGTGCCAGTCATGGCCCATGACATTAAGACTTGGTTTCTTTTATGACTTGTAGGGGAGAAGAAAGTGATAGGTATCTTAGCTGAATTAAAAACAGATGGAAGAGGATGAAAGGGAGAATGGAGATGGGTTACAAGGCATCTTTCCTTGACCTGCAGTTTCTGGACCTTCCCTGAGCATTCAGGGGACAAACACTGATAAAGGCTACTGATTTTAAGGCTAACAAATAATGATGTTTGGAAGGTAAGTGTGACCTTGAAACAGCAGTGGTGCCCCTGGCAGATACGTGAAATAACTGATTTAAGGGCTAGATAAGGAAACTAGTTAGAGGAGTAAAAGCAACTCTGAGCAACATGCTGGAGAAAGCTGAACTGGTGCTTTATCTGAGGGAACCACAAAGAAGCTCTGAGTAAAATCTTGAAGGCTGTGTATAGACGCTAGGACACTAGAACAAAGGGACACAACGTTCTCTATAATACTTTTGAAATCCTTAAGATTTCTTTAGTATTGGTAAATTACACTTGAGTCAGTAAATTATTCCGTATTAGTAAATCATTCAGATAGTGACACACAAACTGGGTGTGGTGACGCACACCTGTAATCTCAGTACTCTGTGAGGCTGGGGTAGGAGGATCACAAATTCAACTCCGAGCTGGGCCACTCAGGAACTTAGGAAGACCCTGTCTCAAAAAAAAAAAAAAAAAAAAAAAAGGTCTGGAGATGTATGTAGCTCAGTAGCTGCACTTCTAAAAGATTTACTTTTAAAAACGGCACCCCGGGCTGGGGATTTAGCTCAGCGGCAAAAGCGCCTGCCTGGCAAGCCTAAGGTCGTGAGTTCGGTTCCCGGCACCGGAGGAAAAAAAAAAAAAACCAGAAGAAAAAAAAATAAATAAATAAAAACAGGGCACCCCTAAGTCACTAAATTGCTCAGGCTGGGCCCGAACTTGCAGCGCTCCTGTCTGAGCCAGGTAGAGTGCTGGGACTGCAGGCTTGTGCCACCACCTCCAGCTAACAAAGGGGCTGACTCATAACATTACAGTAATTCTAAGGGACCTTTGTCCAATTTTGCAGAGGAGGAAGCAGGTAAAATTAATCATGACCTGAATATACCTTCAATTTTATTTCATGTAATTGTTTTGCTTCCCAGATAAATTGTTGCTGAAGGACAAGGATAGTCTACTACAGAGTATCCTTCTGCACTTTTGATCCCGGTTAATGCTGTACACATTGTAGAACAAGGTTTTCCAGTGAAGGGTCTGAAAGGTCTACACAATAGGTTAATATGTAGAAATAGACCAGGTCCTTGTTTAGGCAGCAAACGAGTTAAAAACTCATGGGTTTCCCTTGTGGGTGGAATGAGGTGGAATTTTTGAGGTCTTTTACTTACCTCTGGGCTTCCTCATTTTCAAAAAGCCTCTTTGAAGAACACGGAAGTATTATCACTTTTGACCCAAGGGAATAACTTGGGCGGACTTCTCAGTCCAGGCCTTGAGCGGCCAGATTGACTGCCTTAGGAAATCTGTTTTGAAAGTGGAACTCTGAGGCTGAAATGACCCAGGCAGGTCACTGCCAACTTGGGGAGCGGGCTCGGACTCCGACCCCCGCACCTCGACAGTGCAAGGCGCGCCCAGGGCGGCACGCCAGTGTCAGCCAGTTCGCAGCGGGCGCCCGAAGTCCGCCCCCGGCCCTTGCTCCGCAGCCACGCCCTCACTTGGCGCACACG